>NC_091963.1:72012381-72347277 GCF_031021105.1 Erythrolamprus reginae
AATTATAGTAATATATAATATATATATATATATATATATATATATATATATATATATATATATATATATATATATATATAATATATATATATATATATATATATATATATATATATATATATATAGGGTTTTGCCCTGTGTAATATTTTGCATGTCTATGCGACGTTTCGGCGAAATCACATTCACCATCATCAGGCTGAAGTTCCAATCTTTGTGTTGTTGTAAAATGGAATGTTAGCAACTGTCATTTCTTCCTAGTATATAGTGTGGGGGTGGAGATTTGTTTTGAATGTAGCAAATAGATTGGGTGATTATGTTTCAGTGATCTGATTGGTTGGTGTAATCATAATTATTAGAAGGAATGACATGGAGATTTTTATGAAGTGTTTTGTTTAAGGCTGATTTCCAAATATAAAATTCTAAAATCATAATTATTAGAAGGATTGACATGCTGATTATTATGAAGTGTTTATTTTGTTTAAGGCTGGTTTCCAAATTTCTGGTAGGCGGGACGTGTCATCTCTTTTATTTATGCAAAGGGGTCTCCTCTCAATTTCTATAGCTTCTAGAGAAATTCTTCTATATAAATTCTCTGTTTTGTGGAGTAATTTAGTTTTTTCAAAGTCAATTTCGTGCCCTGTTTTTTTTAATGTGCTGGACAAGGGAGGAGGTCTTTTCTTCTTTTTTGACTGCATTCACATGTTCTGCTATGCGTTGGCTCACTCTTCTGTTAGTTTGTCCAATGTATGTGGCTGCACATGTTTTGCAAGGGATTTCATAGATTCCTTGGTATTCCAATTGGATTTTATCTTTGGGGCTCCTTAGGATATTAGATATTTTTTGGTTAGTGCAAAATGAAGTTTTGATGTTATGTTTGTGCAGAATTTTACTAATTTTATCCGTGGTGCCTTTGATGTAAGGAAGGATGGTGGTGCCATTGTCCTGTTCTTGATCTTGTTTTTTGGGGGGTGTCTCTTTTTTGATTAGGTTTGTTATTGTTTTCTCTTTGAATCCATTAGAAATTAATACATCTTTGAGTTTGTTCAATTCAGTTTTTAAGTGCTCATGGTCAGCTAAGCGTTTGGTTCTGGTGATGAGAGTTTGTCATTTTTTCTTTGTAGACAACTCTACTACAAAACCCGGCCTACAAACTCCTAAGCACAGATCCTACCACCTACCTAGAAAAAACCACCAAATCTAAAATCAAGGCCTCTCCCATCAGCGAAGAAATCCAGCAAAAAATCATCCCCAGAGAAAAATCTTCCATATGTCCAAAACTCTATGGCCTTCCAAAAATACACAAGGAAGGAATACCTCTCAGGCCAATAGTCAGTTCTATAGGCTCCCCTCTACAAAACCTTGCCAAATTTTTAGCCAAATACCTTCAACCATATACAGAAACTATTACCTCATATGTTCAAAATTCATTCCACTTTATACAAATAATTAAAAAACAAAACCTACAACCCGATGACCTACTTGTAAGTTTTGATGTCGTGTCCCTGTTCACACAAATACCTATTAAAGAAGCCTTGACAGCTATCCAGGACAAACACAAACCCCCCAAATATATCCTAGACCTTACCAACCACTGCCTGACCAATACATACTTCATCTATAATGAACAAAGATATAAACAGATAGAGGGAGCCCCCATGGGATCACCTCTATCACCTGTCATAGCCAACCTCTATATGGAATATTTCAAAAATAATGCATTAGAGCAAGCCAAATACAAACCCAAACTTTGGCTGAGATATGTTGATGATACCTTTGTAATTTGGCCACATGGTAAAGAAAAACTAGACAATTTCCTCACACATCTCAACAGCCTACACCCCAAAATACAGTTTACCATGGAAACAGAAATCAATGATCAACTTCCCTTTCTAGATGTACTGGTCTATAAAAAACCCAATGGCAGCCTAGGACATACTATCTACCAAAAGAAAACCCATACCAACCGTTATCTAAATGCACACTCACACCACCACCCCGCACAAATCACCTCAGTGGCCAAAACTCTCATCACCAGAACCAAACGCTTAGCTGACCATGAGCACTTAAAAACTGAATTGAACAAACTCAAAGATGTATTAATTTCTAATGGATTCAAAGAGAAAACAATAACAAACCTAATCAAAAAAGAGACACCCCCCAAAAAACAAGATCAAGAACAGGACAATGGCACCACCATCCTTCCTTACATCAAAGGCACCACGGATAAAATTAGTAAAATTCTGCACAAACATAACATCAAAACTTCATTTTGCACTAACCAAAAAATATCTAATATCCTAAGGAGCCCCAAAGATAAAATCCAATTGGAATACCAAGGAATCTATGAAATCCCTTGCAAAACATGTGCAGCCACATACATTGGACAAACTAACAGAAGAGTGAGCCAACGCATAGCAGAACATGTGAATGCAGTCAAAAAAGAAGAAAAGACCTCCTCCCTTGTCCAGCACATTAAAAAAAACAGGGCACGAAATTGACTTTGAAAAAACTAAATTACTCCACAAAACAGAGAATTTATATAGAAGAATTTCTCTAGAAGCTATAGAAATTGAGAGGAGACCCCTTTGCATAAATAAAAGAGATGACACGTCCCGCCTACCAGAAATTTGGAAACCAGCCTTAAACAAAATAAACACTTCATAATAATCAGCATGTCAATCCTTCTAATAATTATGATTTTAGAATTTTATATTTGGAAATCAGCCTTAAACAAAACACTTCATAAAAATCTCCATGTCATTCCTTCTAATAATTATGATTACACCAACCAATCAGATCACTGAAACATAATCACCCAATCTATTTGCTACATTCAAAACAAATCTCCACCCCCACACTATATACTAGGAAGAAATGACAGTTGCTAACATTCCATTTTACAACAACACAAAGATTGGAACTTCAGCCTGATGATGGTGAATGTGATTTCGCCGAAACGTCGCATAGACATGCAAAATATTACACAGGGCAAAACCCGAACTCAGAACAATCTACATACATACATACATACATACATACATACATACATACATACATACATATATTTAAAAAAGGAAAACTCCAATAAACTTCAATCCAATCAAGCTTTACTACTTATATTTACTATTTATATTTGATAAAAAGAATACCCAAATTTCTAAGTACCATGGAAACAATAATTTATCAAGAATAATAAGAAAAAAAAGAATCCTAGTATATGTATGTATTACCACCTTTATATCCACTTAATCTTCTTTATACTTGTCAAAGCTAAAAATATAAACTTGATTTTTATTTTAAAAACTTTATAAGTACTCAAGAATATACCACTTATTGTTTTAGTCTATTATAAAATGACAATATAGAATTTTAAATCAATATATCAAAAGAAAACTTATTTTAATATTCACTCTTACATAAGGAAAAAAAGGGGGGGGGATTCTCAATTGACTAAATAGATAATCTTATTTATCAATATATAATTTACAATAACAAAATTACTAAATAGCAAAATAGAAACAGGAAAAAAAAAGAAAATAACCAGAAGTAAGAAAAGAAGGAAAGAGTTTTAATCCATGCAACAACTTATTAAGAAAGGCTAGAATTAATTATGTTACTTTTCATATAAAAAGGTTTTCTTATACCTTGGCAGAATTTATTATCTACAAAAAATGTGTTATTATTATTATTTCTTTTAAAAAGGAAGACACCACATCAGGGGAGGGGAGGGAGGACCAAAAAAATTAGTAATTCATTATTTCAATTATTTATTTATTGGATTTGTATGCCACCCCTCTCCGTAGACTCGGGGCGCCTAACAACAGTGGTAAAAAACAACATGCGACAATCCAATACTAAAACAGCTAAAAACCCTTACTATAAAACCAATCATTCATACAAACATACCATGCATAAATTGTAGCAGCCTAGGGGAAAAGCATATCTCAGTTCCCCCATGCCTAACGGCAGAGGTGGGTTTTAAGGAGCTTACGAAAGGCAAGGAGGGTGGGGGTTATTCTAATCTCTGGGGGGAATTGGTTCCAGAGGGCCAGGGCCGCCACAGAGAAGGCTCTTCCCCTGGGTCCTGCCAAATGACATTGTTTAGTTGATGGGACCCGGAGAAGGCTCACTCTGTGGGACCTAACTGGTCGCTGGGATTTGTGTGGCAGAAGGCGGGCCCGGAGATAATCTGGTCCGGTGCCATGAAGGGATTTATAGGTCATAACCAACACTTTGAATTGTGACTGGAAACTGATCGGCAACCAATGCAGACTGCGGAGTGTTGGTGTAACATGGGCATATTTAGGGAAGCCCATGATTGCTCTCTCAGCTGCATTCTGCAGGATCTGAAGTTTCCGAACATTTTTCAAAGGTAGCCCCATGTAGAGAGCATTACAGTAGTTGAGCCTCGAGGTGATGAGGGCATGAGTGACTGTGAGCAGTGACTCCCGATCCAGATAGGGCCGCAACTGGTGCACCAGGCGAACCTGAGCAAACGCTACTCCCTCGCCACAGCTGAAAGATGTTTCTCTAATGTGAGCTGTGGATCGAGGAGGATGCCCAAGTTGTGGACCCTCTCTGAGGGGGTTAGTAATTTCCCTCCCCGGGTAATGGATGGACAGATGGAATTGTCCTTGGGAGGCAAAACCCACAGCCACTCCATCTTATTAGGGTTGAGTTTGAGTCTGTTGACACCCATCCAGACCCCAACAGCCTCCAGACACCGACACATCACTTCCACTGCTTCACTGACTGGACAAGAGGTGGAGATGTAAAGCTGGGTATCATCTGCATCTTGATGATACCTCACCCCATGCCCTTGGATAATCTCACCCAGCGGTTTCACATAGATGTTAAATAGTAGGGGGGAGAGGACCGACCCCTGAGGTACCCCACAAGGGAGCAACCTAGAGGTTGACCTCTGACCCCCCACTAACACTGACTGTGACCGACCGGAGAGGTAGGAGGAGAACCACTGAAGAACAGTGCCTCCAACTCCCAACCCCTCCAGCCAGAGCAGAGGGATACCATGGTTGATGGTATTGAAAGCCGCTGAGATGTCAAGGAGCACCAGGACAGAGGATAAACCCCTGTCCCGGGCCCACCAGAGATCATCCATCAGAGCGACCAAAGCAGTTTCTGTGCTGTAGCCGGGCCTGAATCATGACTGCTGAGGACCTAGATAATCGGCTTCTTCCAAGGACCGCTGGAGCTGGAGCGCCAACACCTTCTCATCAACCTTCCCCATGAAGGGAAGGTTGGAGATTGGACGATAGTTGTTAAGAATGGCTGGGTCCAGGGAAGGCTTCTTGAGGAGGGGGCGCACAAGTGCCTCCTTGTAGGGATCTGGAAAGGACCCCCTCCTCAGAGAAGCGTTGACAATCTCCTGGACCCAGCTCCGTGTCACCTTTTTGCTGGCCGAAACCAGCCAGGAGGGACATGGATCCAGCAAACAGGTGGTGGAACTCACAGCTCCAATGGTCTTGTCCACTTCATCAGGTATCACCAGATCAAACTCTTCCCAGACAGGTGGACAAGTACGGTCCCCAGTCACTTCGACTGACTCATTGTCAGTCGACTCTGTTTTCCAATTGGAGTCGAGATCTGCTTCGATCCGAGCGATTTTATCAGTGAAAAACGTGTTAAAATCCTTGGCACTACTCTGTAAGGGCTCCCCAACTCCCCCCTGGTTAAGAAAGGAGTGGGTCACCCTAAACAGAGCGGCCGTGCGGGATTCCGCTGATGCAATCAAGGCGGCATGATACGCGCATCTTGCCGCCTTGAGCGCCACTGTGTAAGTCTTTTTTTTAAAAGTTCCTTTATTAAATTTTCACAATGAAGAATATTCAAATCACATTTTGTTCCATTTTACAGATCATAAACCATCTTTGTTAGTGAGTTACATTATTTTTTAACCTATTACATTCAGTAGTATACATCTTATACATTTATTGTCTAATATTTATTACAATTCCTGAGTGATAAATAAAGATATTTACAAGGTATCTGTAGTTCGTTTCAATTGTACTGTTACTTGTTATTATATTATTTCTATATTCTCTTTTGAATCCATTCATGCCATTTTTGCCATGTTCTTTTTGATTCGTTGATTTTATTTCCTTTAATTGAGTCCATTTCCACACAAATATATATTTTATCTATTATTAAATTTTCAATTGGGGTCTGTTCGTTCTTCCATAATTGTGCTATTGCTAATCTTGTTGCTGTGTTTATATGGGTTATAAGAAGTAAAGTTTGTTTGGAGTAATGTCTCCTCCAGATTCCTAACAACATACCTTCTGGGGTATATTCTATTTTTTCTTTGATAATCTCAGTGGATAATCTCAGTGAGCCAGTTATGAATTGTTTTCCAATTTTTTTTCATTTTAGGGCATGACCACCACATATGAAAAAAGGTGCCTTTTTCATTTTTACATTTCCAACATATATTTTGTAATGTTGGGTAGATCTTTGCTAACCTTGCTGGTGGGATATACCACCTGTAGAAGAGTTTATAGTAGTTTTCTTTATATGCAGCTGAGAGAGTTATTTTAGATATTGTAGTCCATGTTCTTTCCCAATCTGCTATATGTATCTCGTGTTGTAATTTTTTCCCCCATGCCTTCATTGGTTTTTTAGTTATCTCTTTTATTCTATCCTGTTCAAGAAGTATTTGATAAATTCTGGTTATCTGTTTATTCTCATGGCCTGTTAGAACCTTGTCCAATGCTTTGGTAGAGGTTTAAATACCAGGTGTTTGGCTATCTATTTTATATCTGGATTCTATTTGGGCGTATGTCCACCATTTAATGTTTCCAGTTCTTGTCTGGATTTTAGCTCTCCATTTGGGTGTAAAATATCTGTATATTTAATAGTCTTAGTTACATCTATCAAATTTGGGTATCTGATGGCTTCCATAGTGGAAGTGGGATTTTATTATAATGCTTCTTTTTAATTTCATACCAGGTTTTTAGCAGAGATTTTCGAATCAGGTGTCTGTTAAATATAGTTTGCTTTTGTCTTTCGTCTTTCCATAAATGGGCATGCCAACCTATTTGTAAGTTGTGACCCTCTAATATCAATATTCTTTTATTTTTTAGATTTATCCATTCCTTTATCCATATTAGGCTTGCCGCATTATAGTATAACTTTAGGTCTGGGAGGCCCAGGCCCCCTCCTGCTTTTACTATCTTGAAGGTATACAAATTTAATTCTCAGCTTTTTATTTTGCCAAATAAATTTGGAAATGATTTTATTTCTTTAAAAAAATCTTTGTTCTAAATTAATTGGAGCTGTCTGAAAAAGATATAAAAATTTAGGAAGAATATCCATTTTTATTACGGCAATTTTGCCCAACATTGAAATTTGTAGATCTTCCCATTTTTCTAAGGTTTTTTTGGTTTCTTGTAATAATTTATCATAGTTATCTTTTTTAAGGGTTATGGTTTTGTTGGTTAGTATTAATCCTAAGTATTTGCCTTTTTTTTGTAGTTTGAAGCTTCGTAGATTCCTCCAGTTTTTTAATTTGTTGTGTATTCATGTTTTTTGTCATTAGCATTGTTTTTTGTTTATTTGTTTTTAATCCTGCGAATTCACCAAAATTTTCTATTTCTTTAATTAACTCCGGGCCTGAGCTTATAGGATCTTCTAAAAAAAAACCTATGTCATCCGCATACGCTTGCATTTTGTATTCTTCTTTCTTTATTTTAATTCCTTTTATATTATTATTATTATTTCTTATTTTATTTAGTAATAGTTCTTGTGTCAATATGAACAATAGAGGTGACATTGGACAACCTTGGCATACTCCTTTTTCTATAAAAATTGGTTTTGTAGTATCGCCATTGATTATTGCTCTGGCCTTTTGGGTGGTATATATATTTTTAATAATGTTTTCAAATTTATTATCTAATTTTAGTTCTTTAATTAATTCATTTAAATATTGCCAATTGACGTTGTTGAATGCTTTCTGCGCATCCAGGAAGGCAAGGACCATTTGCCTTCCTGGATGTGCTTCACCGTATTCCAAAATATCTAATACTGTCCTAGTACAGTTAGAAATTTGTCTGAAAGGTAAAAAACCATTTTGATCAGTGTTAATTACTTTATTTAAAATTTCTTTCATTCTATCAGTTAGGAATGCCATAAAAATCTTGTAGTCTGCGTTAAGCAAGGAGATTGGTCTATAATTCTTTATTTTCTGGTTGTCTAATCCCTCTTTTGGTATTATCGTTATATATGATTCTCTCCAAGATTGTGGAATTTTAGCTTGATCTAATATTTCATTGTATATCTCTAATAAAATAGATTCAAATAGGTCTTTGTTTCCTTTATAAAATTCTCCAGGGAGTCCATCTGGCCCTGGGGATTTATTATTTTTTTGTTTTTTCAATACTAATTGTATTTCGTGTATAGTGATTTTCTCATTGGTTCTATTGGTTCTTCCCTATATAAGTTTTTATAGTAATCTTGTATTATTTCTTTTTTCTGTTGCTCCATGTATTGTATTGTTCCATCCTTATCCTCTAATTGACATATTAATTTATCACTTCTTGTCTTTTTGATTTTTTGGGAAAGCCATCTTCCTGGCTTATTCACTGTTTCAAAATATTTTTGTTTTGTTTGTTTTAAATTTCTAATAAGTTCTTGCTGTTCTATTAAGTTTATTTTGTATTTGGCTTCCGGCAGTGATGTTAGGATCTGATTGTTAGTTGGATTTTGTTGGAGAGTCTTTTCCAAATTAGTTATTTTATTTACATATTGATTGTATTCTGCTTTCTCTTCTTTTTGTTTTTTAGCCATATCTGATAGTTATACCTCTCGTGTATGCTTTTAATGTATCCCAAAGTATTTGGGTTGAAGTGGGTTGTTTTTTATTTTCCTCCAAGAATAATTTTATTTCCTTATTTATCATCTCCGTATATTTCTCATCTTGGAGTAAATTTGTATTTAATGACCATCTTCTATATTCTTTCTTTTCCCCATGCCAAGTGATTATTTTATAAAATTGTTTCAATTCTTGGTTTCGTGCGTATATGTTCACTAGTAATATTTTCTCTCCTTTAATTTCAACTTCAACCATTATGTATCTTCCTTTTGGATCGGTTTTTATCTCTTTTGGCTTTAATTCTTTTTTCACATATGTGGCCACTCCTTTTTTCTTTTCCTTTTCATCTAATGATGTATATAGCTCTCTGAGTTTTGTATTTTTTATGTGCCAATTTAATATGTACTTCTTGTAGACATATTATCTGTGCTTTTTGATTCAAGAGTTTGGAGAAAATCTTTCTTCTTTTCTGATTACTATTAAGACCATTTATATTTATTGAAATTAGTTTGATTTTGGATAGCATTTAGCTATGTATGGAGGAAAGAGAATATATAAATAAAAGTAGGAGTCTTTAAGTTTTTGGTCTGTTTAGTATCTTTTTTGTTTAGTTTAGTTCTGTTTGTCTGCCGCTGCTGCTGTTTGAGATCTAGTCTTAGCTCCATCTTCCTTCCCCCTTTCCCCCCCCCTCTCCTCCGTCCTCCCTCCTGCTTGTTTATCTATTTCTGTCTCTTCTTCTTTACTGGATTCTAATCTCTCCCCACTCTCTAGCTCTGTATCTGGACTCACTATTTGTTCATATATTTCTTGTGCCTTTTCAAGGGTATCAACCTTAACTCTTCTGCCATCTATGGTTATCATCATTCTTTCTGGGTTTATCCATCTAAATGTAATTTCCTTCTTGTTTAGAATTGAGGCTAAAGTCTTATATTCTCTTCTTCGCTCTCTTATCTTTCTGGGGATTTGCTTTAATATATTTAGTTCTTTGCCCTTGTATGTCATTTTTCCTTCCCTAGATGCTGCATATACTCTATCTCTCATGATCTTTCTAGCAAATCTTAAATGGATTTCTCTCGGGAATCGATGTCTTTGGGCATAGTTAGTATTAATTCTCTATATTTCATCCAGTTTCTTTACTACCTCTTCCCAGCTAGTTTGCAATACTCCTGAGACTATAGTTATTATAATCTCTCCTAGGTTTTCATTTTCTGTCTCAATTACGTTTTGAAACCTTAAAAAATATGAAGATCTTTCTAATTCCAGTTGATTCAACGAGTTTTCAAGTTCTTTGTGGGAGTCTTTGAGTTTTTGGTCTACTTGTTCTATTTTTTAATCATTCTGTTCTATTTTCTCTTCTACCTGCATTATTTTTTGTTCGTTTTTCTGTGTTGCCAATTGCACTGTTTCCAGTCTATTTTCTAGCCTAAGTATATCTGTTTTTAGTTGTAAGTGATTATTTGTAATAAGTTCTTGTAGTTTCAACATTGCCTCCTGCATGACTGTTAGTGTTTTATTCATATTCTGCATCAGTGAGGAACTCTCTTTTTCTTTCTCTAAATTTAACATATCGTCTATTTGTCTTTGTGAGGCTGAAGAAGTTGTGTTTGCAGGTATTACTGGAGTTGTTTTTTTACCACCTCTAGGTTGGTAGTTAGCCATTTCTTTTATGATCTGATTTTGCTTTTCTAGGATATTATATATTCTATTTCATATAACCATAGGAAGTATTTATGCAAATTGAAGATTTCTTACAATTCTTACAAATATTATAATTCTTACAGTTCATTAATTTATAAATATATCTATAATAATTAATAATTAGTAACTGCGGTAATTAACAATTAATTTGTAAATATGTATTAATTATATCTAAATAATCTAAGTATTATCTAAATAATGTATAATATGATATAATATCTAAACAATTAATCCAATAAAAATCCTATAGAAATCTAATATATATAAACAGTTAGTACTTATAATATCTATAATTTAAATAATATATCTAATGTAATATCTAAACAATTAATCCAATAAAAATCCTATAAGAATCTAATATAATATGTAAACTTCTATTTTCTATTTTTATCTAAACAATCTTATTTAATCTTAATATCTATATCTATATTTGCTGTTTGTTTGTTGTCCAGATAATTCTATATTCTCTATATTTATATATTTAATAATATTAATTGATATTAACTTCAGTAGGGGAGGAACAGATAGAATAATAATAATAAGGAGAAAAAAAGAAAGTGTAATTAGGGGAAAGGGGAAGAGAGAGAAGAGACAAGGAGGTATTGTATCTTATTTCAGTTTTTATAAGATGGAATATCGCTTTCTTTACTGATTAGCGTTTTCTGATCTTCTGGACTTCGACTTCCAAATCTTCCTCCGCGGAGTGATCTATTGTACCAGCTGTAATGGTGCTTTGCCTCTTTGCCACTTCCTTTGTTGTTCTATTAGTCATCTAAGCCTCCACCGATTTTTCTAAACGATTTTTCTCCCTCCTGTGTCAATCTCTGTCTCGCAAAGTCTCACTGAATCTGAGGACAAGTCTTTTCTTATTGTTTACTTCTCAGTTAGGGTATATGCTAATCCAATATTTCCCTCTCATGTCGTTCCGTTCTTTCTTTCACTGGCTGTACATCGGGTCACTCTCCCCCTTCGAATTTCTCTTCCCCCTTGTGTCGTTCAGCTCTCTCTTTCACCTTCTTTTTCACCGGCTACTCCTCAGGTCTCTCCGTCTCTCCGACTGTAAAAATCAATGTATGCCACCTGTTTAGCTCCTCTGCATTGAGATCATTGAGGAAGAACAGAAAATATTCCCACATTGTTTCGAACTCGCCTAGACCGGCTTCCGGTTTCAAGCCCCCAGCAAGAATAAAATATCCAATGTGTTTTGGAAATGTTTTTTAAAGCAAAGCAAAAAATCTCAGAATTAATATCGTTGGGAAAATTCTCCACTCCCCTACTGAGATCGGCACTTCTTCGGTTATTTTAAGTTCCATGTTTTTGTAATTACCGATCCCTTTTCTCCTCTCACCGTCGCCATTTTATTAATTTATACGATTTTTTAAATCTCAGATCAGGGGTGGACACTTTCTTCCAAACAAAAGTTAGTATTTGTTGTGCCAAAAATTGTTCTTCTTGAAATCAACAGCAAACAGTACAAATATAAACTGAAGAAAAAATTATGAAAAGATCTGTTTGTCTCACTCACTTCCCTCTGCGGTGGCTCATTGGGGTTTCAGGTCTGCCATACTGGTGACAGCTTGACAGACACCTTGAATCTCCGATAGAGAGGGTGTCCTTCGCACTGATTGTGAAATGCCTTTACCAATCGATGCCTGGATGGTTCCTCATTACCCATGCCATCCTCCAAATGCGCTGTGCCCCGAAAGGTCTCAGAAATCCAAGGAAAAAAGCAATCGCGGGAAGGAGAGGCCTCCTTGCAGCTGCTTCACCCCTCCTCGCCAACCTGGAAGGCTTTCATAACTTCATCGGGAGTCAAAATCCACTGTCTTAATGTGAGCTCTTACAAGTGTTCGATCGGATTCGGACTTATTCTTCCTCCATCGCTTCTCTAGACATCTCTTCTGGCGTTTCAACTCCCGGAGCTCCTCATTGAACCATGGAGCTCTACGGGGTCTAGCACCACGAAGAGGTCACAACGGCGCAATTCGGTCAAGAGCCTCTGCTGCAGCCTTGTTGCAGGCCTCAGCCAGAGACTCTGATGAGCTGTGGACAAGTGTATCTGGAATAACCCCAAGCGCCTTCTGAAAACCTTCTCGATCCATCAGGCGTCTGATTGGTTCCGCCTTCCTGCAGGGAAGGATTGGAGCCAGGAAGTCAAGCCACAGTAGAAAATGGTCCGACCATGACAAAGACAACACTTCTAAGCCCCTTAGTCTCAGACCATTACTCAATTGCTCAAAGAGGAATACCATGTCGGGTGTGTGCCCCCCCTCATGAGTCGGACCCTGTACTACTTGAGTCAGGTCCATGGTTGCCATGGTGGAATTAATTCTATTTCAAAATATCTATGAATATATTCAATACCTAAGGAGAAAAGAGGGAAGGAAAGAAAAAAGGAAAAAAGAAAACCACCAATAATATACTTATAATTTTCAATCAGATGTAGAGGTCTTTTGTTGATTGAAGTTCTAAAATTGTAGTTTTTTGTTTACAGTTCTTTTACTGTTCTTCTCTAAAGTCAGTCCAAAATAATTCCAAAAGTCAAATTAGTCCAAATTAATTTTGTTCAATACTCCGATAATAATTCCAAGTCTAGTTCAAACACAAAGTCAAAATATATTTATACGTTGATTAGTTCTTAAAAACTCTCTACGGTAATTATAATCCAATAGCTTAATCCAGAGATATCAGAAAGAATAATTGTAGTTCAGTTCCAAACGTAAACCTTGTAGTGAATCCTCACAGACAATTTAAAAAAAGGAGAAAAAAAATCCCCTTTGCAGCGAGTTTAACGAGCAGACCCGAGAATCCAGGAACAGCAAAGCCTATCAAAATCACTCAAACAATGCAAATTCTTCTTTTTATAATTCACCAGTCACAAAAAGTCACATGAAAAAAAGGAACTCTCCTTTGTTTTAATTTATTCAGTTCTTAATTTATTTGTTGATTTATTCCATTTTGAAAGTAAAAACCGATGGACTTCCGGGTTGGCGACACGTAGTGAAGCAGCTGCAAGGAGGATCTCCTCCTTGGATTTGCTCTTTTCCTCCGATCCGCGAGACCTTTCGGGGCACAGTTCGTTTGGAGGGTGATGTGGATGATGAGGGATTATCCAGGTATCGATTGTTAAAGGCATTTCGCAATCGGTGCGAAGGACACTCTTTCTATCGGGGATCGGAGGCACCCGTCTCAGCTGTCACCAGTATGGTGGGTCTGAAACTCCAAGGAGCCACTGCAGAGGGAAGCAAGTGAGAAATACAGATCTTTCCAAATTTTTCTTAAGATCATACTATGTACTGCATATTGAAGAATTTATTGGAACTCTTTTTTTTAGTTTGAAAAGCCTAAGCTTATTTTATCTTCTAAAATAGACTGCCCTGATAGGAGATCAAGAGAACATCGTAGAAATTAGTAAAAAGCGGCGACGGTGAAGTGATGAAAGCCAGCAACCCACTACGATCGGGGGCTGGATAATTAGAATGTACTGATCTCAGAAGGGAGTAATTTTGTTTTTTCCAAAGACAGTGTTCAACTTTGATTTTTTGGAACTATAGAACAGCACAACATTGAAGCACATAGATATTGACTTTTGTTTTTGTATGCGGAGTCAGGAATTGGACTCAAAGATCCCGATAAAACTGTGCGAGCGGAGGAAAATTTCTTTTCACCTCCTCTCATCTTTCTCCTGTTTGCTGAGAACCGTGGAAGTCGAGAAAGAAGGAGTTTGGTGACTGTTTACTCCTGAACGTTAGAATGTCCGAAACCCTGAAAGCCGAAGGAGAGAGCTGCCAAGCTGTCAGAGGGAGCGCCGAGGAAGGAGAAGAAAAAAAATCTCTGCAAGGGGAACCTGAACCGTGAATAGAAAGCCGACGCGGAGAAGAAATAATTTGAGAGACCTTGAGACGAGGAACAGAGTAGCAGAGGAGCCCGTGGGAGAGCCGGAATAGATACGTCAGCACAGACTATTACGCGGTAAAGGACCTTGCACTTTCTCCGTTTCCGATAATGAAAGTGGTAAAAGCGGCGAGGAGTGAAAGTGAAAGAAAAGACATTGTATCCAACAAACTCGATGCACAATTAATTCTTAAAACAAAACCACACCTCAGAACATTTAAAACCTGAGAAAAGCCTTGGATTAAATAACTTCTAAGTGCCCAAGCAACAAGCAACAAGGGGAGAGAAGATATAACACCTCCATACTTTACACGTTTGCCTATAACCTTCCTGTCTTTTTTATTTCCTTAATTACATTCTTAATTACCCTATATAAGGATATACAGTAATACCCTGGTTATTGCGTCCCCGACCATTGCGAACAGGGTAATTTGCGATTTTTCAACCCGGAAGTCAAAACACCATCTGCGCATGTGTGCCCTTTTTTTCTATGGGCACGCATGCGTAGATGGCGCCCGGCAGATCAGCTGCTGGGCGGCTTCCCTGGGTCTTCCCCCTCTTGCTTGCGGGAGGGCGAGCAGCGGGCATCAGCAAGGAGTTTCCCCACCGCCCACGCAAACTCCTCGCTGCCGCCCGCCCTTCGCCCACCCACGCCGTTCATTCTCGCCGCTTTCAAGCTGAGTCCTGAAGCGAATTCGCTCCAGGACTCAGCTGGAAAGCGGCGAGAGCCAGCGCGGAGAAGCCGTTCGCTGGCGCTGGCGGTCGGCGCTTTTGAGCTGAGTCCTGAAGCGAATTCGCTCCAGGACTCAGCTGGAAAGCGGCGAGAGCCAGCGCGGAGAAGCCGTTCGCTGGCGCTGGCTTTCGGCGCTTTTGAGCTGAGTCCTGAAGCGAATTCGCTCCAGGACTCAGCTGGAAAGCGGCGAGAGCCAGCGCGGAGAAGCCGTTCGCTGGCGCTGGCTGTCGGCGCTTTTGAGCTGAGTCCTGAAGCGAATTCGCTCCAGGACTCAGCTCGAAAGCGGCGAGAGCCAGCGCGGAGAAGCCATTCGCTGGCGCTGGCTGTCGGCGCTTTTGAGCTGAGTCCTGAAGCGAATTCGCTCCAGGACTCAGCTCGAAAGCGGCGAGAGCCAGCGCGGAGAAGCCGTTCGCTGGCGCTGGCTGTCGGCGCTTTTGAGCTGAGTCCTGAAGCGAATTCGCTCCAGGACTCAGCTGGAAAGCGTCGAGAGCCAGCGCGGAGAAGCCGTTCGCTGGCGCTGGCTGTCGGCGCTTTTGAGCTGAGTCCTGAAGCGAATTCGCTCCAGGACTCAGCTCGAAAGCGGCGAGAGCCAGCGCGGAGAAGCCGTTCGCTGGCGCTGGCTGTCGGCGCTTTTGAGCTGAGTCCTGAAGCGAATTCGCTCCAGGACTCAGCTCGAAAGCGGCGAGAGCCAGCGCCAGCGAACGGCTTGTCCGCCGCCTGCCTGCCCGCTAGCGAGGAGCCGAAGATTGGGGGCGGCGCGGCTGTTTTAAAATGTCGCCGCCGGCATGGTGGGCTTGCCCGCACCCCCCGGACCCTCAACCCGGGTTTGGGGGGCTGCTAGGAAGCCCCCCATGCCGGCGGCGACGTTTTAAAACAGCCGCGCCGCCCCCAATCTTCGGCTCCTCGCTAGCGCTGCGGGAGTAAAAACACCATCTGCACATGCGCAGATGGTGTTTTTACTTCCGCAGCGCTACTTCGCGAAAACCCGCTCGTTGCGGGGGGTCCTGGAATGGAACCCTCGCAACGAGCAGGGGATCACTGTATATAATATAGACATATAATATAGATAATAAGATTTAGAACTAGAATTGAATGTTATTTACAGTTATTTACAGTATATTTACAGTATTTACAGTATTTCTTTAATATTTTTTCTTTATTGTCTTTCTTTTTACTCCATAGATAGATAGATAAGAACTGGAAATTGAAAGTATATTAACTGTTTAATATTTTTAAGAATATTTCAATTGTTTCCTTCAGTACCTTACATTAAAATAAGATAGTTAAATATAGAATATAGATAAGAACTAGAATTGAATTGTTATACCAATATTTAAAGTAAGCATACTTCAACTGTTCCATTTGTTACTTTATATCAAAATAAGATAGATAACATATAGAATATAGAATATAGATAAGAATTAGAATTGTTTAAAAAATAATCTATAGTACTTATTGTATTTAAAGTATTTACAGTATTTACATTGCTATTTGTAAAGGAATTTAGAGTTAAGATAGAACTAAGATAGAAACTAAAATTAATTTTGTTTATCAAATTAGACACTTAAAGTAACAATATTAATCAATTTACTACTTATTAATTATCGAATTAATTCATATAGATAAAATTAGAATCTTAACCTTAAAAAATTAACTGGTGAATGAAACATAATAAGAATTATTAATTTGTATAAACATTTTTTATGGTTATTTGGAATAGAATATACGCCATCTTAGAAAAGCAAAACCAGATCATAAAAGAGATGGCCAACTATCAACCTAGAGGTGGTAAAAAAAACTACACCCATGACAACAACAAATACAGCTTCTCCTGCCTCTCAAAGGCAAATCGGTGAGATGTTAAACGCAGAGAAAGAAAAAGAGAGCTCACTATTGATGCAAAATATGAATAAAATCTTAACAGTAATGCAGGAGACCATGCTGAAACTGCAGGAATTGATCACAAATAATCACGTAGAACTAAAAACTGACATACGAAGATTAGAAAATAGACTGGAATCTGCCCAAGCGGAAACATGAAAAAATGAAGAAAAAATAACAATAGTAGAAAAAAAGACTGAACAAAATGAAAAAAAACTGGAACAGGTCGACCAAAACTCATAGATTCACATAGAGAGCTTGAAAATTCCTTGATCCAATTGGAATTAGAGAGATCATTGTATTTCTTAAGATTCCAAAATGTAGTAGAAGCAGAAAATGAAAACCTGGGGGGGATTATGATAACAATAATTTCAGGGATACTACAGACCAACAGAGAGGAAGTTGTAAATGAATTGGACGAAATATATCGAATCAACACGAATTACGCAAGAAGATATTGATTATCAAGGGAAATACATCTAAGATTCGCTAGAAAAATTATAAGAGATAGGGTATACGCAGCTTCCAGAGAAGGGAAAATGACATATAAAGATAGAGAATTAAATATTCTGAAACAAATTCCCAGAAAGATTAGAGAACGAAGAAGAGAGTATAAAAATTTAGCCTCCCTCTTGAATAAAAAAGAAATAACATTTAGATGGATAACACCGGGGGGAATGATGATAAAAATAGAAGGAAGAAGAGTGAAAGTTGACAATGCAGAAAAGGCACAAGAGATATACGAACGTATAACTACCCTAGACTCAGAAATAGAAAGCAGAGACAGATTAGAATCAAGCAAGGAAGAAGAAATAGAAATAGACAGACAAATAGAGAGGAAACAAGACCAAATAGGACCAGAGGAAATAGGGAAGGAAAAAGGGAAAGAAGAAGGAACTAAGACTAGATCACAAACGGCAGCAGCAGCAGACAAACAAAACTAACTCTTTTCTCCTTTCGGGGGGGCTCTAATTAAATGCTTTCAGATATTAAACTGATTTCAATAAATATAAATGGTCTTAATAACAACTGTAAGAGAAAAAAGGCCTTTTTCCAAACTGCTAAGCCAGAAATTACAAATAATATGTTTACAAGAAGTTCACATTAAATCAGCACATAAGAAATCCTACACCCAAACGGAGACCTAAAAACCAAACAAGAATTGGAGTCACAAAATTACAAGATTGACTGGTGGACATATATACAAATAAAATTAGATACAGTAAGGACAAACAAACACCAGGTATAGCAATTTCCACCCAAACCCTGGACAAGATTTTAACAGGATGTGAGGATAAACAGATAACCAAATTATATCAGATTCTATTAGAACAGGACAAAGAAAATGAGGTGATTAAAAACCCTATGGTAGCCTGGGAGAAAAATATACAAAGAGAAATTCATATAGCAAAATGGGAAAAAACATGGAATGCAATAACTAAAATTACTCTATCATCAGCATATAAAGAAAATTATTACAAGCTCTTCTACAGATGGTACTTACCGCCGGCGAGATTAGCCAAGATCTACCCAGCATTACAAAACATATGCTGGAAATGTAAAAAAGAAAAAGGCACTTTTTTCCATATGTGGTGGTCCTGCTCCAAAATTCAAAAAATCTGGGGAAAAATTCACAACTGGCTCAAGGAAATTACAAAGGAAGAAATAGAGTATTCGCCGGAGGGCATGCTTCTTGGAATTTGGAAAAGATCGTACTCTAAGCAAACACTTTTCTTATTGACACATATAAACACAGCTACTAGAATTGCGATAGCGCAAACATGGAGAAACGAACAGACTCCCAATGCAAACTTAATAATAGACAAGATATATACATGTGCAGAAATGGACGAGATGACAAACTTACTCAAGGGAAATAGAATTAATGAATCTAAACGTATGTGGCGTAATTGGCACGTATAGATTCAAAAGAAATTACTTGTATAATATGATACAAAATTGCAGTACAATTTGTAAAAAAATAACAAATATACCGTTCGAATGCTTTCATTCTGTACTTTATTGCATAGTATTAAGATAGTGTTATTTATAAGACCTAACTTAATTAAAAACGATTGTAACAGGTAAAAAAGTTGGACAAGATCTGTAAACTGAACAAACAACATGTGATATATGTATTTATGAAAACAATAAAAAGAAATTTAAAAAAAAGAAAAGAAAGTAAAAACCAAAAAAACGTAATCCCTCCGCAGATGAAAAATAGTGCCCGGGATTTGACATTATTCTGAACTTGCTGAAATTCGAATCTTTGTTAAATCTTTATTAAATTGCACTTCCTAACATCCTCTTCCAAACTATGATTTTATATCCAGTCCCAATCTTAAAAATCTATTCAAAATCAAGTTTTATAAGTTTAGTTCGGTGTAAAAAGAGAGGGCAAAGTAGTTCCGGCCGTATGGTCTTTTCCGGCCCCAGGATATGATTATTTTAAAAAAAACTTTCTTTTTTCACCTTATTATTTTAAGAGTTCAGTTTAATCAAATCTTCCAAGTTTATCATGTAGTAAAATTATACCCTAAGTTCTTCTTTTCTGTTTTGTATTCTCCTTCTGCTTTAGCTGCTATTTTGAAAATTCTGGTTCTTCTTCTTTTTATTTTCTCGCTTCCCACTGGTAAGGACGGATCACAATGGCCGAATCCTCTGAAGATTCGAGGATCGGTTCTCCCTTCTCCAAAGCTGCGGGGTGATCCCTTGCCTCTGGAGCCTCGGTGAAAGCTCCTCGGGTACAGGGAAGCCCCCTGTTCTAGGGAGGGGCCATCCGGGCCCAAACCAACCACAAACGTGACCTTTGGAGGGGTAGAAGGAGTCTCGGGGACAGAGCCCTGCCCCAGAGCCTCCGCTGTGATCCCAGACCAAACCGGAAGTCCTACAACACGTTCTTACGTTGACAACTACAGACCAATATCACTATGCTGCGTCTCATGTAAAATCATGGAATCAATTATAAATCAATCAATCAATCAATCAATCAATCAATCATCCTTTACTTAGAATCTAATAACCTACTCTCTAACAAACAATTTGGATTCAGAAAGAAATTATCCTGCAACCTACAACTACCTCACTGCAAAAACATTTGGACTACCCACCTAGATCAAGGAAAATCCATTGATGCAATTTATACTGACTTTTGCAAAGCCTTCGACTCAGTGGTCCACAACAAACTACTCCTAAAACTCAAATCCTATGGCATCTCAGGATTCCTCCACAGCTGGATTACTGCATTCCTGTCAAATAGGCAACAAGTTGTCAAAATTGGAAGCGCCATTTCCACCCCTGTCCCTGTCAAAAGTGGTGTTCCCCAGGGCAGCATACTAGGTCCTATTCTTTTAATTCTCTACATCAACGACCTCTGCAATCATATCACAAGCAACTGTGTTCTTTTTGCTGATGATGTAAAACTTTTCAACACCACGGACAACACATCTACTCTCCAAAAAGACCTTGAATTTATCTCAGATTGGTCTAACACTTGGCAACTTCAAATATCAACCAACAAATGCTCTACCCTCCACATCGCCAAAAATAATCCAAACCTCATATACAAACTGAACAAACAAATTCTCACAGCCAACCCCTACCCAGTAAAAGACCTTGGAATACTAATATCAAATGACCTAAGTGCTAAAACCCACTGCAACAATATCGCCAAAAAGGCTTCTAGAGTTGTTAACCTGATTCTACGTAGCTTCTGCTCTGGCAATCTAACACTACTCACAAGAGCCTACAAAACGTTTGCCAGACCCTTGAATACAGCTCATCTGTCTGGAACCCATACCACATCTCGGACATCAACACCCTTGAAAACGTCCAAAGATATTTCACCAGAAGAGCCCTTTACTCGTCCACTTGAAACAGAATACCCTACGAAAATAGACCAACAATCCCGGGTCTAGAAAGCTTATAACTACAGCGCCTAAAACACGATTTAAGTATTGCCCACAAGATCATATGCTGCAACGTCCTGCCTGTCAATGACTACTTCAGCTTCAACCGCAACAACACAAGAGCATGGAACAGATTCAAACTTAATATTAACTGCTCCAAATTTGACTGTAAAAAATATGACTTTAGTAATCGAGTTGTCGAAGCATGGAACTCATTACTGGACTCAATAGTGTCAAGCCCTAACCCCCAACATTTCTCCCTATCCACAACTATCCACGATTTACCTCTCCAGGTTCCTAAGAGGTCAGTAAGGGGCGTACATAAGTGCACTAGTGTGCCTTTTGTCCCCTGTCCAATTGTCTTTCTTTTATCTCATATATCATATATATTTTCTTCCTTTCATATGTCTTCTCTATTTTTATATATTTTCTTTATGTATATATTACTACATGTCTATTCTCTTCTATATGTATTGTGTATTGGACTAAATAAATAAATAAATAAACAAACAAACAAACAAACAAACAAACAAACAAACAACTAACTAACTAACTAACTAACTAACAAATAAATACATAAATAAATAAATACATAAATAAATAAATAACTTGCCCTCTGCCTTCTTGGGCACCAAACCCAAGGATGAGCCCCAAAGAGTTTTGAGGGGTGGTATTCTAAACGGACCCACTAGCCTGCCCTTGGCAACCTCCTTTCAAATTTTCTTCCTCAACACTTCCTCCATGCGGATCACTGACTTCAAATTATGCAACGTGAAGGGCTGCCTAGTGCCCTCATATGGAATCCTAAAACCTTGCGCAAAACTTTTAAGCAAATTCATACTGTGCTCCCGTGGTCTATGTTCATGTAGTCTGGCCTTCAGTCTGCTCAGCTTAATGGGTCTGGCGCCCTTTACCCTGAAGCTAGCCCTGTTGTTGTCATGGGCCACCGCCCATGTCTCCCCCTGCCCTACTCCCCCAGCCTATGTTACAGGCAGCTGTGGAATGTCCCATGCCACACAAAGCACACCTGTGGCAATAGCTACAATGAAGCCTCGAGCAAGAATCTTTCACCCCAAACTCATAGCACAGCAGGGGAGGTAGAACTCCCTCCCCTGCCCCAGGGCAGGGTACCTGTCTGATGGAGTTTTTGGTGGCAAGAGGTGCCCGCTGGCAGAATGCTGACAACCATTTGCCTTAGATAACTGGGTAGCCTGGAGTCAAAGGTCCCAAGGGAGCCACTTGTTGAACCCTGCACACATCCTAAAGGCCTCATCATACTCAAGCCAAGCCCCAAATTCATTATAGGCCTGCAGTATGATTCCTGGTACTTTATTAATGTATGACTTTTGTGTCAGAAATAAGTTCATTTCTGAAGGTAATATCACAATGCAAGTAAATGGTTTGTAACCATGGGAGAGGCTGATGTAAGCCATAACCAGCATGTAATCATGGGTTTGCTAATTATGCTGCAACCTGATTAGCTGTATCCTATAAAAGGAGGAACAACCTTTGCATGGGTGTGGTTTGTTACAGAGTGGTTTGTTATAGAGTGGTTTATAGTTTAGTGGTTAGTGCTTAGTGGTTGCAGTGGTGGATATTATAAGAGTTATAAGAAAGTATTGTATGATAGCACTATGTAACAAAAAAATTGTTCCCAGCTTTTAAATGTAATATTCCAATTGCTTATGTCTAAAACAAATTTTTAAAAAATTGTTTACATTCATCATAAACTTCGCTTTTGTGACCATGGCAATGAAAATTATGCATTTTTACTATAGAAACAGATGATTTTGCATCTTCTCATTTATACAGTCAGACTAAGAACACTATATGCATTGCAAATTTACACAGATTACCAAAAACTGTTCAGAAGTGTGCAGTTTTCCAAGATTTATGACTATACTGCAAATCAGTTTCATGAATCAATCCCCAAATATAGTTGGACATCATGTTTTCGTTATATTGTCCTTGGTAACGGCGTTAAGTTCATAATGTCCTGATGAAAGCGCTCGCCTTGCTCCTTTGAATAAGCTCCCATGTTCTCTTTGAACTTATCAAGATGAGCTTCCGGTTGTGATGTCACGCTACTGCTGGGCGATTCCTGGTCCTCCGCGATTGTTTTCCGCGTTTTGAGAGTTTTGATTGCTGAATTGGGCGACCGCGGACCTGTAGAGCCTACGGTTTTGAAGAGGAAACTCCAGTGCACCAGGGGGTGGCTGGTGGGACCCTCAGGAAGCGGGGAACCCCTCCTGATCATCTCTCAAAGAGATCAGTCTTCGGGCATCTCCGGAAGCGCGGCATTCCTGATTCATTAGAGGAAGCCGCGGTATCGACAGAGCACTTTTTTGGGCTAGATTCGAAAGATTACAAGTGGTACTTTGGATTTTGAAAGTTTATGAGAGTAACCCCTTTGTGGCACTAATTTATTTTTATTTTTCTGAAAATATCAATGGACTAGTAAGCGGCGACTACAATTTTCTCTCTCTTTTTATTTGACTTAAGAAACATGGCAACAATGACTCAGCACTAAAAAGCCGGACAGGCATAAAATAACATATCTTTGCCGGATTTCGGTTTCAGAATCTTAAACCATCAGATCGCTGATATATATTGACCACAAAGGGAGAAAGACTTTAGAACATGTTGAAGGTAAGAGAAAGACGTTTTTGTTAGATTGCTGTCGTCGTTTGGAGTAAAACTTTGAATGAAATGAATCAGGCCTTATTGACTTTATAACAACTTTATAACAACCGGAATTTTCCTACATACCTTTCCTGTGTCAACTCCACATTATTCTATCCCCCGCCTTTTTGGAATTACCGTCTTTTTTGTGATTTCTTTCTTTTTTCTTTTTGCTGACCCAACCACCTTGTAGACCTATGTGACTTTATTATTGGATACTCAGATGATACTCAGACGACATTTCTTATATCAATTGGATTTGCTTTTGGATATTTGGACATTTGGACATTGGACTATTTCAACAAATTAATTCTCCTCTGATTAATTACTTATCTAAGTGTTTAATTACTCTGAATACACTTAAAACTTTTGTAACCATCTTACTTTTCAATTTCATTGGACCGAACTGCTGACTACTGGGATTAATTCATTTACTGAACTAATACATCAGATATTGGATTAACTTGGAATTGCATCACTTAAACCAATCCATAGAACTTCTACACTTATAAGATCTACTACAATCTACTACAAGCAATTAATAGAACCCTATTAATACTAAGAAGAAATTATTACTATACTTTATTGCTGCTGTTATTTTTTCTATTTAGAAAACTACTTAATATTTAAATTTAAATATATATTGAATTTATATTACATTTATTTTTTTTAAAATAGAGTTTATTGAATATATATACAAAAACTATATACAAAGACAATACAAACAGTATGGACAGGACAGGGTGTTCTTATCCTATGTATCTAATTGTTATTCTCATTAAGGTCGAACAAACCATATTTAACACTAACAAAAACAAAACAACAACAACAACAACAACAAAAAACGTAGGACGCCCCTTCCCCCCCCCCCCCTCTGCCAACCTGCAGTTATATTTATATTTCATTTTTCCGGTTATATTTTCAGTGGTATCCTATTTCTTAAAATTTGCTTGATCTATTAGTCTCGTATTTCCTTTTCTAGGTGTTGCGTTTCAAATTCTAATTGTTATGTTTCTGGTATATTCCTTCATATTGAATAAATAAATAAAAGAGTAGAATATCGGCGAGCAATCAAATAAGTTGTTTTGTCTTGTTCTTCTCCTCCTTTCTCTTCATTCCTGGTCTCTTTGTAATTTGTTCTAGTTTCTTCTCGTTTCTGTCTCTCTCTCTCTCTCTCCTCAATCCAGTTATAGAATTTATCCCATGTGGTTATATTTTCTGTTTCTTTATTATCTTTCAGTTTTTGTGTTAGGGAATCATATTCGGCGCAGTCAAATATTTTTTTAATTATTTCTCTGTCTGATGGTACCTCCTCCCTTTTCCAGTTTTGAGCTATTGATATTCTGCTTGCTGTTATAATATGTTGAATTATATGATAATCTGTTTTCCTTATTTTTATGCCTATTATTCCCAATAGGAAGATCTCTGGTTTGAGAGGTAGGTTTGTGCCCGTAATCTCAAATATCCAATGTTTTATTTTAGACCATAATTTTTTTATCTTTGGACAGCTCCACCAAATATGGAAAAAGGTTCCCGACGGATTTGAACACCTCCAGCAATTTGGTCTGGTTTTGGGAAAGATCTGTGCTAGTCTTGATGGCGACATATGCCACCTATAGAACATTTTTATGTTGTTTTCTTTGAATGATACTGACTTCGTAATTTTATAATTTTTATTCCAGATTGTCTCCCATTGATCTATATGGATGTTATAGCCAAAGTTCTTTGCCCAGCTGGTCATTGGGTCTTTAGATATTTCCGTTTCCATTTCATACATTATTAAATAACTATATATTCTTGTAATAAAATGTTTATCACTTCCTAATATAAGTTTATCCAGGGGAGTGTTGTGTGTTGCTATTCCTTCTTCTTTAGAGTCTTTTTGCCATTTTGAAAATATTAGCCTATATGGCCACCAGTTCAAGATTATATTCTGCTCTGCTAACTCTTCTTTCGTTTTTATATTTCCTTCTGTATTTAATAAGTGGTTATAAGTTATCATATTTTTTAATTCAATAGTGTTCGGGTGAGTAAGAGCTTCCAGACTGGAATACCATCTAGGTATTTTTGTATAATGGTCCTTTTTTAATTTAAGCCATGTTGTTATTAAAACATCTCTGATCATGTGGTTTTTAAAGTAAGTTGGAATCTTTTGGTGCTGATTCCATAGCATATTGTGCCAACCAGAGAGTAAGTCATGGCCTTCTAGAGCTAATGTTCTCTCTGCTTTAAGCTCTATCCAGTCTTTTATCCATAGCAAATTACAAGATAAGTGGTAGATCTTAAAGTCCGGTAATCCTAGACCCCCTTGTTTAGTTCTATCTTGTAGCCATTTTAATCTGATCCTGGGCCTTTTGTTGTTCCATATGAATTTAGAAGTGATTTTATTCAATCTGTTAAAGAAGTCGTTGTTTAGTTTTGTTGGGATTGTTTGAAAGAGGTACAAGAATTTCGGCAGTACTGACATTTTGATTGTCGCTATTCTACCTAGTAATGAAATTTGCAACTTGTCCCAGTCTTTTAATTGTTTCTCAGTTGTCTTTAATAATTTTTCGTAGTTATCTTCTTTAATGGTACTACATTTTTTTGTAAGTAAAATCCCCAAGTATTTAACTGTTTTGACTATTTTAATTTTCAAAATTTCTTCCAGATCATTTTCCTGCTCCTTTGTCATATTTTTGGTTATAATTTTGGTTTTTTGCATATTTATTTTTAAACCTGCTACCTCGCCGAAATCTTCCACCTCTTTCATAGTAAATTTCCCCGATTCCAGTGGGTTTTCTAGTATCAGGGCCAGATCATCCGCGTATGCCTGTAATTTAAACTCTTGTCTTTTAGTTTTTAATCCTCTTATTTTAGAGTTGGCTCTAATTTGTCTTAGCATAGTTTCTGTAGTGAGAATATATAGTAATGGGGAAAGTGGGCAGCCTTGCCGAACTCCTTTTTCAATCTGAATTCTATCGGTTAAATCTCCATTTATTGCTATTCTTGTGTGTTGTTTGTGGTAAATTGTCTCGATCATTCTTATAAATTTGGCACCAAATTTCATATGTTTTATTACTTCTATCATAAATCCCCAATTTAGATTGTCGAAAGCCTTCTGGGCGTCTAGGAAAATAAGAGCTAATTGTTTGTCTGAGTGTTTTTCATAAAATTCTAATACGTCTAATATTATCCTCGTGTTATTCCTTATATGCCTGCCAGGTAGAAAGCCGTTTTGGTCAGAATGTATCTTATTATTTAAAACTGTTTTTAGTCTGTTTGCCATTAAACACATAAAAATTTTATAATCCACATTTAGCAGGGAGATAGGTCTATAGTTTTGGATTCTATGCTTCTCTTCTTCATTTTTAGGAATCAGACTTGTGAATGCCTCCATCCATGAGTTGGGCATTAGGCCTTTTTCTAGGACTTCATTATAGAGTGTTAGTAGGAGATCTCCTAACTCAGTGGAGAATTCCTTATAGAATTCAGAAATAATGCCATCTGGGCCTGGGGCTTTATTGTTTTTTAGATTTTTAATTGTTTCCTCCAATTCCGTTATCGTAATTTCTTTGTTTAATCTTTCCCTTTTGTTGTCCGTCAATTCTCCCGGTTCCGATTTTGTTATATACAACTTTTGTTTCTCTGGGGTTTTTATTTCCCTTTTATATAATTCTATATAATAATCAGTAGCAATTTGTTTTTTCCTTTCTAGAGTGAATTGTCTTTCTCCCCTATTATCTTCTAACGACTGAATATATCGTTCCTTTTCTTCTTTTTTTAGTTTGTGGGCAAGCCATCTGCCCGGCTTGTTTGCATTTTCGAAGTAGTCTAATTTAGCTCTTTTTATTTTCCCTGCTAACTCCTCCTGAGCCATTAGATTAATTTGGTGGGTTAATTTATCCTTTTCCTCTGTAAGTTTCTCATTCGAGAGATCTTGTTGTATTGCCATTTCTAATTGTTTAATTCTAACTAGATAATCTTTAATCTTTTGATTTTTAATTTTCTTTACTCTAGAGGAATATGATATAGTAATTCCTCTTAGGTATGCCTTTAAGGTGTCCCATAGATTTTGTACAGAAGTATCGTCATTCCAGTTATCTTTTAGAAATAGAATTAGTTCTTTTTTAACCTGGTCAGTGTAATTTTTTTCTTTAAGTAATAATTGGTTCAAAGACCACTTCTGAAAGTTTTTCCTTGGTTCTTTTATCATGATTGTGATTGGGTGGTGATCTGCCCAAATATTGGGACCAATCTCCACTTGTTCTGTATATTTATCCATGTTCAGGTCACCCCAGGCCATATCTATTCTTGACCAGGATTGATGTGGGTTTGAAAAAAAGGTGTATTCACTATTCCCCTGGTGTCTTTCTCTCCATAGATCCAAAAGATTAAATTCTCTTGTTAGTTCAAAAAATTTGTTAGGTAGGATTTTCCTATCCTGAATTTTTTTTTTAGATGTTTTGTAATCTTTTTTTTAATCAGTAATCGCGTTGAAATCTCCTAATATACAGACATTCTTCGCTTCTAGTTGTATTAATTGATCCTTTATTTTTTGGTAAAATTCTGATTGGTTTGAGTTTGGGGCATATATCACCATCAAGACTACAAGACTTTGACCAATTTTGATTTTCAAATTGAGTATTCTTCCGTCGGGATCAGCAAAAATTAGCTCTGGTTGTAGCCTCTCTTTTACATACACTGCTATGCCTCTTTTCTTTGTTTCTGCTAGTGCCGTGAACAGTTTCCCTAATTTTTTATTCTTAAGTAGGTTTTGATCTTGCGATCTAATGTGCGTTTCTTGTAAGCAGATTATGTCTGCTTCTTCCTTCTTCAATTTAATCATCGTTTGTTTTCTTTTTATAATTGAGTTTAGTCCGTTTATATTAACTGAGAAAATTTTTAATAATTTCATATTTATTTATAAAGGATACGGGGAGTGAGAGAGAGAGAGAAAAAGAAAGAGGGAGGGAGTAGAAAAAATTTGCTTGCTCGCCGAGGGATTCCCCTGTTGTGTGTTATTTATCTCAATGTATGGTCTATTATGGTTGATATTGTGTATTTTCCTTTCTACTTCCTCTTTGCTGTTGCTCTTGTTGTTACTCTGTTTTCTTCTCTAAAACTAAGATCCTTCTCGCTTTCTGCACTTTGTTGTCCTTGCTCGCTTTCTTCTGGTCTGGTCTGAGGGACTCCTTCAGGGCCAAGTGTGTTTTCTCCTTCTAGATTTTGTATAATAAAGTTGTCTGCTTTTTCAAAAGAATCGATCTTATATTTTCTTCCTTTCCATGTCACCAACAAGCCTTCTGGGATCAGCCATCTATATGAGATTCCCCTTCTCATCAGTTTGGCGGTCAAGAAGTGAAACTCCCTTCGTCCCTCTCTGATCCTCTTGGGTACCTGCTTTAGTATAGTTATTTCTCTGTCGTTAAACAGAATTTGCTCGTTTCTTGTGTTTCTATAGATCGCATCCCTTGCGGTTTTTTGTGTGAAACGGATATGTACCTCTCTTGGGACTTTGTTTTTTTTGGCATAGTTTGTCTGGATCCTGAAGACCTCGTCTATATGATTTTTTACTTCTTCTTCGTCTATCTGCAGATTTTCTGCTAAGATTTTTACCATTTTAGAAGTCAGATCTTCGTCCGCTTGCTCGGGGACGTTTTGAAAACGAAGATAATAGGAGGCTTTCTCCATCTCTAGGACCGCCACAGCCCCTTCCAACTCCTTATTTTCCGCCCTTAATCTTCCCTCAACAAGAACGGTGTTTTTGTCTGCTTTTATTATGTTTTCTTCCATGTTTCTGATTTTCAACTCATGGTTATTGACCGTTTCCTGGATTGATCCCATTTTTGCCTCTTGGCCTTCGATTTTATCAGCCATCTTCTCAAAGTTTTTATTGATTTCTTCTTGGTTTTTAACCATTGTTTCTTGTGTTGCAATGGAGGTCTCTTGGCTTTTAGCCATAAATTCTTGGATCAAATCCAGAGAGGCTTGGATTGACTGTAATGTCGGTAATTGATTTTGTTTTTCTGTCAAGGCCATCTCTGTAGTCTGTTTCAAGTTGAGGGTGTTCGGGCTTCCTGTAATGTTTGTTTTCTTGGCTGTTTTGGTAAAGGTGGTTGACATGTTTGGGGGGAAATTACTTATAATATTAATAGTACAAGGTTTGTTGTTAAATAATGCCGTTTTCTAACAGTGTTTAGTTGATAGTTAGTCTGCTTCTTTTTCTCTTAAGTGGGTTTACAAATTTAAGCCACTTCTTCTTTTGCCCTCAGACCATCTACCTAAGCTTTCTTTTTTTTTTTTAATTTCATCGTAAATTGTCTAAAATGTTTAAATATAAATCTATTTCTTATTGAATTTACTAAATAAATGATTTTATGTGTAGTATGTCTTAACACTGTTTAAATGTTTTGGATCAATCAATAAATAAGTCTTCCTCTGTTTTCCACTAGACCACAATTCCCAGTCACTTCTATCTTTTCAAGTCTTTTCGTTATACAACGTATATTATAAACAGGTTGATTACATAAAAACAATTAATTAGATTTCAGCTGAAGTACCAAATATTATAGACTGTAAAAGACTTGTATAACACTTTGTATGGCCCTTTTTAGCGTTAAAAATAATTTTGTAGGGTTAAGAATTCTGTTAGTGCTAATATATTTAGTATACTTATGTTAATATATTTGATAAACTTATTTAATTAATCTTCAATAAATATTAAATATTAAATATTAAATATTAAATACTATGTTTTAAGTATTAACTCTTAAATATCAACCATTAAATGCTAAACATAAAATTCTACCAAATACCAATACAATTCATTGAGTCTCTCAGGTCTCTTAAGTCTGTTTAGTCTACCGATAATTAATAATCAATATTAAATAGTTAATAGTAATCACAGTTAAATCACAGTTAATGGTATGGGGATAAGGTTCAGAAGCTTTATACTCTACAATATTTGAAATATATTTAAACTATAAAATAGATGCATGTAAGATAAATAGATTATTTAAAATGTACTATGAAATAATTAATTAGGCAAGTTTACTGTATGCAGGTTTTGATAGCAATTAAAGGATAGGAACAACAAAAGGGAGAAAAAGGATGATAGGAGAGGAGGAAAAGAAAGGTTACTAACTAAAAAAAAACAAAACAAAACACTAGTTTAGAGTAAAGGTTACAAACTAAAGAGCTAGCTTAAAGTAATCTAATGTAATTTAAAATAGTTTACAAAAGTCCACTTTCCGGGTTGCGTTAAGGTGTTAGCCTTCCTTTTTCCGTGTCTTCGTCTCACTTTGTTCTTCGGCATCTGGTGTCGGCTCTCGTTCCCTCTGCGTCACTTCTAACTTCTTTCGCTGCACAACCAGTTTACCACCCCCCGATTGCTCTCCCCACCTCAAACGAGGCACAATGACATCTCAAGTAAATCAGCAAATCGGCAAACCGGCAGGTCTTCTTCTGCTTTGTCCACACCGCTCCTCTCTCCTTTCTCCTTCTGTCTCACGCTGTCTCACGCTGCCGTTCGACCACCTCTCCGCCACTCCGCTGCTCCGCCGCTCCGCCGCAATGTCTCTTTCGTTTTTCTGCTTCCACCACGCCTTTCTCCTCTTCTGTGTAGCTTTGTTTCGCCGCTCTTTCTTCCAAGCCTACGCTGCAAACAATACTCCTCCGTTCTGTTCTTCGGCTTGCTGAATCAGTTCTCAGTTCTCAGTTGTCGGCAAAACGCACAGAAGTCAGGTCTGGCCGTATCTTCTCACTCTTCCTCACTTCCGTTCCTCCGCCATTCACTTCCTTCCCCACTCTCCGACTTACTTTGCTTTCTTAAACTTATGCTCCACACACAACGATTGCCGCTATTTCGCACTCCAGGAGACACACAACTCTTGATGTAAAGGTAAACTCAACACCTGATTAACTATTAGAAATTAACTAAATTCTCACTGAATAAACCGCCTATAGTTTCGACTCCCTGGTGGTAATCTGCCGCGGGCCCTTCGGCCTTTGGGATGAGGTAAACCACAACTTTTTTTCCCGCCCACTCACGGGGATTTGTCTCTATTTCCAGGGGGTTTTGCGAGACCCCCCTTCTCTAGGACTTCCCCTTTCTTTAGCACCCTCAACCGTGAGAGACTATCTCCGTTATCACGGCTAATGAGCGAAAACTTCGACTACAAACCTGGAGCCCCAAGTTTGCACGTCGCACCGGCCCAGCCCCGCCCCGGAAGTCTTATATTACATTTATATTAACTTAGATTGATGTGTATTATTTATTAGATACTTTATACATCCAAACTTGAACCTGTATTTTTTCTTTTCTTTTTTTCTCTTCTTGTTGTATTCCTCTATTTATAGAATTACTACTTTAAAGATTTATAAACAATAGACACTGATACTTTTTACTCACTTTTACAGAGAATAGGGCTAATATATTTGTACTTATCAACATAAATTTATAACTTACTATAATAGCAAATATATTTTTGAATTAAGTGAGGAATTAATTAATTATATAAAGTATATAAAACATATATGTCAAAAATTAGTAAATATTGTAATATATAGTAGATTTGTTTCTATATAACTTATTGATCCTTTTCAACAAATTGACTCTTTCTATAATAATTCTTATTATTGAAGGTATTCTTTACATGTTATTAACTATTACCATTGAATGAATTGCCTAATTATTACTATTTAGATCGGTTACACATTTATTACATATTTATACGTTAAATTATAGATACCATTTGAATATTGGAACACCTCTGATTTCTTTGTCTTGTTTCAACACTATAATCTCCCTCATACTTTCATACTCTCAATAGTTTCTACTTTGTCTTATAATCTTTACTCTCTTCTTAAAGCACTAATATTTATTATTAACCATCTTTACAAATTCCCTTCTACAATTAATCTTTAAAACTTTATGATCACATTGGACTTCATTTTGAACAAATTTAAGATGTCCTCTTTGACTCAATCTACTATAACAAAATCTTGGAAGAAGAACACTATACAACCATCGACTCCTGCTTCCCAGTGTACCACAGAAATGGTATTAGCAGAAAAACCATCTATGGCGCAACCCTCACAATCAACACCAACTATTATTTTAAACTCACTCTTCGACATGATGACCAAGATGCAAGAGTCGATAGACTGCAACTAGGATGTCTTAACTGGAACTATGGGAGCAATGAAGGAGGACATAAAAAAATAGAAGACCATGTGAGACACCTTGATGAATGCATGGAAAAACTTTACAGAAGAATGGAAGACATCCAAGGGATACTAACACAGAATGTCCAAAAAATAAAAAACATAGAAGAAACTAATGACAGGGTGAACACGCAGCTAAAATTTAATGAAGCAAGAACTGAATACATCAATAAAAACTTAGAAGAATCAATAATTAATCTGGAATTAGAAAAATCAGCATTCTTCCTCCACTTTTAAAATGTTACCGAATCAGAACACCAAGATCTGCCCCATACAATGGCTGAGATACTTGCGAACATAATCAGCAAGACTCCCCAAGAAAAGATTGACCATACAGATGAAATTTATCGAGTCTCGACATCTTATGCAAGGCGCCACAGACTTCCAAGAGAAGTTCATATTAGATTTCTCAAATGAACCATCCATGATGAGGTATATAATATGTCTAAAGAAAATAAGGTATCTTATAAAGGAAGAGAAATTGTTGTTCTTTGACAAATACCAAGGCTGAAAGCCGTATCAAATTATACTCAACAAACTAAACAAGAACAATATATCATTCAGATGGCTTATCCCTGAAGGCATAAGATAGATAAAAAGCACAAAATTACATCACCTGAAGAAGCAAAGGAATTCTATGATCAAATGCTCAAAACAATCGAAGATATAAAATGAAGAGAAGATGATAATAGAGACAAACCTATGTCTGAAGAGCTTAGCTCAGATGACAATTTATTAGATAAGGTCCTCCAATTAAAACAACTGGATGACGAATATGCAAGAAGAGGACCAACAACCCGAGCAAAGGCAGAAGCCCAAAGAGAGAAAGGAAAGGAGGTCGTACATTAACTCTCTACAAAATCAGATCACTCTATTTTCTACTAACATCAATGGTTTCAATTCGCACAAAAAGAGAATATATTTTTTTCCATAAATTAATCAATTATAACTATGATATAATATGTTTCCAAGAAACACCCATTTTAAAAGATGAGGTGAATTTACTACATTTCCCAGTATCGGAGAACTATTTACTGCATCGGCCTCTATTTAAAAAAGAGGCATAGCTATACATGTTAAAAAGACCTTTTTTCCAAAATTTATCTATGCTGATCAAACTGGTCAAACACTTATAGTACAATTAAACTTAGGACATAACAAAATTACCATTATAAGAATATATGCTCCCTCTACTAACCAATCTATTTTCTTTAAAAACCTCCATAAATTTTTTTTAGAGCTGGATATAACAAATGTTATTATAATTGGAGACTTCAACGCTATTTCAAACAGAACTAAGGACTATAAAGGCACTTCCAAACATAAATTAAAGAAGATACTCCCATCCACATTTGACTCTTTAGTCTATGAATTTGCACTAAAAGATATTTGGAAGATATTACCACCCTGATTCTAAACAATACACTTTCTTTCTCACGTATCAATATGGCTTGGTTCAACTTAGAAATTTTAAATGAAACTATAGACATACAAATACAGAACGCCACTTGGGCAGACCATAACCTTCTACTAATAATTTTCAGAAAACTAAATAACAAGCAACCACAAAAATGGTCCATGTATTCAACAATTATTAACCAACAACAATTCCAAGAAAAAATACAACGTGATCTATCTACTTTTTTTTTGAAACCTCACAACAAGTAGTATGGGATTCTACCAAAGCCTTTATTCAAGGAATTTATATATCTCACTCATTAAATAAAACAAAATAAAAACAAGAGAAATTACAGAAACTAAATATATATTTAGAATATGCTGAAAAGGCTTTGCAAATGGACCCTCAAAATACCTCAACTCTGGCAGAAATAAAAACCATTAAACATCAAATGAATTTAATAACACAACAGCAACTTTCCCATAAATTAAAAATGGCAAAACAAGTTTATTTTGAATCAGCCAATAAACCGGGTCGATGGTTAGCTCTCAAACTAGTTCATCAAAAATTAGATAAGAACATTGAAACATTATATGACAATTTCGGACACTTGAAGTCCACTAATACTGATAAAATACAAATAATACACAACTTTTATGAACAACTATACAACATCGTAAAAATAGATAATAAAACAATACTAAATTATTTACAACAAAATGAAAAAATACTAATAAAAGATGAACAAAGACTTATGCTAAATGATGTAATTACTATTACAGAACTTAAAATTGCTATTGCAAAACAAAAAAATAATAAAACTCCTAGTCCTGATGGAATTCCTGCCAAATTCTACAAACAGCATATAGATATGTCACAATCTATAATGTTACATATTTACAATGACGCATTGTTATACGCTAAATTACCTAAATCTTGGTCAGAAGCATACACAAACAACCAAAATAAGGAACATCTTGAAAATTATAGACCTATATCATTGCTCAACACTGATTATAAAATCTTTACTTCAATAATCGCAGACCATTTTAAGAAAATATTAAATACCATTACCCATACGGATCAAAATGGATTTTTGCCCTCAAGAAACATAACAACCAATACAAGCATAATATTAAACACCCTTGAATATTACGATAAACATTCTGACAAACCAGTAGCTTTAATATTTATGGACTTAGGGAAGGCATTTGATAGTTTACAATGGGACTATTTTATTACCCAAATTGAATATATGGACTTGGGTGAAAACTTTCTTAATTTACTTAAAGCTATTTTTTTCGCAACAATCTGCGAAAATTCTTTTCAACAATATTACTGAAAAAATACCATTAACAAAAGGAGTACGTCAAGGATGTCCACTAGCTCCATTGATTTTCATTTTGGCCATTGAAACACTTCTAAATAATATAAGAAACAATAATTTAATCCAGGGTATCAGTATTAAAAAAGAACAATTCAAATTACAAGCTTTTGCAGATGTTGTTGTCTTCATTGTACAGGATCCAATAGAAACTGCCCCGATCTTACTAAAGGAAATATATAAATTTGGTGAAGTAACTGGCTTAAAAATTAATAAGACAAAGACTCAAGTTCTAACTAAAAACATATCCCCAAAACAAATTATATTTTTGGAAGATTTGATTAACATAAAGACAATCAAAAAGATAAAATACTTGGGAATATGGATGATTTCAAATCATAGTACCGTAAAAAAAAGATAATTACGACCAATTAATAAAAATAATAATAATAACAATAATTTGTTGGATTTGTATGCCGCCCCTCTCCGTAGACTCGGGGCGACTAACAACAATGATAAAAACAACATGTGACAATCCAATAATAAAACAACTAAAAACCCTTATTTATAAAACCAAACATACACACAAACATACCATGCATAACTTGTAATAGCCTAGGGGGAAGGAATATCTCAACTCCCCCATGCCTGGCGGTATAAATGAGTCTTGAGTAGTTTACGAAAGACAGGGAGGGTGGGGGCAGTTCTAATCTCCGGGGGGAGTTGGTTCCAGAGGGCCAGGGCCACCACCAAGAAGGCTCTTCCCCTGGGGCCCGCCAAACGACATTGTTTAGTCGATGGGACCCGGAGAAGGCCAACTCTGTGGGACCTTATCAGTCGCTGGGATTCGTGCAGCAGCAGGCAGTTCCGGAGGTAATCTGGTCCAATGCCATGTAGGGCTTTAAAGGTCATGACCAACACTTTGAATTGTGACCGGAAACTGATCGGCAGCCAATGCAAGCCATGGAGTGTTGAAGAAACATGGGCGAATCTTGGAAGCCCCACGATGGCTCTCGCGGCTGCGTTCTGCGCAATCTGAAGTTTCCGAACACTTTTCAAAGGTAGCCCCATGTAGAGAGCGTTGCAGTAATCGAACCTCAAGGTGATGAGGGCATGAGTGACTGTGAGCAGTGACTCCCTGTCCAAATAGGGCCGCAACTGGTGCACCAGGCGAACCTGGGCAAATGCCCTCCTCGCCACAGCCGAAAGATGATGTTCCAATGTCAGTTGTGGATTGAGGAGGATGCCCAAGTTGTGAACCCTCTCTGAGGGGGTCAACATTCCCCCCCCAGGGTAATGGACGGACAAGTAGAATTGTCCTTGGGAGGCAAGACCCACAGACACTCCGTCTTGTCTGGGTTGAGTTTGAGTTTGTTGACGCCCATCCAGGCCCCAACAGCCTCCAGGCACCGGCATATCACTTCCACTTATTCGTTGACTGGACATGGGGTGGAGATGTATAGCTGGGTATCATCTGCATATTGATGATACCTCACCCCATGCCCTTGGATGATCTCACCCAGCGGTTTCATGTAGATATGAAATAGCAGGGGGGAGAGGACCGACCCCTGAGGCATCCCACAAGTGAGAGACCTAGAGGTCAACCTCTGACCCCCCACTAACACCGACTGCGACTGACCTGAGAAGTAGGAGGAGAACCACTGAAGAACAGTGCCTCCCACTCCCAACCCCTCCAGCCGGTGCAGAAGGATACCATGGGTGATGGTATCGAAAGCCGCTCAGAAGTCAAGAAGCACCAGGACAGAGGACAAGCCCCTGTCCTGGGCCCGCCAGAGATCATCCATCAACGTGACCAAAGCAGTTTCCATGCTGTAGCCAGGCCTGAATCCAGACTGCTGAGGATCTAGATAATCGGCTTCTTCCAAGGACTTCTGGAGTTGGAGCGCCACCACCTTCTCAACAACCTTCCCCATAAAGGGAAGGTTGGAGACTGGATAGTAGTTATTAAACACGGCTGGGTCCAGGGAAGGCTTCTTGAGGAGGGGGCGCACAAGTGCCTCCTTATAAAGGGCCAGAAAGGACCCCCTCCCTAAGGAGGCATTGACAATCTCCAGGGCCCAGCTCTTTGTCACCTCTTGGCTGGCCGAAACCAACCAAGAGGGAGACGGATCCAGTAGACAGGTGGTGGAACTCACAGCTCCAATGGCCTTGTCCAGTTCATCAGGTGTCACCAAGTCAAACTCCCCCCAGACTGATGGACAAAGACGTTTAGCCCCAGTCACCTCGACTGACTCAATTGGAGTCAAGATCAGCCCAGATCCGAGTGACTTTATCAGCGAAAAACAAGTTAAATTCCTTGGCACTACCCTGCAAGGGCTCCCCAACTCCCCCCTGATTTAGAAGGGAGCGGGTCACCCTAAACAGGGCGGCCGGGCAGGATTCCGCTGATGCAATCAAGGCGGCATGGTACGCACATCTTGCCGCCTTGAGCGCCACTTTGTAGGTCTTAATAAAAGCTCTTACAAGTGTTCGATCGGATTCAGACTTACTCTTTCTCCATTGCTTCTCTAGACGTCTCTTCTGGCGTTTCAACTCCTGGAGCTCCTCGTTGAACCATGGAGCTCTACGGGGTCTAGTGCCACAGAGAGGTCGCAATGGCACAATTCAGTCGAGAGCCTCTGCTGCAGCCTTGTTCCAGGCCTCAGAAAGAGACTCTGCCAAGCTGTGGGCGAGTGAATCTGCTAAAACCCCAAGCACCCTCTGAAAGCCCTCAGGGTCCATCAGGCATCTGGGGCGGAACCTCTTAATCGGTCCCGCCTCCCTGCAGGGGACAATTGGAGCCAGGAAATCAAGCCACAGTAGAAAATGGTCTGACCATGACAAAGGCAATGCTTCTAAGCCCCTTAGTCTCAGACCCTTATTCAATTGCTCTGACTCATGTGTCCACCCTCATGAGTCGGACCCTGAACTACTTGAGTCAGGTCCATGGCTGTCATGGTGACCATGAACTCCTGTGCTAATCAAGAGTAACCTCCGAGTGATGGCAGATTGAAGTCCCCCAGGACAATAAGTCCGTGGAACTCCACCGCCAACCTGGCCACCTCCTCGAGCAGCACAGACAGGGCTGTTGACACGCAGCTGGGAGGCAGGTACATGAGTAACAAGACCATCTGAACCCCTGAATCCAACTTCACAAGGAGTGACTCACAACCTGCAATCTCGGGGGCAATGAGTCTACGCAGGCGAAGGTTCACCCTGGCTACAATAGCCACTCCCCCCCTTCCCTGGGGTCGAGGCTGATGCCATATCTGAAACCCAGCTAGGCATAATTCCGAGAGAGGAACTCCTCCCTCTGGGCCCAGCCAGGTTTCAGTCACACATGCCAGATCAGCCTCCTCATCCAGGATTAAATCCCGGATGAGGAGAGCTTTGTTTACTACCAATCTGGCATTGAGCAGCAGCAGCTTGAGCCCAGGGTCTGGATTACACTCGTCACCAGAACCCCGGGTTGAGCTCATGGAACCGGAACAAGGGATCACTATTAAGCAGCGATCTCTTTTTCCTCCAGAACGGCTAGCCCCGTGACTCCCGCCATTTCTACCTCTCCCCAGCAGGACTGGAATATTCTGGCCCTCTGTCACCCCAGAGAAAGATGCCTCCATCCCTCCTGTCTCTCTATCGCCAGGTAGGCTAAATTCTGCATTCAAACTATCCTCATTGTACCCATACATAGCATCCCACCCACACCGCTCATTCATCTCATATAAATTACAATTACCATTCACCTCATCCATACTATAGTCTGACCCATCCCATCCATTCCGCAAATTAATCCAATCATTCATTCCATTCATTTCATATATGCCTTCCATCCGATTCCAAATATCCATCGCTAAAATTACCCCCAAAAAAGTTAATTTAAAATATATAAAAGTTAAAATTAATTAATTAAAATAGTTAAAAGGTCAACTATTAATATTAGACCCACTAATAACATAATTAAACCCACTAATAAAACAGATGATTTAACTAAAAACAATAAAAAAACAATAAAAGAATTAAAAGCACAATAACAATATAGGGAAAGTCAGTCAATCAGCTGTTCTTAAAAGCATTCAGCAGTCTTAACAGTCAACAGTAGATGGTGCCAAACCCTAAGCTGGCTGTGTTCTAAAAGGTCTGTTGCTACACCCTGCCGCATGGCCACAGCTACTTGCCTGGCCTGCCTCCTGATCTTCAGCTTGTCTGGGTACCCCGTGGCCTCCTGGCTAAGCTGTTGCATCCTGGTGAGAAAGAGAGGTGGCAGCATGGTGGGCAGCCTTATATAGCAGCCCCGGCTCCATCCTGTTGCTGGCTTTGCATGCATGACCTCTCATGAGATCGCCCCAGCTCCTGAAAATGGCCACGCCCATGTGATATGGCTCCACTGCAACTGCTGCTGGCAGAGATTCTGCCAATGTGCATTTATGGGGAAGAATATGTGCTTAAGACTTGGGCACCATACCACAGGATCAGCTCCTATCCTTGCCCCAGCTCCTGTCAACCTACAATCTCAATAGCATACTGATAAATAGTTACCACTTTTGTGGGAAAGTCATGCTGACCACATGACCACAAAAATATCTTCCATTGACTCATTTACCTTTTTTATTGGGGTTTATATGCGTTTTTAATCTAGCAATTAGAGTCCTGTTTGCAATCAGCCATCTAGAATAATGCCTGAATATCAATATTTTGACCCAGGTGAATCAGCGAGTGGAACCCAGTAGCAGCAATAACATCCATTTCTGTACATATGCTTTTGAAATTACAGTTATTCCCTGAGTCCAGTGGGGAAGGGCAGCCTATAAAGTCAAACAATAAATAAATAAAGAAATATCATAATCTCCTCACTATCTCCAACTCCAGTAATAAAAGCAAGAATTAAATCAGTATTAATTAAGTTGGCATAAATATGTTCAGTGATAACCTTGAATAAGGAATGCAAGGATAGTTACATTAACATTAGCTTAGCCCTAAAAGAGAGCAGGTAGAGAGAAAGAAACTCAAGTTGGGATGTTCCAAACCTTCCCGCACCCATAGAATATCAAAACAATATGATGAAAAATGACTGTTTGATTCCAGAATGTGATAAAACCAATGTATGCTCTCTAAATATTGGAACAAAATAAAAGTAAGAAGGACACTCAGTATAATTGTTTCCAGCTAAAAAAGTTTTGTATACTCTAAGGCCGTGATGACAAATCTATGGCAGGTGGCATGCAGAGCCCTCTCTGTGGGCATGCCAGCTGTTGCCCCTGCCCAGTTCCACTGCACATGCATGCACAACTCCTGCCTGCCAGCTGATCTTTGTGTCTCTGCTGTGCATGCACAGGGGAATTAGTGCATGTGGGGGGGGTGCATGTTGCATGCACAGGAGGATGCTCACATTGCATTTGGTAGTTTGCCTTTGTTGGTGCAGCTGGACATGATTCTGCCCCAAGACACTGGTCTGCCACCACCGCCGCTGCCTCTTTGCCGGCCTACACATGTAGCCTCTTTGCTAGTGCAAATGGCCTGCAGCATCAGCCTCTTTGCCAGGGCAAGTGACCAGCAGCCACAGTCTTTTTCATGGTGCAAATGATCTGCCACTGCTGCCTCTTTGCCAGCATGAATGGCCTGCTGCTGCAGCTTCTTTGCCAGCATGAACGGTCTGCCACCACAGCCTCTTTGTCGACATGAATGACCTACAGCTGCAACCTTTTTACCGCTACAAGCCTCCCCACCGCATTTTGGCTTCCAGGTTGATGCAGGAGGCTTTCCAGCCCAAAATGGGGCAGAGGTGGCCCCTGTATGCATGGGGACATGCACACATGCACTGGGATGAGCACACATGTATGGGGGCAGGGGGCACGCATGGACGGGTGATCACATTGCGTTTTGTGGGTTCAGGAATTCACACACTTGGGCATTCGGCACCAAAAAAGTTAACCATCACTAATCTAAGGTATTTATTTATTTATTTATTTATTTATTACTTAGATTTGTATGCCGCCCCTCTCCGAAGACTGTATATATATAGTACTTATTATGGAAGCAAAATATCCTATCATCCATCTATCCATCCATCCATCCATCCATCCATCCATCCATCCATCCATCTACAATCTACACACACACACACACACACACACACACACTGACAATTGCTATACTTCATGAAATGATTTAAAAATATTTAGAGTCAATGCATTTTAAAATATATTTAGCCACAACAAAACTCCCACACGGGAAAAATATAATAAAATATATTTTTATATAATTTTAATCATGTTTTAATCAATTTTTTTAATCAATTTAATTACTTTTTAACATAATTGGGGTTCTTTATAATGAGTGACTGGGGTACATATACGTGTGGGTATGAATGGAATGATTGGTATGATTGGGGTGGTGGGGGTGGGTGGGGTTATGGTATGGATGAGTTGATTGATAGTAGTGTGAATGATAGATTTGGCCCACCTAACACTCGGGAGACAGGAGAGGGAGGGGCACCGATCTCTGGGGTGGCAGAGGGTCGGAATATCCCTGTGTTGCTGGGAAGAGGCAGATATGGCGGGGGCCACAGAGCTAGCTGTTCCAGGGGAACGAGGGACCGTTGCTTAATAACGGTCCCTTGTCCTGGCTCCGTGAGCCCAATCTTGGGTACTGGTTATGAGTGTAACTCTGGCCCTGGGCTCAGGTTGCTGCTGCTTAACGCCAGGTCGGTGGTAAATAAAGCTCTCCTCATCCGGGATCTGATCCTGGATGAGGAGGCCGACTTGGCGTGTATTAATGAAACCTGGCTGGGCCCGGAGGGAGGTGTTCCTCTCTCTGAAATTTGCCCAGCCGGGTTTCAGATATGGCATCAACCTCGACCCCAGGGAAGGGGGGGGGAGGAGTGGCTATTATAGCCAGGGAGAGCCTTTGCCTGCGTAGACTCATTGCTCCGGAAATTGCGGGTTGCGAGTCTCTCTTGTTGAAGTTGGACTTAGGGGTCCAGGTGGGCTTATTTCTCACGTACCTGCCTCCCAGCTGCGTGTCAAAAGCCCTGCCTGTGCTACTCGAGGAGGTAGCCGGGTTGGCGGTGGAGTTCCCCGGACTCATTGTCCTGGGGGACTTCAATCTGCCGTCGCTTGGCGAAACCTCTGGGTTGGCACAGGAGTTCATGGCCACCATGACAGCCATTGACCTGACTCAAGTAGTACAGGGTCCGACTCACGAGGGAGGGCACGCACCTGACATGGTATTCCTTTCCGAGCAATTGAGAAATGGTCTGAGACTAAGGGGCTTAGAAGCATTGCCTTTGTCATGGTCAGACCATTTTCTACTACGGCTTGACTTCCTGGCTCCAATCCTTCCCCGCAGGGAGGCGGAACCAATGAAGATGTTCCGCCCCAGACGCCTGATGGACCCAGAGGGCTTTCAGACAGCGCTTGGGGTTATTCCAGAGGCACTCATCCACAGTTCGGCGGAGTCTCTTGCGGAGGCCTGGAATACGGCTGCTGCGGAGGCTCTCGACTGGATTGCGCCTTTGCGACCTCTCCGTGGCGCTAGACCCCGTAGAGCCCCATGGTTCAACGAGGAGCTCCGGGAGTTGAAACACCAAAAGAGACGTCTAGAGAAGCAATGGAGGAAGAGTAGGTCTGAATCTGATCGAACACTTGTAAGAGCTTTTATTAAGACTTACAAAGTGGCGCTCAAAGCGGCAAGATGCGCGTACCATGCCGCCTTGATTGCATCAGCGGAATCCCGCCTGGCCGCTCTGTTTAGGGTGACCCGCTCCCTTCTTAACCAGGGGGGAGTTGGGGAGCCCTTGCAGAGTAGTGCTGAGGAGTTTAACACGTTTTTCGCTGATAAAGTCGCTCAGATCCGGGCCGACCTCGACTCCAATTGTAAAACAGAGTCGACTGACAATGAGTCAGTCGAGGTGACTGGGGCACGTACTTGTCCACCTGTCTGGGAAGAGTTTGATCTGGTGACACCTGATGAAGTGGACAAGGCCATTGGAGCTGTGAGTTCCGCCACCTGTCTACTGGATCCGTGTCCCTCCTGGTTGGTTTCGGCCAGCAGGGAGGTGACACGGAGCTGGGCCCAGGAGATTACCAATGCTTCCTTGGGGAGGGGAGTTTTTCCATCACTCTATAAAGAAGCGCTCGTGCGCCCCCTCCTCAAGAAGCCCTCCCTGGACCCAGCTGTCCTTAACAACTATCGTCCAGTCTCCAACCTTCCCTTTATGGGGAAGGTTGTCGAGAAGGTGGTGGCACTCCAGCTCCAGTGGTCCTTGGAAGAAGCCGATTATCTAGGTCCCCAGCAGTCGGGTTTCAGGCCCAGTTACAGCACGGAAACCGCTTTGGTCGCGTTGATGGATGATCTCTGGCGGGCCCGGGACAGGGGTTTATCCTCTGTCCTGGTGCTCCTTGACTTCTCAGCGGCTTTCGATACCATCGACCATGGTATCCTTCTGCACCGGCTGGAGGGGTTGGGGGTGGGAGGCACTGTTCTTCAGTGGTTCTCCTCCTACCTCTCTGGCCGGTCGCAGTCGGTGTTAGTGGGGGGTCAGAGGTCGACTCCTAGGTTTCTCCCTTGTGGGGTGCCTCAGGGGTTGGTCCTCTCCCCCCTGCTATTCAACATCTACATGAAACCACTGGGCGAGATCATCCAAGGACATGGGGTGAGCTATCATCAATATGCAGATGATACCCAGCTTTACATCTCCACCCCATGCCCAGTCAACGAAGCGGTGGAAGTGATGTGCTGGTGCCTGGAGGCTGTTGGGGCCTGGATGGGTGTCAACAGACTCAAGCTCAACCCGGATAAGACGGAGTGGCTGTGGGTTTTGCCTCCCAAGGACAATCCCATCTGTCCGTCCATTACCCTGGGGGGGGAATTATTGACCCCCTCAGAGAGGGTCCGCAACTTGGGCGTCCTCCTTGATCCACAGCTCACATTAGAAAAACATCTCTCAGCTGTGGCGAGGGGGGCGTTTGCCCAGGTTCACCTGGTGTACCAGTTGCGGCCCTATCTGGACCGGGACTCATTGCTCACAGTCACTCATGCCCTCATCACCTCGAGGTTTGACTACTGTAATGCTCTCTACATGGGGCTACCTTTGAAAAGTGTTCGGAAACTTCAGATCGTGCAGAATGCAGTTGCGAGAGCAGTCATGGGCTTACCTAGGTATGCCCATGTTTCACCATCACTCCGCAGTCTGCATTGGCTGCCGATCAGTTCCCGGTCACAATTCAAAGTGTTGGTTATGACCTTTAAAGCCCTTCATGGCATTGGACCAGAATATCTCCGAGACCGCCTCCTGTCGCACGAATCCCAGCGACCGATTAGGTCCCACAGAGTGGGCCTTCTCCGGGTCCCGTCAACTAAACAATGTCGGTTGGCGGGCCCTAGGGGAAGAGCCTTCTCTGTGGCGGCACCGGCCCTCTGGAACCAACTCCCCCCGGAGATTAGAACTGCCCCTACTCTTCCTGCCTTCCGTAAACTCCTTAAAACCCACCTTTGCCGTCAGGCATGGGGGAACTGAAACATCTTCCCCTGGGCATGTTTAATTTATATATGGTATGCTTGTGTCTATGTCTGTTAGTATATGGGGTCTTTTTAAATCTTTAAAATTTAAAATTTAGATTATTTATGATTTGTTTCCACGTGTTGTGAGCCGCCCCGAGTCTTCGGAGAGGGGCGGCATACAAATCTAAGTAATAAATAAATAAATAAATAAATAAATAAATAAATAAATAAATAAATAAATCAAGTAATACTTTCTCCTGTTTTAGAAGAACTTTTCATTCAACATCTTTTTACATTTTTCATAATTAACTCTGAGAAATGTAAAATATGTTGAATGCAGGATTCTTGAACACAGAATGTAACTTTAAACTGAGCAATAAAGACCCCAACTGTGAATTTTATGTTGGAGCCAATTTCTGGCAGTACATTTTGATTGAAGCAAAACATTTGCCTTAAAGCTGAGTGTAAACAAATACATGATCTTTTCTGCAAAACAACCGTAGATGTGCACCTGTCTACTTCCTGATTGGTAGTTACCTTTTTATTGGAAGCAAGAAGTCAGTGAGGCAGCAGGTAGCCTACATTATTTTAATGAATAACATCATAATGGGAAAGCAATTTTTGATTCTGTCATTGTTTTCTGGTAGAGAATTGAAAATGCAAATTTTTTAAAAAGTGATGGTAAGAACCAAGATAATCAGATTGGACATCTTTCAAATATTACGTTGATATTTACAGTATTTATCAAGTTAAAGCATGAATAGCCGATTAGGAGGGAGAGATCTCTGTATACATGCAATTATATATAATTTCATACATGCACTAGGAGAAAGATTGTTATTATATTTTATTCTTTATATTCCATCTGTGGGAGAAGGGTTTTGATTTTACAAAAGCCTCATACTATAATGTGGAAAAATTAAAAATTTCTCTGTTTAATATGTTACCTAAATCATTAGAAAATGGGTGTTTTGACTATTAAGCTTTGATTATTATTAGGTGTAGACAGTAATGGGCAGCCAGAATTTTTACTGCCACGCTGTGGATGTGGCTTATTTTGTGGGTGTGGCTTGATGGTCATGTGACTGGGTAAGAGTGGCTTGCTGGCCATGTGACCAGGTGGGAGTGGCTTGAATGATAATCATCGTTCAAGTGAACTGTTAAGTCCTTGATTTACAACCTCACCAGTGTCTCTCTCTGGGGTGACAATTTGCTATCCTTCCTGGGTCACACCATACCTCAGATTGGGTAACTAGGCAAATGGGTGCCGATCAGCTGTTGAGAAAAGAGGGGGGAGGAAATGTGCTCCCTGCAGCTGGTGCTGGTCTCCCTGCCACTTTCCGAGGAGGAGGAGGAAAATGGGAGGGGGAGATAATCAGCTGGAGCTGGGCACACAGCTTCATTTCCACTGGTGGAACTGTGTTCTACCCCGTCCTGCCGCCCATCCCTGGGTGTAGAACTCTGCTTTATATAATCAGCTGCAGTGATATAGCAGTGCTTTCAGATCAGAATATCATTTCTGATCTATTGTTTGTTATAAATTATTTCCTCCTTATTGAATAATCTATGAAAATTATTTGATTATATAGATTTCATGCTAAATCTATGAAATGTATTCAAAAGAGGAGATACAGTGATACCTCATCTTACAAACGCCTCGTCATACAAACTTTTCGAGATACAAACCTGGGGTTTAAGATTTTTTTGCCTCTTCTTACAAACTATTTTCACCTTACAAACCCATCGCCGCCGCTGGGATGCCCCGCCTCCGGACTTCTGTTGCCAGCGAAGCACCCATTTTTGCACTGCTGGGATTCCCCTGAGGCTCCCCTCCATGGGAAACCCCACCTCCGGACTTCCATGTTTTTGTGATGCTGCAGGGGAATCCCAGCAGGGAAATCCCAGTAGTGCAAAAACAGGCGCTTCGCTGGCAATGGAAGTCCAGAGGTGGGGTTTCCCAGTGAGAGGAGCCTTAGTAAAATTGCAGCATCGCAAAAACACAGAAGTCCGGAGGTGGGATTTCCCATGGAGGGGAGCCTCAGGGGAATCCCAGGAGCGCAAAAACGGGCGCTTTGGCTGGCAAAAAGGATGAATTTTGGGCTTGCACGCATTAATCGCTTTTCCATTGATTCCTATGGGAAACATTGTTTCGTCTTACAAACTTTTCACTTTAAGAACCTCATCCCGGAACCAATTAAGTTTGTAAGACAAGGTATCACTATACAATGAAAACATATCCTTTAACTTCTTTCAAATAATTTTTTTTCTTCTCTATTTAGAATTTAAGTATAGCTTTTATAAAACATTCTAATGATTAGATATCTTTAGATGATGAAATTTTTCAAACATCCATAGAAAAATAGTACATAGATAAGTGTATTGGAAGTGTCCTGTGTTTTGTTTTGCTTTTTTTAAAAAAGAAAAGTTATTCCAGATGCTGCAAGTGAGAGAGTGATTTATCTGAGTCAGATAATTTTCTCTCTATAGTCAATGACTTTATTTTTTTATCATGATGGTGATAATAATCATGAAGATAAGACAGCTGAAATAATTTATTATTTGAAGGATTTTTTAAAAATATATTTTATTTAATTAGCATATTTGTATAGTCATCCATCTCAAAACATGGAGTTCTGGGTGGCATAGCCCTTTGTATACCACACAAATAAATCTAATCTATTTGTTTGAGGTTATTAATTTGGGTTTACTAAATAAGAAAGAAAAATGGTAGTCTGTAAATTTGGTTGGCTACTGGGTAAATTTTATTAGGTATTATGTTATCTAATAGAAAATAGAAATCTGTTCTTGTACAAAATCAAATCAATCTATCAATGATTTCTGTCTCTAATCTACATTTTTGTTCGTGAAAATGTAAATTCCTTAAATATTATCAATTGGAAGAAATAAGCTACCCTAAAGGCAATTCTATCCACGTATTTGAAATTAAGTCTTTGGAATTTTCTGAAAACCAATTGGAAAAAAGATATTTGTTATGGCACAGGGTTAGATTGCAAGATGCAAGACTAAATACAGCAAATGAATGCAAGGTATTCTGCGAAAGGTTCAAATCAAAGTTGATTTTTCATTTCACATTTAAGAAAGTTTTTTAAATTGTTAATTTCAACTTGGTTTAAGCAACCAATATTTTTCCTGGGTAGTTGTCTTATTTACATTTGTAATTTTCAGATTTAAACAGAAATGTGCTCACATTATTTGAAGCAAACTAGAGGCTACTTTGAAGAACAACATGTTGTTCTCTATTCAGATATATATCCAGTGTCATGATAGCCACAAATAAAAACACCAAATATTTTTTCTGGTTTACATTTGCTTCATCAGCTTTGAAAAGTTTTCTTTAATTATGAGCAATTAATCCTAAAATACTTTGTAATTAACTATGCAAAGAACATTAAATAATTAATAATTATATAACATTCAATAACATTTTCAAAATTATGCCCCATGAGTAAAATTCAGAAATATCAAGGTTGCCTGTAGACTATAGCACAGCAATTTAGATTAACATTTTTTAAAATTCTGTATTGTTATTCAGGAGCTAAAGCAGTGATAGTCTTAGTAAAAAGATATCAGATTCCAACATTTTTGGCTATATTAAACAATATTTTATTTAAACTTTGCAATATAATATATTATTTAATTTCTCAAAATCTTTTTTCCAGCACTGGTTGACAGAACTGGAGATCTTTGCTATGATTTTTGCAGCTGCTATACATGACTATGAGCATACTGGAACTACAAACAACTTTCATATTCAAACACGGTGAGTGCTGAAATATGAGCTATGATCAAACAAAACTAAAAAATGTTGAGGAGTTTAATAGTTTGAGATACATTAAATTTCTAAGTCTAAACTTCATTAGTATAGTTCGAGCTTTGTTTCTCACAATTTGATCATCAAAAGTTCCAGGCAGATCATAAAATTATAGTTAACAGTTTTAAATATGGCAATATTTTTTTATATAATTAAAAGCTAGAGTGACAATTTATGATGTATTATCATATACATAAACCTCATATCTACTTCTATGCTTTTTCATAATATCTTATTTAATAAAGTTTATTGATGTCTGACATCACAATTTACCATAGGTTTTTTGTCAACTCTTAGTGATATCTAATTGAGACATTTTTCCTCTCTTTGTTATAATTGTCACATTTTTTCCTCCATTGAATGGAGGAAATTTTTCATGTTTTCATTTTTAAGTTAATAAAATACTAAACCAATTAATTTTATTTGAGAATCTAAAATAAATTGAATAACATTACATTATGGTTTACTTTTATTTAATGGATTGATGGACATATAGCAGAAATTTGAACACAGGTTTGTAACATCTTACAGCCAGACTTTTAGAAAAAAATTCACAGAAAAGAATCTACATTGCATTTGTGCAGTCTTTATCAATATATATGTGCCTATTAATGATGTGAAAAGCACAGACAGCTACAGGTGAATAAAAAGATTTGATGTTCACATTTGAATATAGCACATCTCCAGTAATTTGTTGAAGATTTGGGTGAAGATGGGGGCCAATTGAGAGGCCGCGCACCATCAGCGCAGGGCCGACATTTGCGGTGGTGTCAGATGAACACGGCATGGACTTCCGTGTGCTGGGAGGTCTCACATGACAGAGAGAGACCTCCCTGAATGCTCAGTGCCAGGTCACATGGCCGGAAGTGACGGGGCCAGCTAGCGGCCTTTTTAAAAAGGCTTGCAAGCTGCCCGCTCTTTTCTTTTTTGGTCTGGCAGCTAGCAAGTGCAGACAGGCCCAACGAGAAAGGGGGAGCGGAGCCATGGCGAGATGAAGAGGACATCGGCGATACAGCCCCTGGGATCGACCCAATCGCCTGGGGAAATGCAGGTTCACTCGGCATCTGATGGTGGGTGGAGGCGGTGGCCTTTTTGCCCATCTGTTGTCTTTTACCAGCCCTGGGGATTGAGGCAATCCCCAGGGGCAACACAGTTTTGTTTCGCTGTAAAGACACAGCACCCAATGGCGGGCGATGTCAGTGGCAGTGGGGTTTTCTCTGCCATTTCCATGCTAGTCCTCCTGGGGACAAAGCGATCACCTGGGACAACAGGGGGCCCTCGGTGTCTAGCTGTGGGCACTGGTGGTGGTGGCAGTAGCTGTTTTACTGGCTGTCACCATTTCTGGAGGCCCTGGAACCATGGCCATTACCAGGGGCAGCACGGGGTTGTCCTCCTCAGGGCCACAACTCCCGGTGGTGGGTGTTGGCAGCGGTGGTGATTTTTGGGCACCCGGGATTGAGACATTTGCCAGGGGCAACTGAGGCTTGTCCCCTGCTGGGCTGCAGCACCCGATGGCAGGCACTAGCAGTGGTGGTTAATTTTGCAGTGGCGTCGCCGTTCTGGCCCTTGGGATCAAGACTATCATAGGGCCAGGACATGTGTGCTCCCTACTGGCGGCGGACTTTTTTGCGTTTGGAATCAGTGTAAGTTGAATATATGATGGTTCTAGATCCCTGCAGATAAGTTAATGTTGTTCAAGATCCTTGCAGATAATTTAAAGTTTTTATCTTTAAATCTCTCCCAAGTGAAAGAATTAACGTTTTTGACTACAGTAACTGTTTACAGAAATCACAATTTTATTGGGGTCTTTCTTGGCTCAACAAAAGCCAGTGCAACGAAAGATTTGGAAGATCCTCAAGGTTTTTTCTTTTTCTTTTCTTTACATTGTGAATTTACTGGGGATTGACCCACTGTAGAAGGTAGGGAAGATTATCTTTATATCTCTATCTCTATCTCTATCTCTATCTCTATCTCTATCTCTATCTCTATCTCTATCTCTATCTCTATCTCTATCTCTATCTCTATCTCTATCTCTATCTCTATCTCTATCTCTATCTATATCTATATCTATCTATCTATCTATCTATCTATCTATCTATACATACATATACACAGTGTTCCCTCGATTTCCGCGGGGGATGCGTTCCAAGACCGCCCGTGAAAGTTGAATTTCCGCGAAGTAGAGATGCGGAAGTAAATACACCATTTTTGGCTATGGACAGTATCACAAGCCTTCCCTTAACACTTTAAACCCCTAAATTACCAATTCCCATTCCCTTAACAACCATTTACTCACCATTATTACTGGTACTCACCATTGAATAAGACACTTAGTGATCCTGATATTTATAAACAAAATTATTTATTAACAATAATTATTATTTTTGCTATTTATTTGCAAAAATTATTAGTTTGGCGATGACATATGGTGTCATTGGGTGGGAAAAAGCGTGGTATAGGGGAAAAACCGACGGTCTTGGTATATTCGGGTTTCTTCCCATGTAGGATTTGGAAATTTCTGGCGACGTTTCGATGAGGTCTCACTCATCAGGAATCTGAGCTTCAGGAGGTAATTTGCATACCCCTGGTGCATGCTGGGAAGAAGCTAAAAGCTCACCGCGAGGCAAAAGAACACCGGGTTTGCTGACCAGGGAAGCAGAGGAACTCACCACCCAGGAATCTGAGCTTCAGGGGGTAATTTGCATACTCCTGGTGCATGCTGGGAAGAAGCTAAAAGCTCACCGCGAGGCAAAAGAACACCGGGTTTGCTGACCAGGGAAGCAGAGGAAATCACCAACCCAGCAACAAGAGCAGACATGTCACCTCTGCACTCTCCCGCACCAACCCTGCAACCTACCACACACATAAAGAACAACACAGAGAGTGAGAGAGAAGATACACCAACCATGCACACAGAAGTCACTCCCCGAACAAGCATAGATGAAGACGGAACTGAATCCATGGTGTGCTGCAGTTTGTGCTCCATGTACTCACTCCTCCCCTCGAACCTCCAAAACTTTACCTGCAACAAATGCAAACTCATCCAGCTACTTGAGGAAAAAATCGAAAACCTAGAGAAAAACCTAACAACCCTGAAGCACCAACATCACAACGAGAAAATCCATCAGACTCCCAACAAAACCAACACCCCAGAGGAGCTAAGCCGAATCCACGCCCCAGAAGCAGTAAATAGCTGAACACACATCACCCTAAGATGAAAAAACAAGCCTCCACCAACTCCAACCCTCCTCCTCCCAACCCCACTGCCTACAAGCAACAAATATTCAGTACTCTCAGAACAAGAAAACCTGCAAACATCTGACAAAGAACCACCAAGAACCAAGCACAACACAACTCCACCAAAAGCCTCAACAACAGAAGCTAACCTCCCTCACCCCAAGCCAGCCAAAAAGAAAAGGAGAGTACTGGTAATTGGAGACTCAATCCTCAGGGGAACTGAGCCTCCCATCTGCAGACCAGACAACCAATCTAGAGAGGTGTGCTGCCTCCCTGGAGCTAAAATCTCTGACATAACTGAAAACCTCACCAAAATACTCAAACCCACGGACTACTACCCACTATTGGTGATTCACGCGGGAATCAACGACACAGGGAAAGACATGAACCAAATTATGAAAGACTATGACCACTTGGGCAACACAATCAGAAAAACAGGTGCTCAGGTTGTTTTTTCCTCCATCCTCCCCACTAGAGGACGACACCCCGCCAGAGAACGCAAAATCCCGCAGATAAATCACTGGCTTAAAGGATGGTGTCGCCATAAGAACTTCGGCTTCCTTGACCATGGCCTGCACTATCTCCAAGAAGGGCTTCTAGCAAGCGACGGGCTACACCTCACTAGAGCGGGGAAGAACCTCCTAGGCAACCGACTAGCCCAACTCATCAGGAGGGCTTTAAACTAGCTCTGAGAGGGGAGGGTGACCAAACTATATGACAAAACACTGAACAAAACAAGGAAGGGGAACGGGACAAGCCTACAAACAAACCTGAGATTAAAAAATTTCTACCTGCAAACAAACACAAACATCTAAAATGCCTGTACACGAACGCACAAAGCTTGGGAAACAAACAGGACGAACTGGAATTATTAATACACGAGGGCCAATATGATCTAATTGGAATCACAGAAACCTGGTGGGACGACACACACCTGGAACACACAGATAATGGGTTACAACCTCTTCAAGAAGAACAGGTCAAACAAGAAAGGAGGAGGTGTTGCACTATACATCAAAGACCACTACACTGCCACAGAACTACATCCAACCAAAGATGATAACCCCCTAGAAATCATATGGGTCAACATAAAAGAAAAAAAGAGCAACACCACAATTGGAGTATACTACAGACCACCCAATCAAACAGACACAATGGACGACCTCTTCACATGCCAACTAACAGACATATGCAACAAACACAGCACAACAATAATGGGGGACCACCCAGACATCAACTGGAAAACTAACTCAGCACCAAGCGGAAAGTCTGCCAAATTTCTTTCCAGTCTAGCTGACAACTTTCTAACCCAAAAAGTTGAAACAGGAACCAGAGGGAATGCTATATTAGACCTAATACTAACAAACAGGGAAGAAACAATAGAGGGAACAGAAGAAGAAGGGAAACTGGGAGAGAGTGACCACGTCATCCTCAAATTCAACATAGTGCAATCACTAGCTACTATACCCAACACCACTACAGTCCCAGACTTCAGAAAAGCGGACTTTAACAAGCTCAGAGCGAACCTTGAACAATGCCCCTGGAACGAACTCTTAGAAGGAAAAACCACTCAGGAAGCCTGGGTGATCCTAAAAAACAGCATCATAGACGCCCAAAACAACGCAATCCCCATGAAAAGGAAAAACAGGAAAACCAAAACTAAACCTGCATGGCTAAACAAAGCCCTCGCAGATGACATAAAAGGAAAAAAAGCTAAGTACAAACAATGGAAAGAAGGACTCATAACCAAAGCGGAATATCAGCAAACAGCCAGTTCCTGCAAACAAAAAATAAAAACAGCAAAGGCACAATATGAACAACACCTTGCAGCGGAAGTCAAAGACAACAAAAAAAGATTCTTCCAACACATCAACAATAAGAAGAAAATCAAAGAAACAATCGTCACACTAAAAAACGAAGAGGGTAAAGAAATCACAGACAGCAATAACCAAGCACAGCTACTCAACGCCTACTTTGCAACAGTCTTCACGCAAAAGGGAACCTCCCTCCAACCAATCTGGAATTTAACTGCAACAAACTGCCCCAGAACTGAACTCAACATAGACAAAAGCACAGTGAGGGACTACCTGAGGGAACTCAACGAATACAAATCACCAGGGCCAGACGGACTTCACCCCAAAGTCCTAAAAGAATTGGCAGACACCATAGCGGAACCACTCCTCCTCATCTACCAAATATCCTGGATCACTGGAGACCTACCGGAAGACTGGAAGCGAGCTGACGTAGTCCCCATCCACAAAAAAGGCAAAAAGACCAACCCAGGTAACTACAGACCAATCAGTCTGACCTCTATACCTGGAAAAATACTGGAGAAAATAATCAAAAAACAACTTACCCACTTCCTAGAAACAAACAAGATCATATCCAATAGCCAGCACGGATTCATCAGAAACAAATCATGCCAAACCAATCTCATATCATTTTTCAACACCATAACCAAGTCAGTTGACCAACGCAACTCAGTGGACCTCATATACTTGGACTTCAGTAAGGCTTTCGATAAAGTCGACCACAATCTCCTAATCCACAAACTAGAAAAAAATGGAGTAGATTACTACACATGTAGATGGATAAACAGTTGGCTGACCAACCGCACCCAACGAGTTGTCCTCAACGGCACCAAATCCACATGGAAAAAAGTAGACAGTGGAGTACCACAGGGCTCTGTCCTGGGTCCTGTACTCTTTAACATCTTCATCAACGACCTGGACGAGGGAATAAAAGGGGAACTAATAAAATTTGCAGATGACACCAAGCTGGCGGGGGTAGCCAACACCCTTGAGGACAGGCTCAGAGTACAAAAAGACCTAGACAGACTATCACAGTGGGCCCATACCAACAAAATGAGGTTCAACACCGACAAATGCAGAGTCCTCCACCTCGGCAAAAAGAACCCTAGACATACATACAGCCTGGGAGATACCCCACTCAGCAGTAGTGACTGCGAAAGAGATCTTGGAGTCTTGGTGGACAATCAAGTAAACATGAGTCAGCAATGTGCAGCAGCAGCCAAAAAAGCCAAATCAATCCTAAGCTGCATCAACAGAGGAATACGCTCCAAGACCAGGGAAGTACTAATACCACTCTACTATGCCCTGGTCAGACCCCACCTGGAGTACTGCATCCAATTCTGGTCACCTCACTAGAAAAAAGACATCGAAACTCTGGAGAAGGTACAAAAAAGAGCAACCAAAATGATTAGGGGACTCGAAACCAAGACTTATGAAGAGAGATTGAGAGAACTGGGCATGGACAGCCTAGAAAAAAGAAGGTCTAGAGGGGACATGATAGCAGTTTACAGATACTTGAGGGGTTGCCACGGTGAGGAGGGGGTCTCTTTATTCCCCAGGGCACCAGAGGGCCGGATGAGGAACAATGGTTGGAAGCTGACCAAGGAGAGATTCAACCTGGAAATAAGGAAGAACTTCCTGACGGTCAGAGCGATCAACCAATGGAACTGCCTGCCAGGGGCGGTGGTGAACTCCCCAACTCTGGACACCTTCAAGAGGAGATTGGACTTCCATTTGGCTGGGGTGCTGTAGGGTTTCCTGCTCAGGCAGGGGGTTGGACTCGATGACCTAACGGTCCCTTTCAACTCTATTAATTAATTAATTAATCATCTTCAGGTTGGTGTTTCTGTCCTTGTTCTAAGGCGAACACTGCGAGACCTAAGCTGCCTTCCTTCTATAAATACTGGTGGCTGGGTGTGGTTTGATGGCTCAGCAATTGCCTGCTGTGTAGAAACTTCCTGGTGAGTCAGTGGGGTAACATCTGGGGTCGTTGATGTAGCTGAAGTATGCTGATTAGTTAATGGTTGTTGATTAGGCGTGATATCCTGGGTAGTTGGAGCTTGCAGGCTGCTTGATTGTTTTGCAATATGTGTTCTGAGTCTAGTTTCTGTTTTTATGGCTGGGTTACGTTTGAGGGCTGGTTTCCAGATTTTATTTATTTATTTTATTTATTAGTTAGATTTGTATGCCGCCCCTCTCCGAAGACTCGGGGCGGCTCACAACATGTAAAAACAAATCATAAGCAATCAGACAAATTTAAAATATTTAAATATTTAAAAAACCCATATACTAACAGTCATACACACAGACATACCATGCATAAATTAAACGTGCCCAGGGGGAGATGTTTCAGTTCCCCCATGCCTGACGGCAAAGGTGGGTTTTAAGGAGTTTACGGAAGGCAGGAAGAGTAGGGGCAGTTCTAATCTCCGGGGGGAGTTGGTTCCAGAGGGCCGGGGCCGCCACAGAGAAGGCTCTTCCCCTGGGGCCCGCCAACCGACATTGTTTAGTTGACGGGACCCGGAGAAGGCCCACTCTGTGGGACCTAATCGGTCGCTGGGATTCGTGCGGCAGGAGGCGGTCTCGGAGATATTCTGGTCCAATGCCATGAAGGGCTTTAAAGGTCATAACCAACACTTTGAATTGTGACCGGAAATTGATCGGCAGCCAATGCAGACTGCGGAGTGATGGTGAAACATGGGCATACCTGGGTAAGCCCATGACTGCTCTCGCAGCTGCATTTTGCACGATCTGAAGTTTCCGAACACTTTTCAAAGGTAGCCCCATGTAGAGAGCATTACAGTAGTCGAACCTCGAGGTGATGAGGGCATGAGTGACTGTGAGCAATGAGTCCCGGTCCAGATAGGGCCGCAACTGGTGCACCAGGCGAACCTGGGCAAACGCCCCCCTCGCCACAGCTGAAAGATGTTGTTCTAATGTGAGCTGTGGATCGAGGAGGACGCCCAAGTTGCGGACCCTCTCTGAGGGGGTCAACAATTCCCCCCCCAGGGTGATGGACGGACAGATGGAGTTGTCCTTGGGAGGCAGAACCCACAGCCACTCCGTCTTATCCGGGTTGAGCTTGAGTCTGTTGACACCCATCCAGGCCCCAACAGCCTCCAGGCACCGGCACATCACTTCCACCGCTTCGTTGACTGGGCATGGGGTGGAGATGTAAAGCTGGGTATCATCCGCATATTGATGATACCTCACCCCATGTCCTTGGATGATCTCGCCCAGCGGTTTCATGTAGATGTTGAATAGCAGGGGGGAGAGGACCGACCCCTGAGGCACCCCACAAGGGAGAAACCTAGGAGTCGACCTCTGGCCCCCCACTAACACCGACTGCGACCGGCCAGAGAGGTAGGAGGAGAACCACTGAAGAACAGTGCCTCCCACCCCCAGCCCCTCCAGCCGGTGCAGAAGGATACCATGGTCGATGGTATCGAAAGCCGCTGAGAGGTCAAGGAGCACCAGGACAGAGGATAAACCCCTGTCCCGGGCCCGCCAGAGATCATCCATCAACGCGACCAAAGCGGTTTCCGTGCTGTAACCGGGCCTGAAACCCGACTGCCGGGGACCTAGATAATCGGCTTCTTCCAAGGACCGCTGGAGCTGGAGTGCCACCACCTTCTCGACAACCTTCCCCATAAAGGGAAGGTTGGAGACTGGACGATAGTTGTTAAGTACGGCTGGGTCCAGGGAGGGCTTCTTGAGGAGGGGGCGCACAAGCGCTTCTTTATAGAGTGATGGAAAAACTCCCCTCCCCAAGGAAGCGTTGGTAATCTCCTGGGCCCAGCTCCGTGTCACCTCCCTGCTGGCCGAAACCAACCAGGAGGGACACGGATCCAGTAAACAGGTGGCAGAACTCACAGCTCCAATGGCCTTGTCCACTTCATCAGGTGTCACCAGATCAAACTCTTCCCAGACAGGTGGACAAGTACGTGCCCCAGTCACCTCGACTGACTCGTTGTCAGTCGACTCTGTTTTACAATTGGAGTCGAGGTCGGCTCGGATCCGAGCGACTTTATCAGCGAAAAACGTGTTAAAGTCCTCGGCACTACTCTGTAAGGGCTCCCCAACTCCCCCCTGATTAAGAAGGGAGCGGGTCACCCTAAACAGAGCGGCCGGGCGGGATTCCGCTGATGCAATCAAGGCGGCATGGTACGCGCATCTTGCCGCCTTGAGCGCCACTTTGTAAGTCTTAATAAAAGCTCTTACAAGTGTTCGGTCGGATTCAGACCTACTCTTCCTCCATCGCTTCTCTAGACGTCTCTTCTGGCGTTTCAACTCCCGGAGCTCCTCGTTGAACCATGGAGCTCTACGGGGTCTAGCGCCTCGGAGAGGTCGCAAAGGCGCAATCCGGTCAAGAGCCTCCGCTGCGGCCTTGTTCCAGGCCTCCGCAAGAGACTCTGCCGAACTGTGGACAAGTGCCTCTGGTATAACCCCAAGCGCCGTCTGAAAGCCCTCAGGGTCCATCAGGCGTCTGGGGCGGAACATCTTAATTGGTTCCGCCTCCCTGCGGGGAAGGATTGGAGCCAGGAAGTCAAGCCGTAGTAGGAAATGGTCTGACCATGACAAAGGCAACGCATCTAAGCCCCTTAGTCTCAGACCATTACTCAATTGCTCAGAAAGGAATACCATGTCAGGTGCGTGTCCTCCCTCGTGAGTCGGACCCTGAACTACTTGAGTCAGGTCCACGGCTGTCATGGTGGCCATGAACTCCTGTGCCAACCCAGAGGTTTCGCCGAGTGACGGCAGATTGAAGTCCCCCAGGACAATAAGTCCGGGGAACTCCACCGCCAACCCGGCTACTTCCTCGAGTAGCACAGGCAGGGCTTTTGACACGCAGCTGGGAGGCAGGTACGTGAGAAATAAGCCCACCTGAACCCCTAAGTCCAACCTCATCAAGAGAGACTCGCAACCTGCAATTTCCGGAGCAATGAGTCTACGCAGGCAAAGGCTCTCCCTGGCAACAATAGCCACTCCTCCCCCCCTTCCCTGGGGTCGAGGTTGGCGGGAGGTATCATCCCGCTTGTTCATATTTTGGGGATTGTTCATATTTGCTGGGCTTCCCAGCACCCCCCCGAACACCGAACCCGGAAGTTCGGCACAGGTTCGGGGTTCGGGGGGTGCTGGGAAGTGGCGCGGTTGTTTTAAAAGGTCACAGCCGGCCTGGGGGGCTTCCCAGCACCCCCCGAACCCCGAACTATTGCCGTTCTTCCGGGTTCGGGGTTCGGGGGGGTGATGGGAAGCCCCCCAGGCCGGCTGTGACCTTTTAAAACAACCGCGCTGCTTCCCAGCTGTCTCCCGAAGCCGAACGCAAAAGCCGAACTTCCGCATTCGGCTTCAGGAGACAGCTGGGAAGCGGCGCGGCTGTTTTAAAAGGTCACAGCCGGCCTGGGGGGCTTCCCAGCAACCTCCTGAACCGAACCCCGGGTTCAGAAAAATTTTGCCTCTTCTTACGAACGTTTTTCGAGTTACGAACCGGCGTTCGGGAGGCTTCTGGGAAGCCCCGCCGCCCGGCTGTCACCTTTTAAAACAGCTGCGCGGCTTCCCGGCAGTCTCCGAATGCCGGTTCATAACTCGAAAAAAGTTCGTAAGAAGAGGCAAAAATTTTCTGAACCCCGGGTTCGTATCACGAGTTGTTCGTAAGACGAGGGGTTCGTATCTTGAGGTATCACTGTATATATATATATATATATATATATATATATATATATATATATATATATATAGAGAGAGAGAGAGAGAGAGAGATAGAGATAGAGATAGAGATAGAGATAGAGATAGAGATAGAGATAGAGATAGAGATAGAGATAGAGATAGAGATAGAGATAGAGATAGAGATAGAGATAGAGATAGAGATAGAGATAGAGATAGAGATAGAGATAGAGATAGAGATAGAGATAGAGATAGAGATCCCCAAAATATGAACAAGCGGGATGATACCTCCCGCCTACCAGATATCTGGAAACCAGCCCTCAAACCAGCCATAAAAACAGAAACTAGACTCAGAACACATATTGCAAAACAATTAAGTAGCCTGCAAGCTCCAACTACTCAGGATATTACGCCTAATCAACAACCATTAACTAATCAGCATACTTCAGCTACATCAACGACCCCAGATGTTACCCCACTGACTCACCAGGAAGTTTCTACACAGCAGGCAATTGCTGAGCCATCAAACCACACCCAGCCACCAGTATTTATAGAAGGAAGGCAGCTTAGGTCTCGCAGTGTTCGCCTTAGAAAAAGGACAGAAACACCAGCCTGAAGATGATGAGTGGGACCTCATCGAAACGTCACCAGAAATTTCCAAATCCTACATGGGAAGAAACCCGAATATACCAAGACCGTCATACCTGTACCTGTGAAAATCTACGAATATATATATAACCAAGAATTGAGAATTCACTCAAATAGTAACTACTTTCATATTTGTCATTCTGGATGAACAGGATGCTTTGAAAATTTGCAGGAAAATACTGAGAAATATCCTCCATGAGAGGTGAACTGCAACTAGGTAATTGCAAAGCTTCTCTTTTATCACTGGAAATCCACTATAACCTTTGTAAGTGCTGCAGTTCAAATAAATATAAATGAATGAATGATGAATGAACCCAGTAATTTGATATAAGACTATCCTGTAATGAGACATTTCCATATGTAGAAGGTCACTGCTTTAGCCAAAAGTCCTGTTTATATCTGTGTCTAAAGCATAAAATATAAACATGACTAATACTGATGCTCATTCGAGAGTTAAATTTTGTAATGAAAACCTGGGCTTGATTTGAAAAGGGAACTATATTATCAGCCATTTTCATTAGTATTGCTCAGTAACTGTGGTTTGTTCATCAGGATTAAAACCTGAAACAAATTGGGCAATAGTGGTCAATGGAAATGTCTTTAAGCGCGCAGCTGTAGGCCATTAGGTTCCTTAGCTAAATGTTGGCATTTTAAGCATTGCTCCACTTTTAAGTAGGTTATAAGGTGCACTATTTTCAGACATCTTTTATTTACGTGTGGGAAACACAGAGGTTGGACAGCAGTGGAGGAGCTCTCGGGCCATCTGGTTCTCCCCCCCTTTTGTTACTATTTCCTGTATTTTAGCTTAAGAGGGAGGTATGTTTGGCCAGGCATGTTTGAATTCAGTACTGTGGAGTTGCCAACCATGTCTGCTAGAAGTTTGTTCCAAACATCTACTACTTTGTTCGGTAAAGTAATACTTGTCACGTTGCTTCTGAACTTTTCCCCAACTAACCTCAGATTGTACCCACTTGTTATTGTATTGATAAGGGATTTTACAAAGGCTGGAATCATAGTTCTGAATACACAAAACTCATATGCTATACCTTCACTACAGGGTTGTGACACAGATGCTAAGCAGTTAGTGCTCCATCACTGGAGGCTTTTCAAATGAGACTGGATATTTGTCCAAAATGGCATTGAGTATCATGCTCGAGTAGGGGTTTTGGACTGGAGGGCCTCGCAGGCTCCTACCAACTATTATTCCATGCTTATTATACTTTCAATGGCAAGCCAATGCTTGGTGCTATGTCAGCAAAGACAATTTCCTGCTCTATCCTTTGATTTGGTCTAGCATCTGGCAGCAGCTCCAAAACATGGTCACGCAAACAAAAATTACAGAATAAAAATTACAGAACATTAAAATTTCAGAACACGAAAGTAATAGTTAGACAAAGAGAATTAATACATCTGAAACTTATTTCCGAACAGGTCATAATGTTAATTTAACATTTGCTAACAATAATGAAAGCATTTGCTCTTGTAAAACACTTAACTTGCCTTCATAGCCTGGCCTTCAATGATTTTCCTCCCTGAGGGAGCACATAGATGTTACTTGGAATGCGTTACTGGATTTCTGCTGCTGTATTGTACTATATGCTAGGTTATCTTTTATTCTTAACCTTTAGCCAGGCTGGTGGTTTTGGCCTAACAGCATTAAGCAGGCCGCCTTTTAACTTTTAAGAGCTTACAGGCCATCCTTTTGCCTTGAGCTATTTTCAGCTCTACAAGATTGTCCAATTACTTGGCTTTTCTTCTATAGCTCTGTGCAGTACCCAATACTGGGTAATTGCAATCATCTTTTTCTACAACTGGATTCATTTGATAAGCTAGTAACCAAGGCTCAGGTGTAAGCAGGAGCCAAAGAAAGGATGGAAATGTAAATGTAAACACAGAGAACACTTAATTTTATTTGCTTAGATCATTAATCTTATTTGAATGCAAAACTTCCCATATGTATTAAAGAGGCACTCAGATAAAGTAAGGCAAGCAGACATTTCACAGGCTCTATGATAACAGTAAAGACAAGAAGGGTATTTTCCCCACAACAGAGTTACTTTTGGGATGAGGTTTCATGATTAACCCTAATTTCATTAACTAATGAATTTTGGGGATGATTTAATTGGTAGGAGTTAGTCATTTCATTACCAGGGAACATAAGAATAATGAGAGTAATGTTTTATTACATGTGTATGCCACCCCTCTGTGCAGACTCGGGGTAGACCACAACAACAATAAAACAATGTGGGTACAACTCTAATAATTAAACTATGATTAAAACCCATTATCTTAAAAACAATCGATATTACACAATCATAACCTCACATAACGGTGTGGTACAGCGGGAATCACAATTATAATATGGTGTAACGGGAAAACTTACAATACACAGTAGTCAAATGACATGGTTGTCGAGGGATGGATTTTAATTAGAGAGACTCGGGAGGCAGGAATAAAAAACAAACAAACTTTATTTTAAAACAGAAAGTAAACGTGCCACGAGGGACACTTTATAAAACAGCCTTTAAGCATGGCTGCAGGGAAGAGAGAGATAGAATGGAATGTGCTTGCTACGTAAGCAGGCGGATATGATTAAAAAGGATATGATGTGAATTTGTGGGAGTGATCAGAGGGAAGGCACACATTAACTCTTTAACTACTGAATGTCTCTGTGGCTGGCAATTCTCAGCGTGACACCCCTTCTTTGGTAGTCATCAGGGACATTGGTTCACATAAGGCACATTTTCTCAGAGAGGTATTTGTGTTGGTCAGCTGGCAGTGGTTTATTCAGCACGTCAGCGATCTGTTCATTTGTAGGCACATATTGTAGTTTCACGAATCCTTGTTGCACATATTTTCTTGCATTCTTATATCTTAAGTCGATGTGCCGTGAACGGGCTCCCACATATTCAGCTTCAACAATGAATTTTACTGAAGTATTGTCCTCCATAATAACAATTGGTTTCATTGGATCAGCCCAGATGCTATTAATGAGAGCAGAAACATTGATTAAATCATTACAACAGTCAGAAACACAAGCATATTCGGACTCAGTAGAAGAACAAGAAATAAATTTCTGCTTTCTAACTTTCCAATAAATTGGACAACCATTCAAAAACATTATAAAACCAGAAGTACTTTGACGAGTTTCAATGTCACTCGCCCAATCAGAATCTGCATAGCAAATCAATTCAGGATACTTGTTGTGTTCTGGTTCCAGGAACAACTTCATGTCCATCGTGTGCTTCATGTATCTGAGCAATCTCTTTATGCATGTCCAATGAAATGTAGTTGCGTTGCCTACGTGTCGTGACAACAAATTCACACTAAGTGAAATGTCGGGTCTTGTCCAACTGCTAATGTATAACAGTGACCCAATGACTGAGCGATAAAGTGTTTGGTCCTTAAACAAAGGACTGTTTTGGCATGTCAACTTGTAAAAGTCTGTCTGCATTGGAGACCGACATGGGCGTGCATCAGCCATGTTGCATTGTTGCAAAAGTTGATCAATCTTGTTTGCTTGTGAGAGGCTAAACCCCTTCTGAGTTTTCTGAATCTGAACTCCTAAGTAATCATGAATGTGTCCTAAGCTTTTCAGTGTAAAGTGTTTTTCTAAACCTTTTGCAAAAATCTCACTCATACGTTGATTTGGACCAATGTAAACAATATCATCAACATAAACAAGAACAATTTCATAAACATTACCTTGCCCTTTTGTAAACACGCATTGATCAGAGTCGGACTTAATAAAGCCCATTGAATTTAGCTTGTCAATGAGACATCTGTGCCACATTAAACCAGATTGTTTCAATCTGTACAGACTCTTTTGCAGGCGCCAGACACGTCCTTCCTGGTCCTGGAATCCGGGTGCGCCTTTCACGTAGATTTCTTCATCTAGATCAGCATTCAGATAGGCAGTTTCGACATCGAACTGGAAAACTTCTAAATTCAGGGCAGCGGCAGTTGTTAAGGCGATTTTGACACTTTCATTTCTGACAGTAGGTGAATAAGTATCGGTGTAATCATCTGGAAAAATCTGAGAGTAGCCTTGTGCTACTAATCTTGCTTTGTATAGTTCCTCACCATTTGGCTTTCGCTTAATTCTGTAGACCCATTGTGTGCCAATAACTCTCTTGTCCTCTGGAGGGTCAACGTGTTTGTACACCTTATGTTTCTTTAAACTGTCAAGTTCAGCTTGCATGGCATCATACCATTTTTCTTGTTTAGGTTCAGGTAAATGTCTTATTTGATAAAAATTATCGGGAGGAAGTAAAACATTGTTGCAAATAACAGGAAACAATTTTTGAGTTACTTGCGCTTGATATCTCTGAGGAGGAACTCCTTTTGTGGTTCTCCTGGAACGTCTTAGAACTGTGGTCCATTCATTTTGGTCATCTCCGTCTTCATTTACATCGCTAGTAACATCATCTGCGACTGGTGAAGACTGTACATCTGGAACATCTGGAACAACTGGACCATCTGGAACATCTGGAACAGCTATCTGAGAGTCAGGTTGCGCTGTACCTTGAACATCTTTAGGAAAATAAACTGAAGTATCATTACTGTGTATTCTGGACCAATTTGTATCTTCCTCAAATTTAGCTGAATTGGAAATAATAGCTCTGTAGTTAGAGTCAGTAAATTTGTAGTACTTGGAACTTTCATCAAAACCTATAAATCTCAGTCTTTCTGCCACTGGACCGCCCTTCTTTCTCTGGGCCAGTGGAATATTAACCATGGCATACGAGCCAAAAATGTGGAGGTTTTGAATGTCAGGCTTCTTCACATAAAATATGGAGTATGGAGTTTGTTTTAAAACACTGCTCCAAGTACGATTAACAAGGTAGTTTGCATACCTTAGTGCTTCGCCCCAGTATCAATTGTCGAGATCAGCGTCTTCTAGGAGACAGTGATACGTAGTCTGTAAAACACCTTGTCTTCAAGGGGCTGAAGCTTGGTGCCGTATTCCTTTGCGTCTCATCCAGTTCTGGAATCTCTGAGACATGAACTCTCTGCCATGATCACTTTTGATTCTTCTAATACGGACACCGAATTGATTGAAGACCTGTGCAGCAAAGTCTGTAAAGATCTGAAATGTCTCTGATTTCTGTTTCATAAGAAATACAAAACCATATCTAGAAAAACTATCAACAATTGTTAAGAAATACTTATTGTTACCCCTAGTAGGCCGAAATGGACCGACAATGTCGGTATGAAACAAATCGAAAATGCATGAAGACAAACGAAGGGCATGCTTAGCAATGGGGGAAGCTTTTGATTTTGATTTGTTACAAACAGAACAGTCCAAGTAGATGGGACAATTACTATCGACTTTGAAACCGTTCACGCATTCGAGCATCTTGGATAAGACATCGTATGAAGCATGGCCCAAATGATGATGCCAATGGTGGATGCACCTGGAATGAAAAGATTTATTTGTTAGTACAGGGGTAAGAATAAGTCTGCGGAGAGGGGCAGCATACAAATCTAAATAATAAATAAAATAAATAAATAAATAAATAATGCTTGTTATCTTATCAAGCTTGAGCTCTTTTTTCATTAATTCAGCACAATAGAATTCTATCAAATCCTTTTCAGGCTGTGTTAAATCACATGCTTTCTTGTCTAGCTTTAATTCTGATAAACATTTCTGCGCAGCATTAATATCAAGTCTTAAATCAACAGCTAAGGAATTTACAGTTTGCATATCAATATGTGCTAGTAAAAACTGGCATTGTTCTGAATCTGGCTCGGAAAGCTTTATTAACATCTGGTCCTCATTAAATTGGAGCTGTGGCTGAGCTCCCAGAATATTTGGCAGACTTCCTTGCTGATAAGGATTCATAGCTATTCCTGTGGCTTCAATATTGCATTTTAAACTTGTCTGCGTATATTGCTCATCATATGAAACATTTGCTTTCATTTCAGAGTTCTCCAGGAACACATATTGTTTATTATAACATCCTGCTTTCTGTATTGCCACTGAATTAATATTGCTTGCATAATTCTTCAGAGGACACTGTTTTTCACAGATAAATACTTTTTGCATTGCAGGATAGCTAGAAATATCAGAGACAGATTGATTGTCTTTTAAATCTTACAAGCAATGAATTGTAGTAGAAGCGTCATTGCTACTCACGGTTTGCTGTGCTTTATCTGGAGCCAGAGATAAGATTCTTTGAGAAGGAATTTCTTTTGCATTGTCTTCGGAGAGGGGTGGCATACAAATCTAAATAAATGAAATGAAATGAAAATGGAAGCAGGCATAGCGTTCGCTGGAGTTGTAAATCTTTCTGTAGAGTTGCCTCCTGCTGAGATCTGCATTTTTGTTTCAAAGGCAGAGAAAATGTCTGCGTTTTATTTTGCAGGCTTTCCAGCCTGGTTAATTTAAAATAAACAAACCATCGATGCTGCCATGTCGAGGGATGGATTTTAATTAGAGAGACTTGGGAGGCAGGAATCAAAAACAAACAAACTTTATTTTAAAACAGAAAGTAAACGTGCCACGAGGGACACTTTGTAAAACAGCCTTTAAGCATGGCTGCAGGGAAGAGAGAGATAGAATGGAATGTGCTTGCTACATAAGCAGGTGGATATGATTAAAAAGGATATGATGTGAATTTGTGGGAGTGATCAGAGGGAAGGCACACATTAACTCTTTAACTACTGAATGTCTCTGCGGCCGGCAATTCTCAGCGTGACAATGGTAAGCAATAACCTCAGAAGCGGTGCAGCACCTTATTTCTGCCTCACAGCATACTGTAGACAGGCGCAGTATACACACAGCAGTGAAACCCTGATGTGACTTGCAATGAAAAGATTGTTGCTAAGCGGGGGTACTGGGGTATTCACTGAGTGGCAATTAGTAACCGCGTAGGAGTATTCTGTTTTCTTTTGACAGGGGTAATGGAGCATCGGACAACGACTGCTGCACACAACTCGCTCAATGGCTGGGTGAAGTGAGAAGGCAACGTAACACCTATTTCATGAACAGGGAGTATGTGCATGTGGGCAGGCAGAATGCAGCCCACCGGGTAAATGTTGGTGGAAGTATGATACCCTGAAGTAGTGGACACATTGTCCCAGCTAAGCATGGTGCAAGCCATAGCTCAAGCATGGGAGATACAGTGGGATCAAGCTTTAGTGAGCCAACTCCCCTACAGGCGGCAAGTGGGACCTGTGCGTACACTACACAGAGGTGGAGAAGCTACAGGTCAAGGGGTTGTGATGATTTTGCATGGGCCAACAGGAGCACAGAGCATAACCAAGTTGTGCTTTTTAAAGTAATAGTAACTCAAACTCACAGAAGTAAGTTAGTTTTATTCTACTAAATAAAGGGAATGGTTAAAGTGATTTAAGGTAATCTATAACACTTTGCATAGTGAATAAAGCAGCCATTAACGTAAACTTAAATGCCTTAAAGTAATTAAATTAAGCGAAGCCACGCACCCTGGTCGGGGATGGCGTCCCGTAAGCTACAACCCTACTACACCTAAATGCCATCTTAATTCACTAAGAGGTAGGCATGCTATGGGCACAGCTCAGATCAGTCAATTTGGCGGGTCTAATTTTCCTACCCAAGGCTAATGGTTTTCAAGGGCACATCAGGGAATTCCAGGGTATGGAGAATTCCGTAGGGATGGCTCAGAGAAGGATGCAAAATGAGAAGCCTCCCTCCATGGTCCAGCTATTTGGGATTGTGGGCGTTGGAGGAAACTTGGTTCCTCACCTTATGAGGCACTGCTGTTTTATGCAGCAGCCAGTACACTGTTTTTTGGTGCATTTCGGGTCAGTGAGGTATTGGCATCAGCTCCCATGGATAGCTCATTTAGTGCTCCCTGGGCCTGCAATCCGACAAGAAACAAGTTCAGTGGCTGCATCAGCAGGTTTCTCAGTGGAACAAATAAATCTGTTCGCACATAGAATGTTGTGGCCTTCTGGGTATGTTTAGAACACCTGAGTGCAGGGATAGTTGGCCACGGTCGGCTAACACTGTTTTGTTCTTCCCATTTCTTCAGGTCCTGGCCCGGCTCCACATTGTTACGTGCAAAGTGCTACGGAGTTGCCCTCTGGTTTGCCCATAGTATTGAGCTGCGGCCACAGCATGGCATTTTGGGCTGGAAGAAGTGCTGCGTCATCATCTTTGGGAACGCAGCTGTCGCTGAGTCTCTGGGCCATAGTGGAATGGCCGGGGCGCAGAGGTCTCCATTGAGACAGGGCTTCTACAATTGTTTGAAAAGGTGGAGCCACAGATGGGCTGGGCCCAGGTGTTTGGTGTTGCTCATCGGGGGCAACGACCTTGGAGTTTGTGAAGGGCTTGGCATGAGTGTGTCAACCCGATGTTGACCCTTGGGTCTTGCGGTGCCTATGGCACATCACACAATGTGTGTGGTCTGATACCCTTACAGCAAAGGGGGTGGAGAGACGCCATCAGATGGCAGTGGACGGGACAAGGATTCAGGTTAGCAAGGCAGTGGGCAAGATAGCTAAAGCAGATCACTTATCAGATGTCAGGAATGACATTTTCTTCAAAGACCTGCAGAGGTGCCTGCAAGAGCTGGTGCAGGATTTGGGGGTGGGGGGGAAGTCAGGGGGTGGTGGAGAGGGGGTGCCTTTGGGGCTCACGTCATTTCCGGTTCCGGGTTATGGGGGTGAGCCCTCCCACACGCTCGAGGTATGGCTTTCAGGGCTGGGCATATGCTAAAATTAGCCTCGCACTGCCCAGACTTCAGTTATGCCCATTTAGTTGCCCAAGATTGTTATACATTGGAACTTCTGCCCCATTTAGTGACATTTGCAGGTCTTCTATGTTTATATTTAATAAAGTGGCCCTTATTACCCAGCTCTCATGTCCATGTGTTATTTCACATCCAACGCAATTGGTCAGCACAGACTTTTAAGCACGAAACAATTATCTTGTCTGGGCCTGGTGCTTTTCCAGGCTTCTGTCTGTGAAATAGATCTTGCACTTCCTTTTCTGTGATCACCAGGGGTTGTAAACCCAATGGGATGGGTTCAGTTGTAGGAGGTTTGGCTGTTGTTGGTGTATCTGGGATGGAGGTTGTGGAGATTGGTGACTGTAGTTTCTTTGCAAACTTGCAGTAGAACACATTTAGGTCATCTGCCAGTTGCTGATTTCCTTCAGCTTGGGAATGTGGTTTGCTGTAACCAGTGATGTTTTTGAGAGTTTTCCATATGTCTGCTGGTTCATTTGTTGAGAACTGATTCTTTAACTTTTCAGAGTAGTTTCTTTTGATTTCCCTTGTTAATACATTTCTAGCCTGATTGTACAGCATTCTATCACCTTGTCTGCAGGCTTCCTCTTTGAAACAATGTAATTGCTTAAGTCTAGCTATGAACCAAGGTTTAGTATTACTGTATGTATGTATGCATGTATGTATGTATGTATGTATGTATGTATGTATGTATGTATATTTATTTATTTATTTATTTATTTAATTTGTCAATCAAGTATAGGATAGTAACTTATATAAACATTACATAGAAATAATGATAAAATAGGAAATAGGAAAGGTAGGCACAATTATGCCCTTATACATGCCCCTTACAGACTTCTTAGAAAAGAGGAGAGGTCAACTGTTGACAATATAAGGTTGAAGATTTTGGAGTTGTAGGAAGAAACAACAGAGTCAGGTAGTGAATTCCAGGCATTGATCACTCTGTTGATGAATATTTTCTACAGTCTAGTTTGGAGCAGTTTAAATTTAGTTTGAATCTGTTACGTGCTTGTGTGTTGTTGCGGCTGAAGGTGAAGTAGTCATTAACAGGAAGGACATTTTTGTATATTATAATAATAATAATAATAATAATAATAATAATAATAATAATAATAATAACAATAACAACAACAATAATAATAATAATTTATTGGATTTGTATGCCACCCCTCTCCGCAGACTCGAGGTGGCTAACAACAATAATAAACACAACATGTACAATCCAATAATAAAAAACAACTAAAACCCCTATTATAAAACCAAACATACACACAAACATACCATGCATAACTTGTAATGGCCTAGGGGGAAGAGCTATCTCAATTCCCCCATGCCTGGCGGTATAAATGAGTCTTGAGTAGTTTACAAAAGACAGGAAGGGTGGGGCAGTTCTAATCTCTGGGGGGAGTTGGTTCCAGAGGGCTGGGGCCACCACAGAGAAGGCTCTTCCCCTGGGGCCTGCCAAACAACATTGTTTAGTCAACAGGACCCGGAGAAGGCCAACTCTGTGGGACCTTATCGGTTGCTGGCATTCGTGCGGTAGCAGGCGGTTCCGGAGGTAATCTGGTTCATTGCCATGTAGGGCTTTAAAGGTCATGACCAACACTTTGAATTGTGACCAGAAACTGATCGGCAGCCAATGCAAGCCACGGAGTGTTGAAGAAACGTGGGCGAATCTTGGAAGCCCCACGATGGCTCTCGCAGCTGCGTTCTGCACGATCTGAAGTTTCCGAACACTTTTCAGAGGTAGCCCCATGTAGAGAGCGTTGCAGTAATTGAACCTCAAGGTGATGAGGGCATGAGTGACTATGAGCAATGACTCCCTGTCCAAATAGGGATGCAACTGGTGCACCAGGCAAACCTGGGCAAACCCCTTCTCGCCACAGCCGAAAGATGATGTTCCAATGTCAGCTGTGGATCGAGGAGGATGCCCAAGTTGCAAACCCTCTCTGAGGGGGTCAGTAGTTCCCCCCTCCAGGTAATGGACGGATAGATGGAATTGTCCTTGGGAGGCAAGACCCACAGCCACTCTGTCTTGTCTGGGTTGAGTTTGAGTTTGTTGACACCCATCCAGGCCCCAACAGCCTTCAGGCACCGGCACATCACTTCCACTGCTTCGTTGACTGGACATGGGGTGGAGATGTATAACTGGGTATCATATGATTTTGTGAACTATGGTTAGATCAGTTTGGAGGAGACACAGTTGTAAATTGTCTAATTTCAGAATTTCAGGTCTGGTGGAGTAAGGTATTTTGTTGTGGGAGGAGTGAAAGACTCTTGTCAAATATTTCTGGACATTAATGTCTGATATGCAATGTGGGTTCCATACAGATGATCTGTATTCAAGAATTGGTCTGACAAATGTTTTGTAAGCTCTGATTAGCAGTTCGACATTACCAGAGAAGAAGCTATGTAAGATTAGATTGACAACTCTTAATGCTTGTTTTGGCAATGTTGTTACAGTGGGCTCTAGGATTTAGGTCATTGGATATGAATACTCCAGGGTCTTTGACAGAGTGAGGGTCATCTACAAGTTCATTACCGCCAAGTATGTATTTAGTACAGTAGTATCTTGTTATACGAACCCCTCATCTTACGAACGTTTTGAGATATGAACCTGGGGTTCGGAATTTTTTTGCCTCTTCTATGAACTTTTTTCACCTTACGAACCCACCGCCACAAACACTGAACCCGGATGTTCGGCAAAAGTTTGGGTTCGGGAGAACGCCAAGAAGTGCCGCCGTCCATCTGTCACCTTCCGAAAGAGCCGGCGGGCTTCTCGGCATTCTCCCAAATGCCAAACCCAGAAGTTCGCCAAAAGTTCGGGTTCGGCATTCAGGTTCGGGAGAACGCCAAGAAGCACTGCCGCCCGGTTGTCACCTTTACAGAAGAGCCATGGAGCTGTCGGCTGGTCAGGAGGCTCAAATGGAGGTGGGGAATTCCAATAGGGAATTCCAGGAGTGGAGCTTTGATGTCACGAAGACGTCCTTCCTGGAGTACCGGGAATAATACATGCATTGATGGGAATAAGGAGATCGCTGACCATTTCAATAGCTACTTCTGTTCAGTTTTCTCAAAAGACACCTTACAAAATAATACTATAGAGGGATATAGCATTGCTTCCAGTTGTACGGATTCAGCTCCAGTGATCTTAGAAGCTGATGTCTTAGAAGAACTTGAACGATTAAAGATAAATAAGGCAATGGGTCCAGATGGCATCCACCCCAGAGTTCTTAAAGAACTCAGATCTGTCATTGCTACCCCCCTGACTGATTTGTTTAACCAATCCCTGTTAACAGGAGATGTTCCTGAGGATTGGATAATGGCCAATGTTGTGCCTATCCACAAGAAGGGCAGTACAGAAGAAGCTGGTAACTACAGGCCAGTTAGCTTGACATCAGTTATAGTTAAAATGATGGAGACTCTGCTCAAAAAGAGGATAAATCAGTACCTAAAAAACAATAACTTATTGGACCCAAATCAGCATGGCTTTACTGAAGGCAAATCTTGTCAGACTAATCTCATTGATTTCTTTGACTATGTCACAAAGGTGTTGGATCAAGGTGGTGCCGTGGATATTGCCTATCTGGACTTCAGCAAAGCCTTTGATACGGTTCCACATAAAGAGCTGATAGATAAATTAGTGAAGATTGGACTTAATCCCTGGATAGTTCAGTGGATTTCAAGCTGGCTGAAGCATAGACATCAGAGAGTTATTGTTAATGGCGAGTATTCTGAGCAGAGACAGGTTACAAGCGGTGTGCCACAAGGGTCTGTTCTGGGTCCTATTCTTTTGAATATGTTTGTGAGTGACATAGGGGAAGGTTTGGTAGGGAAGGTTTGCCTATTTGCCGATGACTCTAAAGTGTGCAATAGGGTTGATATTCCTGGAGGGGTCTGTAATATGGTAAATGATTTAGCTTTACTAGATAAATGGTCAAAGCAATGGAAACTGCATTTTAATGTTTCCAAATGTAAAATAATGCACTTGGGGAAAAGGAATTCTCAATCTGAGTATTGCATTGGCAGTTCTGTGTTAGCAAAAACTTCAGAAGAGAAGGATTTAGGGGTAGTGATTTCTGACAGCCTCAAAATGGGTGAGCAGTGTGGTCGGGCAGTAGGAAAAGCAAGTAGGATGCTTGGCTGCGTAGCTAGAGGTATAACAAGCAGGAAGAGGGAGATTGTGATCCCCTTATATAGAGCGCTGGTGAGACCACATTTGGAATACTGTGTTCAGTTCTGGAGACCTCACCTACAAAAAGATATTGACAAAATTGAACGGGTCCAAAGACAGGCTACAAGAATGGTAGAAAGTCTTAAGCATAAAACGTATCAGGAAAGACTTAATGAACTCAATCTGTATAGTCTGGAGGACAGAAGGAAAAGGGGGAACATGATCGAATCATTTAAATATGTTAAAGGGTTAAATAAGGTTCAGGAGGGAAGTGTTTTTAATAGGAAAATGAACACAAGAACAAGGGGACACAATCTGAAGTTAGTTGGGGGAAAGATCAAAAGCAACGTGAGAAAATATTATTTCACTGAAAGAGTAGTAGATCCTTGGAACAAACTTCCAGCAGACGTGATTGGTAAATCCACAGTAACTGAATTTAAACATGCCTGGGATAAACATATATCCATCCTAAGATAAAACACAGGAAATAGTATAAGGGCAGACTAGATGGACCATGAGGTCTTTTTCTGCCGTCAGTCTTCTATGTTTCTATGAGTCCACGTTTCGGATGGCCAGGAAGGATATCTCTGTGAGTGCAGTGGTGCTTCTCGGTGTTCTCCCGAACTCGAACCTGAACTTTTGCCGAACTTCCAGGTTCGGCATTTGGGAGAATGCCAAGAAACACCCTGTCTGTTTCAGAAGGTGACAGCCAGGTGGCGGCGCCCAGCAGAGCACCATTTTTGAGATTATTTTTCCAGCTTGCACGCATTAATCGGTTTTACATTGTTTCCTATGGGAAATATTGTTTTGTCTTACAAATTTTTCACCTTACGAACCTCCTCCCGGAACCAATTAAGTTCGTAAGACGAGGTATCACTGTATTCTGATTCTTTTTACCAATGTGTAGGACAGATTTGTTTGAGATTTGAAGTCGTCAATTGTTAGACCATTCTGCTACATGGACAAGGCCCTTTTGAATGGTAGCAAGCAATGCTATTATCCAATAATATAATGGCCCGGATTTAAGTTTCAGAAGAAGTTTATCGTGAACTACTGAATCAAAGGCTTTACAAAAGTCCATGACGATTGCATGTATTGCAACTGATCAAGTTGAGTGGTCCATATGTTTTTGCAGTGTAAGAGTTGCAAATTACAGGATAATTTTTTTCTGAAGCCAAATTGTTTGTTGGAAAGTAGGCTATCAAGTAGGTTTCAAGGTGGAGTGTAATGGATTGGTTTATGCTTGATTCCATGACTTTGCAAGTGACACAGCCCTGGGACATTGGCCTGTAATTTTTGACATTACTTAGATATTCTTATTTGAAGATGGGGATGACTGTTGCTAGTGACCATAGTTTAGGTAAGGAACTAGTTCTCAAAGATTCATTAAAATTATGCTTAGAGATTCAGCTAGAGTTGAGGAGAGCTTTTTAAAGAAGTAAGCACATACTTCATCAGGACCAATAGAGATGGTTTTAAGTTGTGTAGTGGCTTTTTAACATTTTCTTCTATAAAATCAATTTGTGTTAGATCATTGAATTTGGTTGTGGTACGACAGGGGAAGGTTGGGGATGAGCCATTGCTGTTAACAAAGACTGAGCTGAAGAATGTGTTAAAGAGGTTAGCTTTAACTGTTTCACCATTATAGTCTTTATCATTTGATCTTTTAAGGGGTGGGACGGATCTAGTGTCTTTGAGTTTTTTTTTTTTATCAAAATTATACAAGGCAGGGTTGGACTTCGTTCATAGAAGGTTTTCTTCTTGATGGATGTGATAATTGGTGCATTCAGTCTTTATTTGGTGACACAAATTTTTGTAGCGGCTTTTAAAGTTTGCAACGTAGCCTGTTTTATTTTTGTGCCAAAGAAATCTCTCTTTTTTTAATTGAAGCTTCCTTATTTTTATGGGTAATTTATTTTTCTTGGTTTTGGTGAATATTAGTGGTACATATAATTTAATGACAAGTAAAAATACATTGTAGTAGTTTTCAGTAGTGATACAGCTGGATAATATTGTGTGCCAATCAAGAAATGAGAGGTTGGCTTCAATGATGTCATAGTTGGCCTTTTAAAAGTTGTAATTGGTTGTCCCATCATTATGGTGGATTCTGTAAGGACGTATGTTGAGACAAAAGTCAATCATGCTTATATTTGCAAGTTTCTGGTCAGTACACATAGGTGTTCACAGAAGCTGGCATATGATGTTACAGTATCTATGAGTTCATCCAAGTCTGCAGAGGTATCTTTAAAAATATTCCAGTCTGTGTAGTCAAAGAAAGCCTGTAGCTTTAACTTTGCTTCTTTAAAAAATTTTTTTTTTTATTGATTTTTGTATGAATACACACAACACAAAACAGTGCACAGTGAAATGTGCTCCCGCCATCCAACAACATTCATTCAGTCCCTCCACCAAATGAGGGTGTACTAATTTATAGATTTTTACAACCAGGAACATCAACATATTTACAAAGTGTAGAGTGATTCCAATTTATTCTTTATGCTTTGCTCTCGTATTCTACTAGTCAGAAAACCTCTGATTCTGTCCCATCCTCCCATCAGTTTTTCCACTTTATTTTCATTGATCGTATTCATTTTAATTTCCATAATTTCAAACTGAATGTGTTCCATCATGTATCGATACCAGTTTTGTAATGTCCATTTTGTTGCATCCTTCCAACCTAAAGTTCACTTTGCCACCAACTAGTTAATCTTGAATTACACACCCGTCTACCTACATTAACATCCTATATATATTACCTGCCTGTGACCTTATATTATCATGTTTATTTCTTAGAATTTTCTCTAATTCTGTCTCTTCTCTTAGTCGTACTTCTTTATTCTCTCTTCTATTCAAATATGCATATATTGCATTTCTCTGCTTTAACTTTGATTCTTTAGTCCAAGTTCTCACTGATTTCATTGTTGGTTTTAAATCTTTGTTTCTAAGCAGATACAAGGTAAACATGCAATGATCAGAGTAACCCACAGCATCCATAAGTCAGCCAAAGTTCCCAGAAACATCATCCTCGGACACACCTGAAAACACTTGGCAGGCAAAGAACAGGAGAACCCCATTAATAAGGCAGTGTCCACTGAATCATTGCAAACCTGAGCAAAGACAAAGAGAACAAATGGAGCCAAGTTGAGTCAAATCTCTCTCTCCCCTGACTGCAGCAGGAAATGGCCTTGATTGATCTGGATATGAGATCTGGTGCTGGACATTCTCCACCTTGAGATACTGACCTACCCTGCACTGTGCCACAGTCAATGCCACTGCTATTGCCAGGGGCAAGTGTATAGAGTCACATTGTGGCTCTGCATTGCAATGGGCTCCAAGTGGAAGAGATAACCCTGTCTTTCCCATTGTAAAGTGTGCACTAACTTTCACTGTGCTGCACTTGGTAGGCAGGCCATGGAGGCAGCGGTGGCAGGAGCCACAACAGAAGGCTGAAAAAGCCACATGTGTCTCAAGAGCCATGGTTTGCTGACATCCAGATTAGACATATAAAATACAGGAAGAACACACAACAATATTCTTTATAATTGTTTATAGATCTTAAATGGAAGCTAAACCATGATGACTTATTTGTCTAACATTAAATGAATGAAGGTGGATCAATTTTTTAAAAAAATTCTAGTCCAATTGAACTGATGCTATTGGGACTTATGGGGTGGTGCTTTGTCGATGCAGAGCTGGAGGCTGAGCCGCTGCTCTCCCAGCATGACTTTTTCTTCCTTTAAATCTAAAGATCAGGTGCCTACCTTGGAGGGGAGGGCACTGTAAGTGGAGATGATGCTGTACTCGATGAAAGGACCGCAATCCTTCATTGGAGTAGGCAATTAAATCTCCCAAACCAGGTGGAGAAGAAGCTAGCATTAGCTAGCCCAAAGACATGGTCGCCTCCAAAACATTGAGGAAGGGAAAAATAAGATCGGTAACCAACGGTATCCAATGCCTCATCTTGTGGTGATGGGTGATTTTAGCTCATGCAGGTGATATCATTGCTAAAAAAAAGACAGAGGACAAATCCTGATATACTTACAAAGAAAGGGTTGGATTTCTCACTCCCCAACAACACTGTGCAGAATCAGACTCAGACTAAGGAGATGACTCAACACAGAACAGGGCATTGATACTCACCTGAGATTCCCATTCTCACAGAGGGGGAGCCAGTTTCCAAGGATGGGTGGACCTTGCCCAAAGCCAATCAGGACTGAGTCTGCCAACTATAAAAGTTGTCCCTTACCATAAGGTACCCCTCTTTTCGAAGAAGGACGAGTGACAGGCTCTGTGTGTGGCTTCCGGATGAGAAAATTTATAACTTTATTGAAACAATAGAAAAAACAAATGAATAATACAGATCGAAGAAAAACATGCATGTGATAATAGTTATCATACCAAGATCCGAGATACCCAGAGGCTCCAGTCAGACTAAAGTCTACTAGGGTGGGTCTTGGAGACTGGCTCCCCCCTTGTAAGAATGGGTGTCTCAGGTGAGGATCAAAGTCCTGTTCTCCACAGTAGGGGGAGCCAGTCTCCAAGGATGGGACATGCCAAAACAGTCTCTCTTCTAAGAAGGAATATTCACCTCTGGCTAGTCTCCCTCGGTCTCGTAGCCAACTGCATCAGTACCCAGTGGCCAAACCACACCTCGCCTAAGGTGAAAGAATCAAGTTTCTAGTGCTGAACAAATGGGCTAGGAGAGGCCCATGTTGTGGCTCTGCAAACCTCTTGAATTGATGCCTGGGCATTCCACGCAGCGGAGGTTGCTGCGCTGCGAGTTGAGTGGGCCGTGATTCTTCCTGGTCGTAGGAGTTTAAGGAGCTCATAACATAGAACAATGAGTGCTCAGATCCAATGCCCCACTGTTGAAGAAGACACCTTTTTCAACATTGAAGTTGCCTGGAAGGAGATAAACAGAGCCTCAATCCTGTGAAAGGTTAAGGTATGGGCGATGTAGGTGTCCAATGCTCACCTGATGTCTAGTATGTGACACTGTCTCTCCGAGTCAGTGGTCACAGATGGGAAGAATGATGGAAAAATGACCTCCTGTGCCCGGTGGAAATATGAGTTCACCTTAAACATGAAGGTCGGGTCAAGCCTCAAAACTACCCTGTCAGGGAAGAAGATACAGAGATCGCTCCGTACAGAGAGCACTGCTAGTTCAGAGATCCTACAGGCCAAAGTTACTGCCCCCAAGAGCACAACCTTTTATGACTGGTGATGGAGAGATGCAGAGTCTAGTGGTTCAAAAGGTTTTTTAGTTAAAGTCTCAAGGACCCTGACCATATCCCATGTGGGGAATCTGTGCACGACTGGCGGACACAGGTTTGTGGTCCCTTTAAGGAACCCCTGAACCAGGGTGTATGTCACCAGTGATTCTGGGGATTGGCATGGCAGTACTCTAGACAGTGCTGCTAGCTGTCTGTGAAGGGTGTTAGGGCATAAGCCCTTTGCCACACCTTGACAGAGAAATTGTATGATATCTATAATAGATAGGACTAAGGGGCAGCGCCCCACCAATTAACACCACTTACAAAAGTTTCTCCAAGTTGCCGAATATATCATTCTGTTGAAGGCAGTCTAGATGCCAACATGATTTCTGCAATATCTTCCAGCACTTGTCAGTACCTTAGTGTAATCTGCTCAAGTGCCAAGCAATCAGTTGTAACCAGCACTGCTCTGGATGCTGCACAGATCCTGAAAGAGCGACCACTCTATCTGCAGAATCTGCCAATGCCAAGCCAAAGACAGGGACCGGAGGTCTGTGAACCAGGCTCTCCTGGGCCAGCAAAACGAGTTCAGACCATTCTTGCAAGAGTTTCCTGATCACCTGGGGATCAGGGGAGTCAGAGGGAAAGCACAGAGCAGACTTTGCGGCCAGGAACAATGAGTAGTGTCTGTTCCCCCCACCCCCTGTGTTCGGTATTTGTTCATATACCTTGGGAGTTGTGCATTCTCCAGGATGGCAAACAGGTCGAGGACTGGCTGGCCAAACTGGGCTACCAGCTTGCGAAAAATTTGTGGATGTAATGTCCATTTGGCTTAAATGTGGTGCCTGCTGAGCCAGTCTGCCTTTCTGTTGTTAACTCCGGAAATGTGCTCCACTGTAATGGACAGGAGATGCATCTCTGCCCAAAGCCCTAATTTCAAGGCTTTGATCATTAGAAGCCTGGACATGGTTCCCCCCTGGCTATTTATGTGCGCCTTCGTCGTTATGTTGTCTGTTAGTACCAGTATGTGTTGACCTGATATGATGTGTTGGAAATGACATAGTGCCAGGAACGCTGCTCTCAGCTCTAACAAGTTGATGCTGAGAACTGACTCTGCCTTTGCCCAGGTACCCTGAGCCACTTCTAACAGAGTGTGTGCACCCCAACCTGCTGTGCTGGCATCGGTGGTCACCGTGATCCTCTGAGCCTCCAGGAAATAGGTTCCTTTGTTGATGGCCTGTGACTTCCACCACTGGAGGGATCTCTGGACTGTGTCTGGCAGCTTGACTCTGACCGGCAATGAGCCGCGCCCCACCCGCTGGAATGGAAGTAGAAACCATTGGAGCTCTCTGTAATGCAAATGAGACCAAAGAGTGATATGAATTGCTCATATCATTTTTCCCAGGAGTGAGGAGAGTGTGTTCAGTTGTGTGGTACTCCTCCTAAGGACCTGCTGGACACTGTCCAGCAAGCTGGCTCTACGCTCCTGGGAAAGGTACACTTTGCATTCCAGAGAGTCAATAACAGCTCCAAAATGCACAATTCTGGTAGATGGGGATAACTGACTCTTTCCGGTATTCACCAGGAATTCGTGGTCTTGGAGCATGCACAGTGTTATTTGTAAATCCCGTCTCGCCCAAGCTGGCGAAGAGGACTGAATAAGGATGTCATTGAGATAGCACTGTACATGAATGGGGATAGACCTCAGGTAACCTGCGAGGGCAGCCAGTATCTTGATAAAGACCCTGGGTGCAGATGACAGCCCGAAGAGTAGGGCCCTATATTCATAATGCACTCCCGCATAGCAAAAGTGGAGATACCAGTGGTGACAGGGCAGTATAGGGATATGGGGATATGCTTCTGAGAAATCAATTGATGACAGTAGATCTCCCTTCCTAATTGCTCCTAAGATGGTTTGTAATGTATGCATTTTGAACCTGTAGTATTTCACAAATACTTGTTCAGCCTCTTTAGATCAAGAATTGGTCTCAAACCCCTGGAGGACTTCGGTACTAGGAATAGTAAAAGTAAAAACCTTTCCCCTGTTGGCCTTTTTTGACCTGTTGGATGGCTTGTATGTCCAGTAAATGTTGTATGGCTTCCTGCATAAGAACTCTTTTGGATTGGTTCTTAGATAGGGGAGATAGAACAAAGGACCTCAGAGGGTTGGAGACAAATTCAATGGAGAGGCCTGTTGATAGAGTATCTAACATCAATTTTTCAGTGGTTGTGTCTTCCCATCGCTTGGCAAACAAGGCCCATTATACTTGGATCGGCGGAATGGGCGTCCACCAGTCCCTTGAAAGGACTGCTTGGACTCCCTGCCCCTGAATGATCTATCCATGGATGGCCCATTGTTCACCTGATTCTGATAGTGGTTCTGGTTATGGGTATTGGACTGGTCAGCCACTCTGGGAGTATGCTTGTTAAAAGTGGCCAGTCTGAAACTGTTCTTTGATGACAAAGGCAAGTATTTTTTTCTTGTCCTTCGTCTCCATTAGGACCAATTCCAATGCGCCCCCGAACAAAGACTGACCAGTTATTGGAGCCAAAGCCAGGCGCCATTTATAGCGAATATCAGATGACCAATTGCTCAGCCAAATCATCCTGCGGGCCACCACGGTCAACCCCATTGCCCTAGCAGCAAAGCGGGCCAGCTGCAATGTAGCATCCACTGAGTATTGCACTGCTGCCAACAATTTATTGAGGTCCTGGTGTGCATGTGTGTTGGATCCTGGTGTGGTCTCCTGCAAGGCGAACAGCCACCTAAGGGTGGCCTGGTTGAAGGAGGTTGCTGATGCTGATGCCTTCACCGCCCGTGCCACAGCCTGGTGGGCTCATTGGACAGCCAGTTCTGTGTGGCGATCCTCTGGCCGAAGGAGTTCCTCAGTAGCACCTGGCATGGTGGTCTTTGAGTACAGTTCCCGAATTGGGTTCTCTATGGAAAGGACCAATAGATATTTTGCCAGGGCATCATCTACATTGAAATGACACTTATCCAATGTGCTTGGAACCGGGCTGGTAGCGGGGCCCCACCATTGCTTGAGGACCGCTTCTACCACCAAGGGCAGTGTCGGGATGGTTTCCAGCTTAACTGTTGACTCTTCAAAGAGATGCTCTGCCTCGTCGTCCTCCTTGGTTGTGGCCCCTATTGAGGAGGCCTTCTTAGTGGTGGCTCTGGCTTTGTGCAGTAGTGATCTAAAAAGGTTAGAGTGGAAGAGCACGGAAGATGAAGGGGTCACGGGATTCAAATCCTCATCGTCTGACAGCTTCAGATGTGCTGGGTCCCCATCCAACTGGTCCTCAAGGATCTCACTGTCTTCCAGGTCATCGGCTCCCCCTAGGGAACCTGGGAAGGAAGCATCTTCCTTCTCCTCCTCATCACCCCACATTGGGGACTCCAAGTGAGCAGGTGGGTAGAAATTTGCCACCCTGGAATATTGTCTCTGTGAAGGACCCACCCTTGCTCTCAAGCCAGCTCCTATGCCCTCCCGAATGGCCTGATCTATTCTGTTTTGGACCTCCTTCGAGTAGAAGGGGTCCTGTGATAGGGAGGCAATCCCTGCTTGAGGGCTGGAGCTTGGCTCTAGACTTGGGGTGGGCCAGACATCGGTCTCTGACAACTGGAGTGATTCGCTGTCCAGAGAGACTAATTCTGAAGAGTGACAGGACTATTGCCTGTGACTTTGATTGGAGGCTAAAGATACTTTGCTTCTGGACTCTGAACTTGAGTGTGAGGATATGGACTCATCCGACCTGTGGCTAGCTGCAGGTCATTCCGCCCTTGTAGTAGGCTCCTGGCTAGTCATCTGCCACTCCTTCTTGTGCTTTGGGCACGTGGCCGAAGGTGTCTGAGGCCTCAGGGCTGAACATTCCCTGACCTGCAGGACTGCACTGGTCGGTGCCGCATGCTTGTCCACAGTAGCTCTGGTTAATAATAATAATAATAATAATAATAATAATAATAATAATAATAATAATAATAATAATAATATTATTATTATTATATTATTATTATTACATGACTGCAGATATATATACATATATAAGTCACTCATTATGCTTCTTACTTAATTTAATTTAATTTTACTTATTTAGTATTTATCTATTCATTCCTTTGCATGCATGTAATCATTCATTTTAAAAGGAAAAGGTAAAAAGGTGGGGGCTGCCGATCAGTGTTCCCTCTAAGCTGAGTTGTGCACTGGAGTGCAGGAGATTTATAAGCTCAGCCCAGAAGATTGCAATTCTAGCGCAGAGGACCGGCCTCTGCAATAGAAATGGCAAACTGCTGCTGAGATTTTAAATTCCCGTGCTACAGCGCACAGTAAAGGCAGAAAGGTGGGAAAGAAAGGGGCCAATTGCAGGCCCACTTTCCTTCCTGCTCCTTTAACCCTTTCTCCTTTCGGCTAGGGTGGGTAAGCCCCTTACCATGGGGGGGAGGTGGTTGTGGATCCGACGGACCGCCACCAGCCCGATGTCCGTCTGCGGGGGGCAGATCCGCTGGATCAATGATGTCCATCCGTGGGGGAGAGGGCAGATCCACTGGCCCCACCAGCCCAATGCCCATCCGCGGGGGTGGGGGGTGGATCCGCCGAACTGACGATGTCCATCCATGGGGGGAGGGTGGATCCGCCGGCCCTGCCAGCCCGATGTCCATCCATGGGGGGCGGATCCACTGGACCGACGATGTCTGTCCATGGGGGAAGGGTGGGGGGAGGGTGGATCCCCCGGCCCTGCCAGCCCGATGTCCATCCATGAGGGGCGGATCCGCTGGACCGATGATGTCCATCCATGGGGGGCGGATCCACCAGCCCAGGGAGAGAAAGGAAAGAGAGAAAGGGAGAGAAAGGAAAGAGAGAGAAAGGGAGGGAGAGAAAGAGGGAATGAAGGAGGGAGAGAAAGAAAGAGTGAGAGATAGAAAGGATAGATAGAGAGAAAGAGGGAGGGAAAGAAAGGAAAGAGGGAAAGGGAGGGAGAGAAAGGAAAGAGGGAGAAAGGGAGGCAGAGAAAGAAAGAGTAAGAGATAGAAAGGATAGAGAAAAAGAGGGAGAGAGGAAAGAGAGAAAGGAAAGAGGGAGAAAGGGAGGGTGAGAAAGAGGGAATGAAGGAGGGAGAGAAAGAAAGAGTGAGAGATAGAAAGGATAGATAGAGAGAAAGAGGGAGGGAGAGAAAGGAAAGAGAGAAATTGTTCTGGTTTCTGGTAGAAATTCAATATCTTCATCATCCTCCAACTGATCACAAGTATGTACAACAGAAATGGAGGGAGAGAAAGGGAGGGAGAGAAAGAGGGAATGAAGGAGGGAGAGGAAGAAAGAGTAAGAGATAGAAAGGATAGAGAGAAAGGGGGAGAGAGAGGAAAGAAAGAAAGGGAGGGAGAGAAAGGAAAGAGGGAGAAAGGGAGGGTGAGAAAGAGGGAATGAAGGAGGGAGAAAGAAAGAGTGAGAGATAGAAAGGAAAGATAGAAAGAGGGTGGGAGAGAGAGGAAAGAGAAAGGGAGGGAGAGAAAGGAAAGAGAGATGTGAGAGGAAGGAGGAGAGAGAGAATGGAGGGGAGCGAATTATGGATGTCAGAACTCGCACATGATTGATAGCGTGCGCCCACATTTACTTACTTACTTACTTACTTACCTACTTATTTATTTATTTATTTATTTATTTATTTATTTAGTTATTTATTTATTTATTTGAGTTCTATGCCGCCCAGTCCTGAAGGGACTGCCATTCAGACACTATACTTTTCCGCCCACACCGAAAAAAAATTAGAGGGAACACTGCTGCCGCCCGGGTCTCACTGAGGGCAAGGCTAAACCCCTGCCATGTGACCTGGTCCAAAATGGCTAGGGGCATGTGGACAACGCTGGTCATATGGGGCATTCAAAATGGATGCCTCCAGACGCTGAAGGAGAGTCTCTGATCTTCTGAGCTCTGAAACAGGCCAAAAGGCAGCAAAAAACAGGGGGAAAAGGTAGAAATCAATATGGAGCTGTCTCTACCGCTTGTAGCCAGTCCCAGCCTCCTCCCTTCAGCGTACTGGAGGTCTGCAGCTAGCTAGCTCCATTGTATACATATGGGAGGAGCCGGGGGAGGGGGAGGGGGGGGAGGGCAGGCTGACCAGATAAACAAAGGGTCATAAAAGGGAGCAAGCGGCAGCGTCCGATTGGAGGGAGAAGGGAAAAACACCCCTCCGGAGGGACAAGAAGACCTGAATGGACTGAGAAAAAGACGCACCATTTCCTGGTGCTTTGGAATCCACTTTACGCCTCAATGATTTTAGCAGCTCGGCGGAGGAACTAGGGACAATGGGAAATGCCACCACCCCACAACTGCAGCCTGCAGGAGTCAGGCAAGACCCCGTGGAGGCAAAGCTGTCTGTTAGGACCCAGGTATGAATTTTTTGTGAGCTGGGCAGCTGTGTAGCGATACTGGAGGCTCCTCCCATGCTCCAGCCCAATGACAACAATGGGGGGGAGGATGGCCTGGAACAAATCCCTGTAGATCCGTCAGATGCAGTTACTGCCCTACATCTCGCTTCCCCCCCCTCTCAGCTGGGATATAATGGGGGATCCATATGGGCCACCAGCTGGAGGTGCGAGCGACAGCTGGGCTGGCACCCGAGACTGCCTCAACCCAAACTATAATTCCAAAGTTGGGGAGCTCGCAGGTGGAAGGTACTTACTGTTTTGATAATGGATGCAAGTCTCCAAGGATGGATGGATGAGATGAGAAGGATTTTGCTTAGGATGTTTGCTGGAAATGAAAAAGCACATGTCCTGGACTTGGAACTGAATCGGAAAGAGGGGTATCCTATGGTAAGGGACTACTTTTATGATTGGCAGACTCAGTCCTGATGAGCTGCAGGCAAGGTCCACCCATCCTTGGAGACAGGCTCCCCCTTCTGTGGAGAACTGTGCTGTTCACTCTCAACTTCAATTGCTGATTAATGGTATCAAAGAAGTCAAGAAGAGTGAGGATGAACACACTAACTCAGGTAGAATAAAATTAAAGACAATAAATCTTTAATTTTAGATAGGGCATAGCCATTGTTGTCTATCAAATATCTACAATAAAAGTTATAGATAAGATTCAGAAAAGCTCACAATTCATGTATGTAAAACAAGGGTCGAATAGGGGAGGAACTCAAATATTGCCTAGTCCTGAACAGGTGATTTAATCAAATATATATAAGAAGATAAAAACCAGACATTTTGGAGTTATACCATTGTTAAGGTTCATTATCAGGGATCAGCCTACAAGCTTCCTCTGTATGACCAAAGTGCTGTATCATTCAGCATGTAATGAAACTGATGAGCTGATGGACATATAGTAAATATTAGAGAATAATATTGCCTGTGGAAGTACTTTAGTAAAAAGGTGACAAGAGTAAACATCTGGTTTTGATGGAGCAAGTTAGCATTCACATTGCAGCCTACAAATTCTTCCAGTTATTAAGAAAGTTGGGGAACAAATATATCTCTTGTTGAAATGGTTAATTTTGAGCTTGGATAAAAGGAAATTATGTTGAAATCCACTTCGGTTGTGAAATACAGTGGTACCTTGGTTCTCAAACGCTTTGGTTCTCGTACATTTCGGATACTGAACAAAATTTTTGGCAAAAATTTGCTTCGGTATCTGAACAAAAATTCGGATACTGAACAGCCACAGAAAATTTTGTTTATTATCTGAAATGCTACAAGATCTGATGGGATGGGGTGAGACGGAATGGGAGTCGGAATCTGACACACCCATCCTGGCCGCCCACTTAACAGCCTCCCAGTCTCTAGTCTAAGTGCTCCAACCTGTAGGAAGGGTGGGGGCGGCTGCAATACCAGCAGCTTCGGGGGGCACCTTTCCTCAGTGGTTCATCTTGTTACCTGTAGGCAGCTGCACCAACTTTCTCCACGATGGCGGCGGCGGCGGCAGCTTTCCATCGAGCAGCAGCAGCACTGGGAACGTCACATGAGGAAGGGAAGCCACTAGAGCAGCGGCAACTGCTGAGATGGCTCTGGCAGCTTCCCTTCATCACGTGACATTCCTGGCACTGCTGCTGCTCGATGGAAAGCTGCCGCAGGGAAGGAGAAAGTTGGTGCAGCTGCCTACAGGTACAAGACGAACCACTGAAGAAAGGAGCCCCCCCGAAAGTGCCGGTATTGCAGTCGCCATCACCCTTTCTACAGCTTGGAGTGCTTAGACTATAGAGCTCCTCAGATCTTTATCCCATAGGAAATAAAGGAAATAGGGGCTAAGAACCAATTAAATCTATTTCCATTATTTCCTATGGGATAAATTAATTCAGTACTTGACCAAATTGGTTCTCGACCATACTTCTGGAACGAATTGTGGTCGAGAACCGAGGTACCACTGTATACGGTATGGTCTTGCAGAGATGGTTCACAATGAACTTTCATACAATGTAATTACAAGACTAATATCATGCAATGAAAAATGATGAATTCCTTTTCATCTGTTACAACCATATAAAATACAAAATAAACATAGTAATATTTTTCTGTTAATCCCATTATTACTGCCTTCTAGCCACTTCCTAGAAATAGATATAGCCTTAATGTTAATAGAGTTCTCGATTTTCGCGATCTCGATCTTCGCGAAACGTTATATCGCGATTTTTCCCACCCGATGACGTCACTCTCTTCCTTTCTCATCTTTCTTTCTCTCTCTCTTTCTCTATCTTGCTTCTTCCTCTCTCACACTCTCTTCCTCCCTCTCTCATCTCTTTCTTTCCTTCTCTCTCTTTCTCTATCTCTCCCCCTCTTGCTCTCGAGCGGCAGGCGGCGGGCGGGCGAGCGGGCAGCAGCGAGGAGCCGAAGATTGGGGTTTCCCCTTTGCGTGGGCGGCGGGGAAGACCCAGGGAAGGTTTCTTCGGCCGCCCAGCAGCTGATCTGCTCGGCAGCGCCGCAGCAGCGAGGAGCCGAAGATCGGGGTTTCCCCTTTGCGTGGGCGGCGGGGAAACCCTGATCTTCGGCTCCTCGCTGCTGCCGCGCTGCCGAGCAGATCAGCTGCTGGGCAGCCGAAGAAACCTTCCCTGAGTCTTCCCCGCCGCCCACGCAAACTCCACCATCTGCGCATGTGCGGCCATGGAAAAAGGGCGCGCATGCGCAGATGGTGTTTTTACTTCCGCACCACTATATCGCGAAAAATCGATTATCGCGAGGGGTCTTGGAACGTAACCCTCGGGATACTCGAGGGAACACTGTACCTCTGAATAAAAGTGGTTTTATGGATTTTTTAAAAATCAAAATATGGTAACTTGATTTATTCCACAGCATTTTGAGGGAAAGGTGCAATAATCTAAAAAGGTTTTATCAATAGACTGCTTTTCAGGAAATACTGTACCTTAGAAGAATTTATCTATGGAGATTCTCAGTCATTCATATCATGGTTGTCCCAAAGATGCTTTTTTCAAAAGGCAACTGGGCTTGGAAGATGTTTCACTTTTCATCCAAGAAGCTTCTTGGGATAATTTATTAAATGCATATGAAATGGGGTGGGGGCTTCTCTGGCCTGAAAGAATTAAAATGGAATTTGGTTTTCTTATCTATTTCTTATAAAATAATAAATACTAGAAATGAATAATTTGGTATTCCAGAATAATATCTTTAGCTATAGCTAGAAAAATAAAACCAATATTTGCATATAAGAATGGACTTTTTTGCTTTATAGGTCAGATACAGCCGTTCTATACAATGATCGGTCTGTGTTAGAAAATCATCACCTAAGTGCAGCATTTCGACTTTTGCAAGATGATGAGGAGATGAACATTTTGTCTAACTTCTCCAAAGATGATTGGAGGTAAGAATGCTGGTTGATCTTAATGGTTGTCAACATGATTGTTTGAGTATTAAAGGTACTCATGAAAATCTTGATTCATTTGCACATAGCAAAAGATTGTTGGTTAGCAGTTAATTTGAGAAGCTATTGAGAGGACATGTATATTGAAGTAATTCAACTGAAATATAAATCATTTCAAAGAAAGTCATAACAATGTAACACCTGGTAAGGCTGCTGTTGCCAAATATGGTAGGAAAACAAAACCAGTACAAACCAGTGGTCAACAAGATAACATGTTGAATTATCCCAAACAATATTGGTTCCCAAAGTTTGTTCAATTACTTCCCAAAAGCAAAATGTATTCAAAGAAGAAATACATCATATTCAGCACCTGTAAGTAAAAAACAATATGATCAAACATGGAAAACATTTTCATATTAATTTACATGGAAGGCCAAAAAAAGCTTTTAAAACAGGAGTGCTTTAAGTTCTGAAACTTACAGAATTTGTTTGTTCTTTATATAGACTTTTAAAAATATAAATAATCATTAAATACTTTTGTCATGCTTAGTTGTTTTTTTAGATGCTTTGTTAGCTGAAAATAGGTTAGATCAGAGGTGTTAAACTCAATTTCATTGAAGACTGCATCAGGGTTGTATTTGATCTTCAGGGGCTGGGTGGGCATGGTCAGGGTGGGTGTGACCAGCATGCTGTCACTGATGTTGGGTGGCCCGAGCTCTATGCCAGCAAAAATGGGCTTCTAAGCTGCATTTTTTACTGGGACAGCTTCCTTCAACCTTCTGCCAGTGAAAACAGAGCTCAGGAGGGTCACACATGCCCACTGCAAGCTCCATTTTTGTTGGCAGAGTCACCCAGGCCAGTCCTCCTTCACCCAGGCCAGATTCAAGCAATCCGTGGGTGAGATTCGGGTCCCAGGCCTTGAGTTTGACAACCCTGGGTGTTCTGACCAAGGTTTACTGAGACAAGAATAATCACACGCTTAGTCCCAAAAACTCTCTTTTTCTGTGGCTGTGAATTATGTTAATTCACAACCCATAATGAGTCCCAAGCATTTTGTAAATAGTCCGACAGAAGTCTGCCATAGTCTTTCAAGGTAAGACTACCTTGCAGCCACCTTTATCTTCCTTGATACACTGCCAAAGACATAATTACAATTATCTTGGCAAGGCCAAATGGACACAAAGTCAAAACAGAAATTCAGAGTTTAAACTGATCAGAATGAACAAAGTTGCTTCCTGAAAAGACTCATGTCCCTTTAATCCTCCTTTATGTATTATGGGAAGGGCCAATGATCTCCTGCTTTACCTCTGAGTCACCTCTTTTGTCTTAACTGTTCCTTTGCTCTGGCATGCGCACACTGGGAATAGGCTACCCCTGTTCCTCTGCCTCGCCAATGCCAGCTTCTTGAGGTTCCAGAGTCAGGACAGATCTTCTAGGACAGGTGGTTTTGGATCAGATTGAGTGGATCAAGAGCTGATTTTTTTTTTAAGTGAGTGATTTAAGCTGAATTCAGAAAGTCTGCTCCAGAAGGTTTTCATATAAAGGCAAGCTGAACTGAATTTATAAATGTGAGCGAACAGAGCTAAATTCAAAAAAGCCCATCCTGAGGCTTTTCACACAAAAAGGAACTGAGCCAAATTTAAAGTAGCAAGTGAGCTGAGCTGAATTAAAAAATGTTCCCTAAGCACACTTTCTTTCATGCTCCCTAGGCACGTTTTCTCCCTACCCTTTCATTCTCAATTTTTTAAACTATACATGGAAGAAGGAACAGATATTATTGTGCTCTGCAAAACATGTCCCATGTACACATTTATGCCCATAGAATACCCAAACTACACATGTACCAAATGTAAATTAATCAAACTGGGCATCCTCTTTGATCCACAACTGACATTAGAACACCATTTTTCGGCTGTGGCGAGGGGTGGGGGTTGTGCAGGTTCGCCTGGTGCAGCAGTTGCGGCCCTATTTGGACTGGGAGTCACTGCTCACAGTCACTCAGGCCCTCATCACCTAGAGGCTCGACTACTGTAATGCTCTCTACATGGAGCTACCTTTGAAAAGTATTCGGAAACTCCAGATTGTGCAGAACGCGGCTGTGAGAGTGATCATGGGCTTCCTTCGATCTGCCCATGTTACATTAACACTCTGCAGCCTGCACTGGCTGCTTATCAGTTTCTGGTCACAATTCAAAGTGTTGGTTATGACCTATAAAGCCCTACATGGCATCGGACCAGAATACCTTCAAGACCGCCTTCTGCCGCACGAATCCCAGAAACAGATTAGGTCCCACAGAATCAGCCTTCTCCGGGTTCCGTCAACAAAACAATGTTGCTTGGCGGGACCCAGGGGAAGAGCCTTCTCAGTGGCGGCCCCGGCCCTCTGGAATCAGCTTCCCCCAGAGATTAGGACTGCCTCCACCCTCCTTGCCTTCCGCAAACTCCTGAAAATCCACCTATGTCGCCAGGCATGGGGAAATTGATTCCCCGGCTGTCTCGCATTATGTATAGTTTGTTGAATTGTGTGATTGTTTTTAATAAGGGTTTCTTAATGCGTTCTGGTTTGGATTTTATATTGGATTTGTAAATTGTATTGTTTGTTGGAAGCCGCTCCGAGTCCTTGGAGAGGGGTGGCATACAAATAAATAAATAAATAAATTTCTAGAAGAAAAAGAAAATAATCTAGAGCAGTGAGGGTGTACCTATGGTATGAGATGAAACAGCATGAGATGAAAGATGGAGTGGGAGCATAATGCTTTTTTAGCTTGGCCATCAACTCCTCCCATGGGACCTTGTATACCACTTGGGTGGCCACAAGTGCACGTGCCATATGGAACATAGGCTTCCACAAGTGTTGAGAAAACAGGCTCTCCGGTGGGCTTCTGATAGATCTGTAAGCTCATTTGCCTGTAAGTAGCATTCGAAACGTTTTATGAAACTGTACCAGGTGTCTGTACTGGGATCAAATGGATCAAAAGAGGCAGGGAACAAGCTGTGCCTTGCCATTCTGTGTGAATTCTGACGTGAGGAAAGCGCAAAGAAGATGTCAGGTGCAGGTCGGCACAGTAATGCGATGATGGTTGTCCCACAAGGCAGCAGGTCAGAGGCAGAAGCGATGCAGCTGAGAGGCCCAGCGGAGAGGTCAGCAACTGGAGGAGAAAAGAAGAAAACAACCCATGTGGGCTAACAAGCAGTAGAGCGGCCCAAGATTAGCAGCCTGTCCTAGCAAAAAAAGGTCCTATGGGTCACCGAGCAGCTGAGTGGCCTGGCTACCACAGAGGAGTCAGTGGAGCAGCAGTGGCGGAAAAGGCCTTGTGGGCCGTCAAGCAGCTGGGAAGCTCGGCAGCAGTGGAGTTGGCGGTCAGGGCCCGGTGGCCGGCAGAAACATGTGGGCCACCAAGCAGCTCAGCGGCAATTGGCGGCAGCGCTCCGGAAGGCCTGTCGGGCCGCGTGGGCCACCGAGCAGCTGGGAGGCTTGGCAGTGGCAGTGGAATCATCATCAGCAGTGGCAGCGACGGTAGCTAGCAAGGCACACATGGGCCGCTGAGCAGCTGAGAGACTCAGTGGCAGCAGCAATTGTGGGAATCATGGCCGGCAAAGTTTGTCAGGCTTCCCCCAGCGGCGGTGGCTCAGCGGCGGTGGGTGGGGTAATCTCAGCCAGTGAGGTTGTCGGGCTTACCCAGTGGTGGTGGCTCAGCAGCAGTGGGTGGGGGAATCCCAACCAGTGAGGTTTGTCGGGGCTTCCCCAGAGGCGACAGCTCAGCGGTGGCAAACTGGAAAATGTGGCTGGTGGCCCTTGGGTGGGGACAACGGCTGTGTTAGCGGGGTTCCCTGGTGGCAGCAATAGTGGTGGTTTCCCAGTGGTGGCAGAGGGCGGGAGATGGCAGACGGGCAAAAGAAGGAGGGATGAAAAGTACCTCAATGCAGGAGTCAGTGTAGGTCTGTTACTTCCTCGTTGCCAGTGTAAAATCTGCCAAATAAAATGCCGGTAGGCCAGGGAAACTCTTGAATTGTTTATTGTAAGATACTAACAGTAATGTGCAAACCGGAACTGCTAACAACAATAACATGGCCATGCCTGGCAGCTATTTATATCCCTTGCTGCCAGGGAGGGCCAGCCAATCCATACTCTATATTTTTCCACCCAAGGATATAGGACAGGCCACATTTTCCAACCCCTTCCTCTTCCAGGTCCTGACATAGATGAGCCCCAATTGCACCCCCTTCAGAACTCAGGTCCAAAATGTCCGGAGCTTCTGGGGAGGGGCATTCAATCACCTTTTAAAATGTGCCCTAAAGGAGAACATGCAGCTGCTGCTAATACCCCTTTCTGCCACTGACTTGCCCCCCAATGACCAAAGTGAAGTAGACCCAGAGGCAGGGTTCAAACAAAATCGGTACTTTTATTTCGCTCAGAGAACAAGTGACAGCTCAGCAAGGCAAGTGACAATTCAGCTAGTACCGACTGGCTCTGCTTGGAGAAACCGCTTCTTTTATACATTTGCGGCTCCCGCCAAAGCAAGAGCCAGCCACGTCTGAGCCAATCAGGAGCGACTTCCTGCTCAAGCTCAGACAGCGCTGGGAGAAGGAACAAACTATCTACAGGAAATACAAGGTAGCCATTTCAGATACAACACCCCTCCCCTCATAGTTGGACACATCCATCATGAAAGCCACGTGACAAAGTCGTCCAATCGGTGGGGTCTCCGTGAAGCTCGCTCTGACCTGCGCAGTTCAATTTCTCCTTCGACACTGACTGTGGAGGATGGCTCGCCGCTGTTCTCCCGGTGCGGTGAACTTGGCCTGGCGGGCCCAACAAAGGCTTCGGAGGAGGAGGATGGCTCGGCGTCGCTGGATGGCTCTCCCTGGCCCGATAAGTCCCTTTGCATGTCTCTTAATTTGGGCAATGTGTTAAAGTCTGTTGAAGGGGGAGAGTCCATGTCAGCGGGTTGTGGCAACTGATTTTCTGTTCGTTTCCGAATGTGGTCGATGTGTCGTTTCCACATACGACCATCTTCTAGTTTTACTATATAAGTCTTTGGTGCATTTTGCTTAACAACAATTCCTTTCATCCAGTTTACATTTCCATCAAAACTTTTTACATATACATTTTGACCCAAATACATTTCTCTTTCAGGTTTTACACACATTTGATTATTATTAATACAGAATCTTGGGTTCAACCTATCTAGTGGTGACCTTAATTTTCTTCCCATTAATAATTCTGCAGGGCTTACATGTGTGTGAGAGTTAGGGGTGATGTGTTGGGTGAGCAAGAATTGGTTCAGATTTTGTTGTACATCCCCAGGGCCTGACCTGCACAATGCCTCCTTTGCCACACGAACGTAACATTCTGCCAAGCCATTAGCCCAAGGCGAGTAAGGCGAGATGAGGGCATGCCTGACCCCTAGGCCATCTATGAACAATTCGAATTGTCTGGCTGTTAGCTGTGGCCCATTGTCAGACACTAAGATATCTGGGCAACCATGGGTGGCAAACAGTCTACTCAAGACCTTGATGGTGGTACTTGTGGTTATGTTGTTCATTGCTATTATTTCCACCCACTTGGAGAACGCATCAACCACTATTAAGAAATACTGGGACCCCACTGGACCAGCAAAATCAATGTGGATTCTGGACCAAGGCCCAGCAGGCTGCTCCCACTCAGCCGGAGTTGTTTTGGGGGGATTAGGCCGTGACTCTTGGCATGGGTCACACTTTGATACCCAGCTCTCAATATCAGCATCCAGACCTGGCCACCATAAATGCCCTCTTGCTAGGCTCTTCATCCTGACAATCCCAGGATGGCCCACATGTAACATTTTGAGTACCTTTACCCTTAGACTTTTGGGGATGATCACTCTATCTCCCCACAGCAGACAACCCTTTACATAAGATAACTCAAGTCTTTTGGTTTTGAAGTCACACAATTCAGGTTTCACAGAATCATTTTGCCATCCCTTAAGTACACAGTTGACCACTTGTTTAAGGATTTGATCTTGCTGCGTGTGTGCAGCTACCTCTTTGGCCATGGTTAGTGGGTTATCCTCGAGTTCTATCATTAGTACATCTGTGGAAGGAGCAGGGTCCTCCACTAAGTCTGTTATGGGGCACCTGCTGAGGCCATCTGCGTGATTGATTTCCTTCCCCCCCTTGTGGGTGAGATCATACTGGTACCCTGAGAGGAAAAGAGCCCACCTGATCAGTCTTGGAGACATAAATGGCGGAGTGGGCTTATTGGGGGCTAGCAGACCCAGTAAAGGCTTGTGGTCTGTAACTAATTCAAAACTTCTTCCAAAAATGTAATTGTGAAATTTCTTCACCCCTGCCACTAAAGCTAGAGCCTCTTTATCTAACTGGCTATAATTCCTCTCTGTGCTGGTCATGGTTCTGGAGAAAAATGCGATTGGGGCCTCTGTCTTATTAGGCAGAACGTGAGCTAGGACTCCTCCTATGCCGTACGGTGAAGCGTCGCACGTGAGCCTAATGGGTAGTGAAGCACTATATTGGACTACCACACTTTTAGAAGTTAGTAATTGCTTTATTTGGAAAAAGGCTTCACGTTCAGTTTCCCCCCAGGTCCAACGGGTTTCCTTCTGGAGTAAACGATGTAGAGGCTCTGCTACTGTTGCCTTCTGCTTTAAAAAAACGGAATAAAAATTAAGGAGGCCTAAAAATGCCTGCAGCTCATTCTTGTCTCGTGGCTCTGGGGCTTCCCTAATGGCCCTCAATTTCTCTGTTGTGGGGTGGATACCTTCTTTGTCTACTTTATATCCTAGGAATTCTATACTGTTGGTTCCCCAGACACATTTGTCAGGCTTGATTCTTAAGTCTTTATCCTGTAACCTCTTAAGTACTTCCCTTATTCTTTTGTTTACTTGTTCTTGGTTTTCCCCTGCAATTAAGATGTCATCAAAATATGGGATGGCCCCATTTACCCCTGACAATAGGCGTTCCATAATACTCTGGAATATCCCTGGGGCTATGCTTACCCCAAACTGTAACCTCGTGCATTTGAAAGCCCCCCTGTGCGTTACAATTGTTTGTGCGTTTGCTGTTTGTTCATCGACCGGAAGCTGCTGGTAAGCTTGCGCGAGGTCGATTTTTGCAAACCTTTTTCCTTCCCCCAGGGAGTGTAGGAGTTGTTGTACCACCGGGATGGGGTAGGGGTGATGTTGGAGGGCCTTATTAAGGGTAGATTTATAGTCAGCGCAAACCCTTAAAGAACCATCTGGCTTCAGAGGCGTAACTATGGGCGTTTCCCATGGCCCTTGTTCCACAGGGACCAAAATACCTTGGCTTATAAGTTTATCAAGCTGCAGGTCTAGTTTGGGGAGAAGCGGAAGGGGTACCCTGTGAGGTTTGAGCCTGACTGGTGGGACCTTGGGGTCAATGGAAAATGATATAGGGGGGCCCTTATACGATCCTAAGGTGGGGCTGAACACTTCGGGGAACTCTTGCACAAAGTTAGGCATATTATCACAGTTTACATTACACACACCCGAAATTTCAATCCCCAAAGGTTCCATCCAAGCCAACCCCAAGAGAGAGTGCTTAGCCCCCGTTACAATAAGCATGGGTAGGGTACATTTGACATTCTTGAATACAATAGGTACATTTGCTGTTCCCAGGACTGAGATTACCCCCCCTTGAAAATCTCTGATCACTAAGGAGGTTTGTTTTAGATCAGATTTAGACAGATTAGGCATATACAGTTTAAACTTCTCCCAAGGCATAATGGTATACCTAGACCCAGTATCAAGCTCCATCGAGCATGGTTGGTTATTTAGTAACAGCGAGATAACAATTTTGGCCCCTTTTTTTGTTGCCGTGTTATTCACGGAAAATTGAGTGTTACCTCTAGAGTAGTCGCGGTTAGCGGTTGAGTAGTTCCTTTGACCCGAATAGCGGAACGGTCGATTTTCTCGCGGTTGGGGCGTCTGGTTTTGTGGTCGTTGGTGTTGCGGTGTGGCGAATGTCTCCTCTGGTGCCGTTGCTCTGCATGCGATGGCGATGTGGCCTCGACGGTTGCAGCGGCGGCATGTGGCGTCTCGGAAGGGGCATCGATGGCGCTGGTGGTTCCCTCGGCAGCCCGCGCAGGGGGCTGGGTGAGTAGCTCTGTGGTGTCTCGGCTGGTCTTGTACCAGGAAGCAGTTGTCCCCGTTGTGAGCTGGTTGGCTGGGGTCGTCTGATTCCACGGCGCGGGGAGACGCGGAGTCAATCTTGGCGATGAGTTCTCGCCTTCCGTGTTCTTTTAATTCTCTAGCTGCTGTGTCGGCGGCTTCTGTGGTTTGCGCCAGTTTAATCACGGTTTGTAGAGTCGGCTCGTCTTCGGTGAGGAGTTTGTTCCTCACCGTGGCGCTTCTCATGCCGAAAACCAAGGCATCGGTGAGGCGAGCTTCCGGGTCTTTAAACTTGCATTGTGCAAGTACCGTCCGAAGTCGCGTTGTAAACTGGTTGATTGATTCCGTTTCCTTCTGAGCCATCATGGAGAACTGATGCCGAAAAACCATGGCTGGTTTGGTCGGTTTGAAGTGGCTCGCTAGCTTGTCTTGTAGGACGTCCCAAGCGACGGTTCTTGCTGGCTGCGGGTCGGTGAGAGTCTGGGCAAGGCCACGGATTTCTGGGCCGCAGTAATTCAGAAAAATAGCCCGTCTGCGATCGGCTTCAGCGTCCTGTATCCCTGCTGCCTCGAGGAAGATCTCGAAGGTAGCCATGTATTCGTCCCAGGATGTTTTTTCGGGGTCGAAGAATTCTGGAGCCCGGCTGATCTGGACGTTGCTCATGTTGCACGCGATGTTTCTTCCGTCCGTTCGTCGCCAGTGAAGTAGACCCAGAGGCAGGGTTCAATCAAAATCGGTACTTTTATTTCGCTCAGAGAACAAGTGACAGCTCAGCAAGGCAAGTGACAATTCAGCTAGTACCGACTGGCTCTGCTTGGAGAAACCGCTTCTTTTATACATTTGCGGCTCCCGCCAAAGCAAGAGCCAGCCGCGTCTGAGCCAATCAGGAGCGACTTCCTGCTCAAGCTCAGACAGCGCTGGGAGAAGGAACAAACTATCTACAGGAAATACAAGGTAGCCATTTCAGATACAACACAAAGGAGGTTACATTAACAATTAAAATAAATGGGATTGTAAACTTGAAGCCCCCCTTACTTCACCTATCTCATTCTTCGTAGTGGGGTAGGCAAAAAATCAGGTGCAACAAAGATGTGGCTCCCAATGGCAACCCCAACACAGCAATATGTAAAGGGAGGGTGGACGGGTGCTTCCGGTGCTGATTTAGAAAGAGGAAGTTTCTGGGTTGGGATGGCCTTTAAATTCCTGGTGCTGCCCCACCCCACTCCCTGGCTAGACCTCACATTTCAAGTGAGATCGCCCTTTCCACATGATGGAACCCATGCTTGTGGCTCTGTCAGCAAACTGGGCAATGGGCAAGCCTGCTTGCCTTTAATTTCTTTGGAAGCCAAATAATGCATGGACACAAAAGCTGGATTTTAAAATGGGTCACTTTATTGATAACATATTTAAATTTTTTATGAAATACCTACAGAAGTAAGAAACCAAAAGGGGGCAGAATTCCTGTCAAAACATTTCTGGGTGTATTTTTTTTTATTTTTCTCCACCTTAAGATAAAACATTATTAAAATAGTGGAGGAACATTACCCCCAGAACAAGAAACAAAAGATAAGGCCAGTGTTGATGAATTGAGTTCCGAAGATACCCTCTCAGATAAAGAAATTAGAGATGTTTCCAGAAGACAGGAATATGGTAGAGATGGTCCAAAAACTAGAGCCCAAACTGAAGCCAGAAAGGAGAAGAGATGAGAATGTTGAAACTTATCACCAGTACAAGGAAATAACATTATTCTCAGTAAACATTAATGGTCTAAACTCCCCTTCAAAGAGGAAGAAAACCTTTCACAAAATAATAAAACAAAACTTTGATTTAATCTGCCTTCAAGAAACGCATATCAAACTTCGAGATGCCGAGATACTAAATTGCCCCAGACTGGGTAAAAAATTCATATCACTTGCAAATGTAAAAAAAAGAGGAATAGTTGTATACGCCAAACCAAATCTTGCCCCAAAATTAATTTATTCTGACAATAATGGTCAGATTTTAATAATACAAATCTCTCTAGGCTCAAAAAGAGTGAATATAATTACAATATACGCCCCATCGATTCAGCAACACATATTCTTTTCCAATCTCCATTTAAAAAAAATTGGAATTAATATTAGAAAATATAATGATTGTGGGTGATTACAATGTGATTTTTAACAAAAAATTGGATTACAAAGGCTCTAAAGCTAAATCTAGAAAACAACTGCCATCAACCTTTGAAGATTTGAGTATGGAATTTGCACTACAAGACGTCTGGTGTTATTACAACCCAGAATGTCTAGAATATACGTTCTTTTCTGCTCCCCATAAATCATGGTCACGCATTGACATGATTTGATCCACCCCAGAAATCATTAATGAAATTACGCGGGTTCAGATACTTCCAAATACATGGGCAGACCATAATCCCATAACTTTGAAACTAAGAATTCCCTCAAGTCTGCACTTTCGAAGATGGTCTATAAACCAAGCAGTTCTCAATGAAAAAGAGTTCCAAAATTTAATTCAAAAAGAAATTCAGATTTTTCTTCAAATAAACCAGGATGGAACAACATCAACTCAAAATCTTTGGGATACCTTGAAAGCATACATAAGAGGCATTTATATTGCATATACAGCTAAAAATAAAAAACAAAATAAAACTCAATTTGACATACTAAACACAAAAATAAAAAAGTTAGAAGAAAAATTACAAATAAACCCAACCAATCATAAAATCCTATCTGAAATAAATTTGATTAAACACGAAATAAACATAAAAACCCAAGATGAACTATCTTGAAAACTAAGAATGTCTAGGCAAAAACAGTTTGAATTCACCAATAAACCTGGTAGATGGCTATCCTATCAACTCGCACAACAGAAGAAAGACAAAAATATTGAAGCTCTATATGATGAACAGGGAGTCTTAAAAACCTCTCACAATTGGGGAAACCACAGGGAGGGTAGAGGCCCAGTTTCCTCCCAAGAGATTCCTAGAGAGGCCCCACAGAGGCTTTTCCCTGCTTTTTCTCGTTACAGTTTCGGAGGGTCAGGTTTGTAAGTGGTAAATGGTTCTTGAGAAGATGCAAAAAAATCTTGAACACCTGGTCTTTATCTAGAAAAGTTCGTAAGTAGGAGCGTTCTTAGGTAGAGGTACCACTGTAATATAAAACAGGAACTATCTTAAATTTGTGTTACATTAGCATCTAGGGCTGCCACCATTTCTTTTTTTTCCATCTGGGTGTCTACCTGCTATTTTTTCAATCTTTTACTTTACTTTTTTAAAAAAAATTCATATACTTCAGTTATTTTTAACTTCCATCCATTCATAAAATTTCCCCCAGATTCTGTAATATTCTGAATCTTCTTTATCTTTAAGTCTTAAAGTAAAGAATATTGTGCTATTCATTTTAGTACAATACATAATCTTCCTGATTATTTCTCTTTCTATCAGTATCCTATTCAATTTCCAGTTTTGTGCATAAACAATTTTAGCTGCTGTTACTATATGAGAAATTAAGAAGATTTCTTCTCAGCTTCCAGTTGGAAATGGTGCTGTGACAAGAGGCAGGGGACGTACCCGAACTATCCTTTTTTTTCCTTGGGGGTCGCATTTTTGCATCTGATCGGACTTGGAGGGTCCGATCTTAGAACAGGGGGTCTCCTGGAGCCCAAGAGACAGATCGCCACTGTCTTGTGGGGCAGGGATTGCCCCGCAGCTCAAAAGAAGAAGAACCGGGCATTGATTATGGTGGCTGCCCGGCCATAACAGAGCGACCACACAGGAGGAAGCAGAAAAAAGTAAACAGAAGTCGATCGGAGTAAACAGATCACTAAAGGAAAAAGGTATAAAAGTTTTAAAAAGGATCCTATGACACATAGTCTTTGCTAAAACTGACTGAAAAGGCAGACGGAGTAGCAACACTAAATTAAACAACCGGAAGGAGCCAGGACTTGTCAACTGCCGTATATTAATTATAAGGAAATCACAAGAAACTCTAAGTAAATTTAAAATTCAAGCTCCTTAAAACATCAGTGGATTTTCTCCCGAGAAACAATATAATAAAAAGTGAGTATCTGCCTTTAAAAGATCGGGGGATTTAGGAGCTGGTGGTAGACAAGTATTCCAAATCAGATCGGCTGTTTATCTGTACACGGCGACGCTGCTATTACAGCTTTAAAGTGACAGTGCAGAAGAAAGGACTCTAGTCTTAAAGAGGGTCACAAAATTAAAGCGGTTGGAACTATATGTAGGAATTGTGTTTTTTGGAGCTGAGTATTTTTTGGACCATGATATTTGATTTTGGATTCTGGATTAAGAATTTCGGAGTGGTTTGAGATATCTGTATTCCATTTTGGATTTTACTTTCTTTCTGGACCGATTGTATTCTTTGTTTGGATTAATTTTCTCCTGGTGAAATTCTCCTGAAAGAGAATTTTTTTTGTTATAAGTTAAAGTGACAGTGCAAAAAGAGACTGAATGGAACAGTAGAAGAGGATTAAAATTCGAACGAGCCGATATTAGACATTTAAGTAGCAATCTCATTTGTCTTATTTGTTGGATTTTGGATTTAGCCTGGGGAGTTTCTTTTTTCGTCTTTTTCATTTTTTGTTCTGAAGGATTGGACATCATTGATAGGCTCTGGATTATAAAATAGTGACTGTGGATTTCAATTAAATTTGATCAAACTCTTTTTTCCTTTTTTTTTCTCCTTTTGAAAATTTTTGCAAACTTATAAAAGAAAAATTTTACGACCTATTTGGAAAGACAGAATAATCGGACTAAACAAAAATAAGATCTTAAGTATATTTTGAATTTATCTCTTTTCTTCCTTTTATTTTCATTTTTTTCTCCTTCTCTCTTCTCTCTTTTTCCTTGTTTTCTTTATTTGTCTTTGGGTGAATATGATGAATTGCTAAAGTTGCATCTTTTCCCCCTACCCCTGGCTTGATTGTAATAACCTTTGCTATCTATAAGAAAACTCTGATTATTGTATTATAACATATATATAATAGTAATATATAGTAATAATTAATTTTCTGAAATCATTTCATTAATAAATAATAATTATTTTGTTATATTTTGTTATTTTCCTTGTTCCTTAGAGTACAAAAATTAGTTGTGTTAGCATATTAACTCCACATTAGTAATTTTATGATATTAATGAAATTCTAATTATTAATGAAATTCTATTTATTAGGTATATTGGGATAGGTTACTAATAGCGTATTAAGTAGTAATATACAACTAAAACTAAGTTTGAGTAGTTTAATGCTCCTCTGGAAAAGCTTAAAAGGTTCACTTAATATGTCCAGCAGAACAACAACCTTAAAGACAAATAAAAAACAGACCTCCATTATCATCACAGGATTCTACGGAGTCTACAGAGAGGGGCAACATCAAATCTAATAAATAAATAAATTCACCACCACACTAAAGGTCAATAGCAGGCATGTTTGCAAAAGATAAATCAGCGTCACAACCAACTCTCCAAACTATCCAAGAAACTTTAATAGCTATGCAAGAATCTATGCAAAGAACCTAGTCTTCAATAGATAATAGAGATGAAGCAAGATTGCAACATGAGGATTTGAAAGCTGAAATTGAGATGAAAGCAAGGATGAGAGGCCTGGACGAGAAAACTGAGAGTATACAACAAACGCTGCAGGAAAATGAACATAGACTAAAAACTGTGGAAGAAAAAATAGAAAAGAGCAAAAGATGGAAGACATTGAAGAACGTAATGAGGTCACCACAAGAAGTTTGGATGAGGCCATAGTATATTGGAACATTGCCTCTTACAGATTAAGATTTCAGAACATTGTAGAAGAAGAGGATGATGATTTAGGAGCAAAGATGACAGAAATACTGGGTGAGATCTTGCAGATGGATCCACAAGAAACAATAAAGAAATTGATGAAATTAATAGGGTCCAAACTAACTTTGCTCAGAGTCACAACCTTCGCCAGAAAGTTAATAAGAGTTGAAATTCTTAGATGGTCAAAAAACCAAAATCTAACATTTAAAGATAAAGAAATCATAATATTGAAGCAAGTCCCCAAAAGAGTTCATGAATGCAGGAGGGACTATCATTTCCTAACAAGAAAACCGATAAAGGAAAATATAACTTTTCGCTGGCTTATTCCTGAGGGTCTAATGTTAACATGGCAGGGTACTAAAATTAAAACAGAAAATATTGAACAAGCTAAGGAGTTTCACAAGGAAAGTGGGTTAAGCAGAGTAGAATTAACAAGTAAAGATAGCAGAGGAAGTAAGAAAGATTTTGAAGTTCCTAGCCAGGAGGAGGATAGCGTGCAAGAAAAACAGAAAGGAACGAAAAGGAAACACAATAAGGGACCACTTGTGGGAGCTCAATGAGTACAAATCACCAGGACCAGATGGACTACATCCCAGAGTCTTAAAAGAACTGGCAGACACCATCCCAGAACCACTTCTCATCTACCAAAAATCCTGGACCACAGGAGATCTATTAGAAGACTGGAAACGAGCTGATGTAGTCCCCATGCACAAAAAAGGTAAAATGACTGACCCAGGTAACTACAGACCAATCAGTCTGACCTCTATACCTGGAAAAATACTGTAGAAAATAATCAAAAAACAGGTCTCAAAAGCAGTCTTGATGGCTAAAAGTTCATTTTCCCAAATGATATAGTTTTGTTCAGGAGGTTTTAATTTTCTAGAATAATAGGCACAGGGAAATAAAGGTCCACCATCTTGGCGTTATTGGAGAAGTACAGCTCCTACTCCAACATCGGAGGCATCGGCTTCGACAATAAATGGACGGTGGGGTTCAGGGTATTGGAGAATAGCTTCTGGAGAAGGCGAGTGAGGGGTGCAGTCAAGGTGGTGAAGTTAGGGATGAAGGTTCGGTAGTAGTTGACAAAACCCAGAAATCGTTGGACATCTTTGGCTTGAGCTGGTGGTTGCCATGTTTGCAAGGCGTTGAGTTTTAAAATGTTACAAGATGTTAGAATGAGAGGAGGTTTTTGGACCTCCAAACTGAGAGCTTTATTATTAAGCTACAGCAATGGATTGGATTAAAGAATGGATAATATTGAGAAATAAAAGACTTATGATGTTAGAGGGTCATGATTTACAGATAGGATGGCACTCATTTGTGTGGTATGACAAACAAAAAAATACATGGGTACTTCCAGAGACATAGCATAAGGAAATATTTTTTTTGCAATTTGGTAAACACTATATTAAAGTACCATTTTGGATCTCACTAATAGAAGCCTTGACTCATCCCAGTAGAACAGATTGGAATAACATTGTAAGATATAATGATATAATAGCACAGACAAAAAAGCTAAAATTAATGGAAGAACTAGATAAACAAGGCATAAAGATAGATTGGTATAGGTATATTCAGTTACAAGCAGGATATGACAAAGATTTGAAAACAAAAGGTATTAATTTTTAAAAAACAAAATTGGATGAAATTATCTTTGGTCTAGATGAAAATTTGATTTAATTATCATATAATTATCTTCCTTTAATGACGAACATCTTGCTGACCTATGGATCCCCAAATATCTTACTTTTTTCATAATCTGTATTATGAAAGCTCTTCCACTAGGCCCCTCCAAACAGCACTGCCTGGTTGGCAGGACATGGAGAAGGCCAATTCTGTGGGACCTGACCAGCTGGTGGGATACATGAGGCAGAAGATGGTCCCATAGATAATTGTTTTGATGCCATGTAGGACTTTATTGGTCATAGCCAACACTTTGAATTGTGTTCGGAGACCAATTAGCAGCCAATGCATCTTGCAGAGTGCTGGAGAAACAGGAACATATCTCAGAAGGCCCATGACAGCTCACACAGCTGTTTTTGGACTACCTGCAGTCTCTGAACGCTCTTCAAAGATAGCCCTATATAAAAAGCATTGCAGTAGTCGAACCTCTACATGATAAGTGTGTGAGTGACTGTGAGAAGAGACTCCCTGTCCAGATAGGGCTGCAACTGGCACACCAGGCGAACCTGGGCAAATGTCCCCTTTGCCACAGCTGTTCTAAACTCAGCTGTGGATCATGGAGGATGCCCAAGTTGCAGATCTTCTCTAAGGGGGGGCAGAAGCTCCCCTTTCAGAGTGATGGATGGACAATTGGGATTGCCCTTTGGAGGCAGTACCCACAACCACTCCATCTTGTTGGGATTGAGTCTGAGCCTATTAACACCCATCCAAACCCTAAATGCCTCCAGACATTTGCACATCACTTCCACTGCTTTACTGAGTTGACACAGGGTGGAGATGTAAAGCTGAGTATCATCAGCATACTGATGGTAACTCACCCCATATTGTTGGATGATCTCACCTAGCAGTTTCATGTAGATATTAAACAGCAGGGGGCAGAGGACTGACCTCTGAGGAACCCCCAAAGGAGGAACCAAGGAGTTGACCTCTGACCCCCTGCCAACACCTGCTGCAACCAACTGGAGAGGTTAGATGGAGAACCACCATAGGATGGAGTGTCCCACTCCCAACCCCTCCAGTCGGCGCAGAAGGATACCATGGTTGATGGTTTTGAAAGCTGATGAGATGTCAAGAACCACCAGAATAGAGAAGAGACCCCATCATGGGCCCGGCAGAGATCATCTGTCAGTGCAACCAAGGCAGATTCCATGCGGTAGCCAGGCCTGAAACTGGACTGTTGAGAGCCCAGATAATTAAGTATTGTACCTTATGATTCTTGACAAACTTTTCTTTTATATACACTGAGCGTATATGCACCAAGACAAATTGTGTGTCCAATTACACTTGGCCAATAAAAATTCTATTCTATTCTATTCTATTCTATTCCGTCTTTTGATTACAGAAAATACGACTTCAATAACAGTTTGGTCAAAGCCTGGAATCCATTGCCTCTGTTGTTACATCCCCAAACCTCCATAATTTTAACTTTGGATTGTCTACTGTTGACCTCCCCAATTGCTAAGGAGTCTAAAAGGGGCATGCATAAATCCATCACCATGCCTACATACCTCTCCTACTGTCTCCATTTTTTCATATCCATTTACTGTGTCCCTATTTATGTTTAAACTATACTTTCTATCTTGTACATGTTTGTCAAAATAAATAAATAAAATAATAAAAATAAAAATGAAAAACATTTATTGTCCTACATAATCCAACAGATTTTGCCATATCTTCATAAATCACAGTCAACTCTTTAGTTTCAATGATAATTCCAGGTATTTGTAAGCCACTATACTTAGAAATCTTCAAAAGTCTCATTTTTTCTGATAGATAAATATCAAATACTGTAGAGATCAAATAGATATCAAATATTATGCAAAGAGAAAAAAGAAAGAAGAAAGCAAAATCGTCTCCCAGATGTTACTTCCAGGACATTTCCAGACTCATAAAAATATAGTGTAGTTTCTTCCTTTCACCAGAGGATAGCACCATTGCCTAGGTTTTCACCATCATATTCTATTAAAAAGCTAAAAAAAAGTCTTTTCAAAATATTTCCAATAAAATATTCAAGTCCAGTCGTTCTTTCTGTATCTTAAATAATTTTATATTATTTATTAGATTCTCGTTTTTCAGGTCAGTCTTTTGCTCGTCACTTTTTTGGAATAGAATAGAATAGAATTCTTTATTGGCCAAATGTGATTGGACGCACAAGGAATTTGTCTTGGTGCATATGCTCTCACTGTAAATCACTTTCTATCTTTTCGGAAGTGCTTTTCTTTGGAGTTAATCTCTAGTATACAAATTTAAAATAACCTCACCCAGATCCAGTCCACTGTTCACATACAGCTCCAGCACATTTCTTTCTTTGCTTGTCCCAGCTTCACTTCTTCACCACTTCATAATAGCTGCCTCCCCTGTTTGTTGTATGATGGGAGGGTAAAACTTGGATCAAGCAGGAGAGTTGCCACTCTCCACGACCTGTGAGGCTCCCCTCCTTTCTTTGTCACCCTTTCAGGGTGACTTTAACCCTTTAAGGGCCCCACAATGAGGAAGATTCAGGGTAGGTTCATGGAACCCCACTCCCTACAACTGTCTCTCTATGACAAATATTCTGCTTCTCTTGTTTCTTGACCCTGTCTTTTGACAGCTTGTTTACTATATTTATATCCTAACTTTCCTTGATATATCAAGGGTAGGGGGATATATAAAATCACTAGTTTTCTTTAATCACAATTCTCATTTTACTGCATGATTCTAGTTGGCTTAGAGATACCAGTGGGCTGTATGAATAAATGAAGCCCTGGTCTAATATCATAACCATCATACTCCCCAATCAATCCTGTTATATATGATATTTGTTGTTGCTGCTGTCTTTTTATCTCTGCAGCCATAGGCCTATGTTGTTGGATTATAATGAGTAAACGAGTCTACGGAGAGGGGCGGCATACAAATCAATCAATCAATCAAACAAACAAACAAACAAACAAACAAATACTGCAACAGAACAACAGCCAACCAAATAATGTATGCATGTGTTCTTGTAGGAGTTATTTTGCCTGTTTAGTGTCATATTCTGTTTAATGATTCTGGAAAGCTGCATTTCAAAGGTGTCCTAAGTTACTTTCAGAAAAGCACTTTATTATCTCCTAGTATATGATTAAATTGCACATACCTCCCTTCCCAGAAACTCAGGTAAAAAGGATAATAGGAAGGACTGAGTGATGCACATGAGAATGAAGACTAAGAATGTCATACATGATGTTCAGACTGAGAAAGAAAAACAAGTGTTTCTTATAAGTTTCTTTTTCTTATTCTCTCCTCATTCTTTCCTGCTCTGGATATCTGCCAATAGAGAATTCAGGACTCTAGTGATTGAGATGGTGCTGGCTACAGATATGTCCTGTCATTTTCAGCAAATCAAAGCCATGAAGAATGCATTGCAGCAGCCAGAAGGGTAAGAGACCTTCTGATACTGTGGAGAGGAAAGGGCTCTATTATAGCTGAAAATCTGCCACTTTATTACATCTGCTGAAAAATAACAACATTCTTTATTACTTGTAACCATTTCTTTTTCCAGTGGGTTTTGTTTTAAAAAATGTTTCACTTCTCATCCAAGAAGCTTCTTCAAAACTGGGAAGAAAAACTGAAGGGGGGGGAGAAACACCTTTAGAACACAGCAATGGAGTCAAACAACAGATAGATCTGGAGCCTTGTTGCATTGTGTGGGCGCAGGTTTAGGAGTCTCTTTCAATCTGCTGTGGGAATCTAGGGTATTGAGTAAACCAGGGTAAAGCTAAGTATTGAGTGTCTTGGGAGGAGGGCAGAGCAGATTAGCTCATGTTGAGTTGCATGTCTGCAAAATGCTAACCTATGGTTATCTGAAGAGTGATTTTCCTGACTCACTTATCTGGGATCACCCAACATACTGAACTATATTCATGCCTGACATGTTCAGGCAACCTTATTGTTTAGCAATAGGGTTGTTTCTCCCTCCACAACCATTCTCCAAAAACACCCATGGTAAACCAGCACTTGCCTTAGTACCGATAACATAACTGCGCAGGCAGTTTTCATCTGGGTACATCCTAGTAAAAGACATTTCTAGTCTTAAGCAGAATGTTGCGAATTTGGAACACTTCAGGCTCAGCTCACTTGTTTCAAATGAGAAATGCTGTGTTTTGACTTTTCCAGGTATGTTGAGTTTTAAATATTTCCAGATTGAACTCAAAACAGACACGTTTTGGGCTTTCAATGATTCTGGAGTGCTTGAGATAGTAGAGAGCATTTCCACAAAGAGTGATTCCATTCACATGCAGTTACATCATTTCAGAATAGCAAATATATACTTCTGGTTGTATCACTGTTCTTTCAGCTAATCAGCTAATCAGTTATATCAGCTGTTTTACTAGTTACTAATTAAAGTTAATTACTAATTAATGCAATACATTACATATTGGATTGCCCTAATAGAATGTTTGTGGGAGATAAATGTTTGGAATACATTAATCAATATTAGTTACACTAAATTATACTTATTACAAGCCCAATTCGAGGTACTGATATCAATTAGTTTGGATCCAGTTTATTTAAATTGAATCCATCTGCATCCACATGATCCTAATCAAATTTTAATATCATAACTGAATGTTGCTCACTATTGGGATAAGTACCAAACCAAAGTCTTTTGGAATTCTTCCTGTAGTAATTAAAAGGATTATTCAAATCTGTTTATGCCTTGAACTAAGAATTTATATTTTATAGCTACTATTTTTTTCTTTTTTTCTTTTAAAAAATCTACAAGTTGAATATTTTCTTTAGGGTTGGGTTTCTAATTAAATTACAATCCAGTTTGTAAATATTTCATTATGTAGAATGAAGTATATGAGTAGCATTTAAATATTAAACTTACTTTTGTTCTAGTGGGCTATACCAAACATCTCTTCCACCAAAATCACAAATTGGTAGCTAGCTCTTTTCCTATTAAAGAAGATTGTACAGGAGAGGCAATGAAGGCAAGAAAAAGGCAGAAATGCCCTTTTGAAATCCATTTCCAATATGGAGAAAATTATGGAGATGATTTATTTGAATTTCTACAGAGGAAGGAGAAATTCTTCTCAAAATGTCTTAAGGAAATACTTATAGTAGGAAAACTTATTTCATTAAATTTTCCCTTAGTATGTAGCTGAAATTGCAAATCATTGGAGAGATAATTACACAATAAAATATATATATCCTACTTAGCCATTATATAATTAAATAGGTGCAAGAATATAAAAACAATCCCCATCTTTTATTTTCTTTGAAAAAAAATTGTCAGCAACTTCTCTCACATCAGATTTAATGAGATTTTATTTTTATAGATAAGATGATTTATGAAACATATTTCATTCTTTTTTATGAACATAAAAAGAATTCATTCTGCCTAGCTTCAGTAAAAATATATATCTTGCTTGTTAGAATACTATCTATTGTTTGGATCAGAACTAGGAGCAGGGATAAAATCAAAGTGGGCTCTTGCTGGTTCGGACAAGGGCTATAGAACCAGTAGCAGCAATTTCCCCCTCTTGCTGGACTGGCAGTGATGGCCAGCCAGCCACGGCCCTGAACTTGTACTTTCAGCAACACCATAGGCACCACCATCTTGTTTTTCACTTCTGTGCACTTGCAGAAGCTGGGCTTTCAGCCCATGTAGCGTGAGAAAAAGCAAATCAGCAGTGAAGTAAATTAGAACTCACCCCTGTTGAAGCTTACAAAGCTTCATGGGCTGTTTCCTTTCTCCCTGCCGGCTAACGCATCCTCAAGCCACTGGCTGACATTGCAAGCACAATAGGGATGGGGAGGGGAGACAGCCTGGTAAAGCTTCCAAGGCTGACTCCTCTCTCCCTGCCGGCCAGCACATCTTGAAGCTGCTGGCATTGCAACCCAGGCAGGGAGGGGAGGGGCAGCCTGGCAAAACTTCACAGGAAATGGTTCAAGAGGGAACTTGCATACACACACGCGTGCGTGCATGCATGCATGCGCATGTGGTTGTGCGCGTGCACACACACACATAGCAGAAAGAGAGAGGGAGAAATATGAGAGAGAGGTAGAGAAAAAGAGAGTTGAGAGACAGAGAGGGTTGCCTCCCTTTCTTGCTGCAGTCAGGCTGCTACCCTCGAGGCAACCTCATGGTGCTGAGAGTCACTCTTTTTGTAATGCAAGGTTTATTTTTGTATCTTTCCAGAGACAGAAAGAATGTGGATGAATTTCCTTACAGTTGTTCTCTGGGTGTAGTGGGTGGAGAGTGGGGTTAGGGAGTGGGGGAGACGAAGGGAGAGAGGGAGGGAAAGAGAGAGATAAGAATGAGAGAGAAAGAGATAGACAGAATGAGAGAGAATGAGAGGGAGAGGGAAAGAGAATGAGAGAGGGGGAAATGAAAGACAGAATGAGAGAGAGACAGAATGTGAGGAACAGAATGAGAGAGGGGGAGGGAAAGAGAATGAGAGAGAGAGAGAAATCTTGCCTCTGAGCACTGAAAGAGGAAGCTCTCTTCTTATGCAGCTGTTCGACTCAGTGGCTAGTGGGAGACCAAAAGCTCTCCACCCAGGCACTTTTACCATATAGTTCTCTCACATTTTGTTTTCCTGATGGGCAAAAGTGGGAAAATGTCAAGCATGGGACCCCGCTTGACATAGAATTTGGAAAAGAGAAGGAAAAGACAGCTGTGGTAGGATAACCTTGAAGGCAGGGAATTCCTGCACTAAAACATTTTAGTTCAAGAAGCAATTCTGGATGTGCACAGACTGCTGGCAGAAAGGAAGGTGAGACAGAATAGAAATCTGGAAAGAGTGTGGAGAAGAGACAGGTTGTTAATTGAACTTTGGTCTGTCCATTTGAGCTGAGCCTCCTTTATAGCCAGCTCTTCCGATTTAAGAGGTCAGAGACTTCCTTCCTTGAGTAGAATGAGAATTCGTAGGATCTGGTTATTTCACTTTCCCCAATAGCTTATTTCTCCCCCACCCCAAATAAAAGCAGCAGTTGCTTCCCTCTGGTTAAGCAAAATGTTTTCTAGCTGTTAATAATTTATTGTGAAATGGTGTGGAAGGGAAGGTTTAACAGAGTTAGGCTCCTATGATTTTTAATGACTATGACTAGTGTTGGGCGAACCGAACTCGCACAATTCGGATATGTACCGAATTTCGTGCCGTTCGTGATGCCGAACCCGAATCCGAATTTTTTTGAAAATCCATGTCGAAGTTCGGGATTCAGTTCAGGCAACGTGGCGAAGTGGTGGACCAATCGACAGCCTTCTTCTTACCTGAAGCCATGCAGTCTCCGGACATCAAGGTAAATAAAAGGCTGTGATTGACCATGTGTCCTGCTGACCACTGATTGGCCAGCAGGATACATGGCTTGGATTGGTCCCCAAGGACACCTGACCTGCCTCTATAAAAGGCAGTACCTTGCTGTCCATTCCCATTGTAAGAGATACCAGCTAGGGAGGGAAAGTCTGTCTTAGTTATACTGAGAGGGAGAAATAGCTTAGATTTCAAAGACCTACACACTTTGTTTCTGCTACACAGAAAAAGAGATATTGACCTCAAGACTCTTCATACAAATTGAAGAGACAAGAAAACTTTGGTGAGCATCCAGGCAGGGCAGGGCTGAAGAAGAAAAAGACAGGGGGAGGCAGGGGAGGCAAGGGGGCCAGTTGCTCTCTGCTACACTTCCACTTTTACATTTTTAAAACTTATTTCCTTTCATTCATTTTGTGTCCAAATGCATGGAAGGGCACAACAATATTACCTTGTGGGTATTTTGGGGGTGATTTTCTCTATCCTATACTTCCACTTTCAAATTTTTTCCTTTCATTCATTTTTATTTTGTGGGTGGCAAGACTGCCACTCAGTAAACCAAAAAAAAAAGGTTGCTGAGTCTGAACAAGCCTGCTGTTCCTGTCTGTAAAAAAGTTCTCCAGTGTGGTCTGGGAAACTTCTTGTCCTGAAAATCAACAACTGCTTCCATGGCAAAAGCTATCTCTGTTATCCAGAGGGAGGGAGACTCCTGTTCCTGTTCTCCAGTGCAGTCTGGGGTCCTTCTGGTCTTGGAAAGCAACACCTGCTTCCAGGGCCAAAACTATTTCCTGTATCCAGAGGGAGGGGGACTCCTGTTCCTGTCTGCAAAAAAGTTCTTCAGTTCGGTCTGGGGTCCTTCTAATCTTGGAAAGCAACACCTGCTTCCAGGGCCAAAGCTATTTCCTGTATCCAGAGGGAGGGGGAATAGTGTTCTTGTCTGCAAAAAATTTCTCCAGTGCGGTCTGAGGTTCTTCTAGTCTTGGAAAGCAACACCTGCTTCCGGGGCCAAAGCTATTTCCTGTATCCAAAAGGAGGGGGTGGGTGGAAAACGTTCATGTAGAATTGATAAATCAAGCCATTCCAGTAATTAAAAAGTGCAATGACTTATATGTTGAAAGCCGCCCTGACTCTAAGGAGAATCGAATAAATAAATAAATACATTAAAAGGGGTAGACGAGCTGTTTCCGGTGGCGACGTGACTGAACTAGGAGGTATCAGAGTGAGGCTCCGCTGGCACACTTTCCTTTTTTCCTATGAAGTACCACTTTTTCGGTGCGATTGGTCTCGGAGGGTCCCGATCATTGAAGGGAAGTATCTGTAGCCCACAGGGCAACCCACCATTGCCTGTGGGGGGTGAGGAAGAAATCCCAAAACTTCATCAGAAAAGAACCGGTGCTTCAGCGGCCAGCCGAAGCAGCAGCGACCACACAGCAGGAAGATGAAGAGTGATAGAAAGTAGATTGGAGAAAACAAGATACATCGTAAAATAATTGAAAACTCTACAGGGATCGTGTAACCCCAGGTACTGTTTAAACTTTTAATATCGAAGGCGAAACAGAACAGAAAGATCACAGTGACTGCAAAAGAGGTAAGAGATTTAAATCCATCGCTGGAAAACTGCCAAAATGCTAATCACCCAGCCTTCTATTTTTGTTCTTTTTTCTTCCTCTGTGGATTATAAGTAAACAAATAAATAAAGAAGATCTAGTACCTTGCGGATTTAAAGTATTAAGAGAGAGTGATTAAATACCTACAGCAAGAAACGGAGATCAGAAAGAAAGAAGGGAAAGCATACAGGAAGTCACTGATTGCGGGTGCCATTTCAACATTAAGAGAGTGACTGGGCAGAAAACGAAAGTCTTTGGAATATGCGGAAAAAAGAGAGATCGGGTTTTTGTAAAATGTGAAAAAAATTAGAAGTTTTTGACAGAAGAAGATATCTAAAATTTCTTTTTTCCTTTTCCTCCAGATTGGATAGTTTTTCCTTTCGATTGTGTTTCCTTTTCTTTTTTTGTTTCTCTGTTGAAGTTTCTTTTTCTTGGATCCACTAATTTTTATTGGACTAATTAAACAAAGACTGAAATATATTAAGAATTTTTCTTTCCCCCCTTGTTTCTTTTGGAATATTTTTATAGATATAAATATCTTATATATAACTTTTTCACTTTGACTCTTATTTTTGCTTTTTTATGAATTGGACTTTACTCATTTTACTTAGTTATTAATTATATCTATTAATTTTGGACATTATAATACTTGTCCTTCTTTTTTTCATTTTTTTGCATAACAAAAGATAAGTCAGGCTCTGCAACTAGTTTGCAATCTTCTGTTTATACTAACAATGGAAACACTATTAGTAAAAATAAGAAAGAATGAAGAAATAAAAGGCCTAAGAATAAGGAAAGAAACCTGCAAAGTCCAAGCTTTTGCAGATGATTTGGTATTTATAATTGAAGAATCACTGACAACTGCACCAAAACTGATCAAACAAATTGAAGATTTTGGTGAAGTAGCAGGACTTAAAATAAATAAACAAAAAACAAAAGTTATAAATAAAAACTGTACAAAAAAACAAATAAAACATCTGGAACAGATTACTAATATGCAAGCAGTTAAAAAAGTTAAATATTTGGGAATTTGGCATACAGCTAAAAGGGCGACATTAAAAGAAGACAATTATACAAGTTTAATGAATCAAATTAAAACGGACTTTAAAAATTGGCGAAATTTACAACTCTCATTAGTAGGTAGAATTAATTCGATCAAAATGAGTGTCCTGCCCAAGCTCCTCTACCTATTCCAAACAATCCCTAAAAATCCAGGCAAAAGTTTCTTTAAAGAACTCGACAAAATAATATTAAATTATATATGGTTAAGTAAAAAACCGAGAATTAAATTAAAGGCACTACAAGATGTGAAAGAAAGAGGGGGTTTGGGATTACCAAATTTTAAATTATATTACTATGGATTAAAGAATGGATCATGTTAGAGAATAAACGTATACTGACCATAGAAGGTCACGACCTATTATTAGGCTGGCATGCCTCTCTCTGGTATGAAAGAGATAAAACACATAAATATTTTAAAAAGCATATACTAAGAAATTCTCTTATCCAAACATGGAAGACAATAAAAAAAAACACAATATACTAAGGTACCAGAATGGGTTTCGCCAATAGAATTAACATACCACCCAAGTTTAATCAGGCCCCAAAATACATTTAGATATATTTATTTATTTATTTATTAGATTTGTATGCCGCCCCTCTCCGTAGACTCAGGGCGGCTAACAACAATAATAAAAACAGCATATAACAAATCTAATATTTAAAATAACTAAGAAAACCCTTATTAAAAACCAAACAAGCACACACACAAACATACCATGTATAAATTGTATAGGCCTAGGGGGAAAGAATATCTCAGTTCTCCCATGCCTGACAACAGATGTGGATTTTAAGGAGCTTAGGAAAGGCAAGGAGGGTGGGGGCAATTCTGATCTCTGGGGGGAGCTGGTTCCAGAGGGTCAGGGCTGCCAAAGAGAAGGCTTTTCTCCTGGGTCCCGACAATCAACATTGTTTTGTCGACGAGACCAGGAGAAGGCCAACTCTGTGGGACCTAACTGATCGCTGGGATTCGTGCAGCAGAAGGCGGTCCAAGAGATATTCTGGTCCAATGCCATGAAGGGCTCTATAGGTTATAACCAACACTTTGAATTGTGACCGGAAACTGATCAGCAACCAATGCAGACTGTGGAGTATTGGTGTAAATGGGCATATTTAGGGAAGCCCATGATTGCTCTCGCAGCTGCATTCTGCACGATCTGAAGTTTCCGAACACTTTTCAAAGGTAGACCCATGTAGAGAGCATTACAGTAGTCGAGCCTCAAGGTGATGAGGGCATGCGTGACTTTGAGCAATGACTCCCGGTCCAAATAGGGCCGCAACTGGTGCACCAGGCGAACCTGGCCAAACGCCCCCCTTGCCACAGCTGAAAGATGTTTCTCTAATGTGAGCTGTGGATCAGAACAGATCAGAAGCCAATGCAGTCTGCGGAGTGATGGCGAGATGTGGGCATTTCTTGGAAGGCCCAAGACTGCCCCCGTGGCTGCATTTTGGACAAGTTGAAGTTTCTGAACACTCTTCAGAGGTAGCATATTATCTATGTAAAAAAATTGGGGGGGGAAAGAATACTAAGCTTCCTGACACAAAAAAAAGAAAAGAAAAAGGGGGTGGACGAACACTTTTGTCTTGCTACTGACCTCTGGCAGTCATACTTTTGGATCCACCTCTGGGCCACTTTCTTTCAATTTCTTTCTGTGCATTTCCTTTTTTCTATATATATAAAAAAGCCACGAGAGCTCTGTCAAGTTATTTTTTGGTAAAACAAGAGCCAATTCCTATCTCTGCATCTGCATCTTCTATTTAATCTGAAGCCTCTAGTGTTCTCTAAAATTTTTGGTCAAATACGGGGCCACTTCATGTATCTGTGATTTTGATGTTTTTCTCTCTAATACAAAGGCTCTACTGCTGCCTGGGCATTTAAATTTTACAGGGCATTTTTTCTCTAATTCTAGTTCCACCTGAACGCCGCACCTTCATCTGTTCCTTGGACCAGTGTCACTGCAGGCCTTCAAACATGAAGAAAGCTGCAAAAAAAGGACATGGCCATGCTGCTGCTGCTGCTGGTGATGGAGCTGGTGCTGCAGAGGCAGGTAGAGGGTGTGTAACATCTGTGTCTCCTACCCCTTCCTCTAGTGCAAGCAGGCCCCTGGGTTTGATGCAAGAAGAAGTTGGAGATGACATGGCATGCAGCGCTACCTTTTCCTTGTTATTGCTTTCTACACACTCCACCACATCTGCGTGTTCAATGCTTGAATCATCACCACCCTCCAAAGCAGCAAGTCCATCTCACCAAGAAGCAGCGGGGTCTTTAATGCTGTTCTCTGAAACTTGCAACTGGGATGCCATGGGGCGTCCACCTGCCCAATCCACAGCTGCAGACCTTGTGCTTCCGGATAGCCAGGAGCTTCTGCCGGAGAAAGAAGAGGTGTCCATGGCATCATCGGGGAAGACCACAGTAGATGATGATGAGACCCAGATCCCCTCTCCTGCAGCTTACTGCAATGTAGAGTCTGAGAAGGAAGCTAGCGGGGAGGAGTCGGTGGAAGAAGATGACGAGGTGCTAGATCCCACATGGACTGAAGGCCGACAGAGTTCAGAGGAGGAAGAGGCTGTGGTAGTCCCACAGCCCCAGGCAGCCAGCAGAAGCAGAGGGAGAAGGCTGCAAACCGTCAGGGCTCAGTCTGCTGGTACTACTGCCCACCGTGTCCAGGGGCCAAGCACACCTCATGTGTCACAAATCTCACCAGCGTGGCATTTTCTTAAGCAGTTAAGAGAAGACAAGAAAAAGGTCGTTTGCAATTTCTGCCACCGGTCCCTGAAGCGAGGGAGAGATCTTAATAATCTCAGCACCAGCTGCATGACCAGGCACCTGAATTCAAAACATGACATTCGGTGGAGACAATACCTTAAAAGTATTCAAACACCTGGGTCTTCCTCTTCTGCTGTGGCTGCCTGGGCCACTGCCAACGCCCCCCAACAACAAGGTCACCTGTCTCTCACCAAAGGGACAATGATGGATCACCACCAACACCACTACCAACAGCAGCATCGGCACCAAAAGCAGCAGCAGCACTGGCAGCAGCACCACCACCACCATCACCGAGCATGCACTTTCGACGTTCCCACCCTGCTGCTGCTTGTCTATCTTCCTTGCAGAGGAACTTTGGCCTTCCCACCCACCGCCTCATCTGCGATTTGCCACCCAGGTGGAATTCCATGCTGCATATGTTTTAAAGGGTGTGTGAGCAACAACAGGCAATAGTGGATTACCAGTTTCATAACCCACAGTCAAGTCGCAGTGTAGACCCACAGCACTTTACCCCCAATGAGTGGACCTCCATGAGGGACATTTGTTCCATCTTAAATGGCTTCCAGTATGTCACTAATATGGTCAGCGCTGACAATTCCATCCTCAGTGCTACCATCCCCATGCTTTGCCTACTGGAAAAAACCCTTCAGGCCATGCAGGTTGTGCAACAGGAGGAAACAGAGCGGCAGGCAGAACAGGAGGAGCAGGCAGAGGAAGGCCCATTTTCCAGCAAATCCATGTCTCGCAGGGTAGGGGGCTGGGCCGACAGCAGTCAGTTACTCCGCTGTCCAGCCAGCGTAGAGTTTTGGGGCAGGAGGAGGAGGAGGACGACGACGATGACAACGACGACTTTCAGCAGGGCGGCCACCAGTGCAGCTCACGGGCACCAATGGAGCGTGGCTGGAGGGGGGAGCAGGAGGAAGAGGAGGAGGAGAGACCTGTTGCTGAAAACATTGCCTTGACTCTGGGCAGCCTGGCTCACATGAGCCAGTACATGGTCCAGGGCCTGCAGAATGACCCCAGGGTAGACCGCATCCTTAACTCTGCCAGTTACTAGGTGGCCGCCCTTCTGGATCCTCGTTATAAGGACAGCATCATCTCCTTCATACCAGCGTCTCCACCAACTTCAATTTTTGAGTAGGTAAATTGAACACGTGGCCAGAGCTTGCCCTCTATGCCCTGGAAGTGCTGGCCTGCCCTGCGGCAAGCATCCTATCAGATCATGTGTTCATCACCGCAGGAGGGGTCATCACTGACAGAAGGATCCACCTATCCACAGACAACGTTGACATATTGACATTTCTTAAAATGAACCAGACATGGATCACAGAGGACGTTGCTGTGCCACCACCTGAGTGAGCGGTTAGAGGGTTCGCTACCACCACCACCACCCTCATAGTTGTAAAATTCATGTTATATATGTATATACAGTAGTACCTCTAGATACGAGCTGCTCCACATGCGAGTATTTCAAGTTATGAGCTGCGACGCGAGCAAAATTTCTGTTCGTCACCCAAGCTCAAATTCGGGATACGAGCTGAGCGTCCACTAGGTGGCGCAAGAATTCCATTTTTTCCAGTTATCTCCACACAAAAAGCCAAATCTAAATGCATTTGTTTGAGATACGAGATGATCGACATATGAGGTCGGCTCTGGCACGAATTAAACTCGTATGTCGAGGTACCACTGTAGTCAGTTATTTTTTTATTGTGAAAGTTTGGGTATAGTTTGTGTTTGACTAAAGTGTGTGTTCAATAAACCTATTTTTTGCACAGATTTGTTCTGAGAGCCTAAATGGATGTTCCTTCCAGGTTGTGTCACCTATTGAAAATCTTTGATATCCATGTGTATTTTCATGGGAAAACTTTTAATGTGTCCTGAGTTCGAATCCAGTCAATGACTGTACTGCATACACCTGGCCAGGAAGAAAAAATTTCTTTGGGAAAAATGGTTGTAGGGAGCCTAAATGCAGGGAGTCTTCGGAGAGGGGCGACATACAACTCTAATAAACTATAAACTATGTTCCCTCCCAGAACTGTGACCGTTTGCAAATCTGAGATATGCAGACTTATAGTAATGGGATGTAATGTTCTGGTTTGGGTTTGACAAACACGGTTTGTGTTCTCTCTCCACCAGTTGCAGTTTGCCAGTGTGCCACTCTTGTCCAGTGTGCAAAGCCATCCAGCCATGGCAACAGAACAAGAGAAAGAGGAGGTGTCCGGGGCATCATCTGGGAAGGATGATGAGACCCAGATCACCGATCCTGCAGCTTACTGCAATGTAGAGTCTGAGAGTAAGGGTAGCGAGGAGGCGTCGGTGGAAGAAGATACCAGGGGTGATGATGAGGTGCTAGATCACACGTGGACCAAAAACCCTCAGTGTTCAGTCTGCTGTTACTATTGTCCACAGTGGCCAGTGACCCAGTGCGCCACATAGCGCATGCCCTCCAATCACATAGGATTGCTGTGCAAAAGCTGGTGGGCGGCTGCTGTTGCCTCCTCCTGCTACTCTTCATACCCCTGTTCACCCTCTTGCAAATTTAATTTGTGGGCAGCCACACGGCCACCTTCTTTCTTTGCCTTTCCTTTTTCTATGCAAGAAAAAGCCACTAGCACTGTCTCTCAATTTAATTTGTGGGCAACCACAGGGCCGCCTTCTTTCTCTGTCTTTCCTTTTTCTGTGTAATCTGAAGCCTCAAGCTGCTACTACTGGTCACAGCGGCCAGAGACCGATAGCGCCACATAGTGCATGGCCTTCCATCACACGGGATTACTGTGAAAAATGTGATGCCTGCCGCATATGGGATTGCTGGGCAAAAGCTGGAGGGTGGCTGCTGTTGCCTCCTCGTGCTACTCTGCGTCCCTGTTCACCCTCTTGCAAATTTAATTTGTGGGCAACCACAGGGCCACCTTCTGCGGCTCTATTTTTTTAAAGTTCGGGGTTTGGGTTTGGGTTCGGTGACATCACCCAATTTTTTTGCAAAGTTCGCCCGAATCCGCCGAACCTGAACTTCGTTGGGTTCACCCATCACCAACTAGGACTACAGATGATAGCTTCTATACAAGGAATTAGTGACTTTGAAATGAAAGAAAGAGATAATAGAGAGAGGGAGAGAGAGAGAGAGAAAAAGAAAGATGAGAGAGGGAGGGAGGGAGTGGAGTGAAAGAGATGGAGGAGGAAAGAGGAAGGAGAGAGGGAGAGAGAAATTTGTAATTGTTCCATTATTTATCATGTGTTAATATTTTACATTGTCCCTACGCCTAGAGTGATTTTACTGCTTTACTTTTGCTCATGGCTATCACATTTTTTCAGGATTTACATGCATTCAATTTTTGTTTGTTAGTGCTGTGTCTGCATAGCAATAAGCCGGCTGTCAGATTCGAGCTCGCGTATCCCTCTCCAGGGTCCTGATTGGCCGCATAAGCATAGTTACTGTTAAAGCGGGAACCCTCCTTTGTATGTGATTGGTAGTTGCCTCAGAAGGCGTCCTGTATATAAGTCTGTGTTCTCTTGTGTATTTTCTTAAGCCTGTACCTGCCCTGTTGGCATGTTCTGATTAAACTCGCATGTTCTGGTAAAAGGCCTCAGTTATTATACTGGCGACGAGATTTCAGCCCTGCATTTCCATCCAGCATCTCTGTCTGCAGTAAGTGACAATGTCTGTACAGCTTACTTTTCCCCCTTTCAACCCACAAGGGGAGACCTGGGATTCCTACGTTGCCCGCTTCGACTGCTTTCTAATTTCAAATGGGTATACCGAGATTTCTGGGGACCGCAAAAGATCTTATTTTCTCGGTTTCTGCGGCCCCGAGATGTTCGAGACTGCCAGAGCTTTATTCGCTCCCGTCTCTATCCATGATGTGCCTTGGGAGACTTTCCTATCAACTCTCCAAGATCACTATGCCCCTGCCCCGTCACGGTGTGCCCGGCGCTACGTTTTTTATCAGAGGAACCAGGCAGAGGGTGAATCCATTAATGAGTTTGTGGCCGCTCTCCGCCGGGCTGCATTATATTGCGAGTTTACAGATTTAAATGATTACTTGCTGGACAGGCTAGTGTTCGGAGTCCGGGATGGCCGCCTTAAACGCCGTTTGCTGGCCACCCGGGATTTGACTTTTCAGACAGCTTTAGCTGAAGCTCGTGCTTTTGAGCTTTCCACGCTATCCCTGGCAGCCATGGACAGCTCGGTGAATGCAACAGCTAAGGTGCCAGCGGTGCCAGAGAACCCGAAAGCCGTTTCAGAAAAGGAGGGCGGCAGCGAAGTTGAGGAGGAGGAGGTATGCCGGCTGGGTGCTTCCAGGGGTCGTGAGCCTCCTGCCAGCCGCCCCCGGGCCCCTCTGTCCCCTTGCAGGGGTTGCGGGGGAAACCATTATAGGTCAAATTGCTCGTTTAAAGAAGCGGCTTGCCGGCGTTGCGGGGCCAGGGGCCACATTGCAAGAGTCTGCCGTTCCCGGAGGTCCCCTCCAGCCGCCCCTAGAGAGCAGAGGGAGTTCCAAGGCTTCAATCCCCGTTGGCAGAGGAGATTTTCTTCCACTAAGAGGGATGACTGCAATGCCATCTATAGCTGCCCGCGCCCAGCTTCTACGTTCGTGAGGAAAACCTCAGGCTCTTCTGACAAGATCTCCGTGACAGTTCGTTTGGGAGGCGTGAATTGCTCCATGCAAGTGGACACGGGCTCCGCGCATTCATTGGTTTCCTGGGCCACCATCAAGAAATGCATGCCCGGATTGAGCAGGAGTCGGTTGCAGCCATGTACTGTGACTTTACGGGACTACCAAGGGGCGCCCATTCCGGTGTTGGGGGAAGGGAGATTCCCTGTCATGTTCAAATCTTTCGTGGGCAGGTTGCCTCTGATGGTGGTGGACGGGCCATTCTCCAGCCTCCTGGGTTTAGACTGGTTTAAGGCTTTGGGCTTTTCTGTTGCGGGGGTGAACGCTGTGAGAGGGGAATCCGTATTTCAAGGGCTTACTAAGGAATTCCCCTCCGTCTTCGATGACAAGCTGGGTTGCTACACGGGAACCCCGATTACTTTTAGCCTTGATCCCAAAGTGCCAGCTGTAAGGCTGAAGCCCCGCAGGGTGCCCATTCCCCTCCGGCCAAAAGTTGATGCCGAATTGGACCGTCTGATTGCACAAGGGGTGTTAGAGCCGGTTGACCAGGCTGTCTGGGAGACCCCACTGGTCATCGCTTTCAAAGGGGATGGGGGATTGAGACTGTGCGGGGATTATAAGTGCACTGTTAATAAGGCCCTGGCTCACCACTCATACCCGCTTCCAGTGGTGCAGCAGTTACTTCACACTCTGGGTAATGGTAAGATCTTTGCCAAGCTTGATTTATCCCAGGCTTACCAACAGCTCCCCGTAGACCCCTTGACAGCAGAAGCCCAGGCGATCATAACGCATAGGGGGGTGTTCAGGTGCCACAGGCTGCAATTTGGGGTCTCTATTGCACCGGGGTTGTTCCAGGGGTTGATGGAACGGTTGCTGTATGGGCTGGAAGGCACGGTGCCCTACTTTGACGACGTCCTGGTCTCGGGGAGTTCCGAGGACGAACTTCTTCGCAGGGTTAAGCAGGTATTGCTCAAATTCCAAGAAGCGGGACTGAAGCTCAAATCGAAAAAGTGTGTCTTTGGGGTTCCAGAGGTTGATTTCCTGGGATTCAGGGTGGATGAAAAGGGAATCCATCCCACCCCTGAAAAGACTAGGGCCATTTGGGATGCCCCCAGACCCCAGTCGAAGGAGGAGCTGCAGGCTTTCCTGGGTCTCTTGAATTTTTATGCGGTGTTTATCCCGCACAAAGCTTCGGTGGCAGAGCCGTTGCATAGGCTTCTGGACAAGCGGTCTGTTTGGCACTGGGGGGAGCGGGAGGAAGCTTCTTTCAGAGGGGTCAAAGGAATACTCACTTCAAACAGTGTCCTGGCTCAGTATTCCCCTAATCTGCCATTAGTTCTCACCTGTGACGCTTCCAGGTACGGAGTGGGTGCTGTCCTCAGCCACAGATTGCCAAATGGCTCGGAAGCCCCTTTGGCGTTTTTTTCTCGGACTTTGGCCGCAGCAGAAAGGAACTATGGCCAAATAGATAAGGAGGCATTGGCCCTAGTGGCGGGAGTTCGCCGTTTCCACGAGTATTTGTATGGCAGAAGGTTTGAGTTAGTGACGGACCACCAGCCCTTGCTAGGGTTACTCTCAGGTAACCGCCAGAGCCCAGCTGTCTTGTCTCCACGTATGACACGCTGGATTGTCTTTATGGCCAATTACACCTACACGTTAACATACAAACCGGGTCGTCACATTGCACATGCAGACGCACTCAGCAGGTGCCCAGTACATGAAGAATTAACAGACCCTGCACCGGCCAGCTCCGTTTTTGCTTTAACAGACGGGCCAGTTGTACTGGCTGCCCCCGAGGTATCTAGAGAGACAGGGAAAGACCGCATTCTGGCCCAGGTAAGGCAATGGGTTTTGAGGGGGTGGCCACTCTCTACCCCAGCTGACCAGTTCATTCCGTTTTTCCGCTGTCGCACGGAGTTCTCAGTAGAGAAAGGAGTTCTTTTAAGGGGTGGCAGAGTGGTTATACCAGGCAAGCTGAGGAACCAGGTGTTGTCCCTGCTGCACAAGGGGCACCCTGGAATAGTTAGAATGAAGGGGCTAGCCAGGGATTACGTGTGGTGGCCAGCATTAGATAAGGAAGTGGAGCAATGTGTGGCTAACTGTGCTGTTTGCCAGGAGAGCAGGTCTTTACCCCCACGAGCGGAACCTTTAACATGGGAACCACCAGCTAGCCCCTGGACACGCTTGCACATAGATTTGGCCGGTCCCTTCATGGGGCAAACCTTTTTAATCACCGTGGATGCATACTCCAAGTGGGTAGAGGTGGCCCAGATGCAGTCCACTCAGTCACAGGCCATCATAGAAGCCTTAATGACCCTATTCACCACGCATGGGTTCCCGGACCTACTAGTCTCGGATAACGGCCCGCAGTTCACATCAGTCCTCTTTGAATCCTTTTTGGCCACTGCTGGCATTAGACATGCCTTGACCTCGCCTTGGCATCTGGCCAGTAATGGCCAGGCGGAACGGGCAGTTAGGTCAGTTAAAGACTCCCTCAAACGGCTGCCCCAGAACTCTTGGAAGGCTAGATTGGCTGATGTGCTCATGGCTCAACATACTACCCCCTGTGTAACCACGGGAAAGACGCCAGCGGAGCTTTTAATGGGTCGCAAATTGCGGATCATACTTGACAGGTTGCACCCAGGGTATGCGGGAACAGTACAGTGGCCAGAAGCTGCCAGACGTGAGGTGTCTGTAGGAGACGCGGTATTTGCCCGTGCCTTTTCAGGACATAAGAATTGGGAGAAAGGTATAGTATGCAGGGAACTGGGGCCTCGTTCCTTCGAGGTAGAACTAAGAGACGGGCGAATTTGGAAAAGACACCTGGATCAGATTAGACTTAATAGGGAGGATCGGCAGGACGATCGGGAAGCCAATGAGTTCCAGGGGGTGTGTCTGCAGGACCCACCCACAGCTGCAGGAACTTCAGGAAACTTTTCCTCAGCGTATCACAGGGAAGAAGAGGTGGGCCAGGCTCCCAAACCAATCCATCCGGCCGAGATCGAGAGGTCAGAACATCCCACAGAGCCCCGGCGCTCCGAGAGAATCTGTCGCAGACCTGGGTATTTAAAAGATTATGTCTGTGTCAGCCGAAGGGGCAGGAGTGCTGTGTCTGCATAGCAATAAGCCGGCTGTCAGATTCGAGCTCGCGTATCCCTCTCCAGGGTCCTGATTGGCCGCATAAGCATAGTTACTGTTAAAGCGGGAACCCTCCTTTGTATGTGATTGGTAGTTGCCTCAGAAGGCGTCCTGTATATAAGTCTGTGTTCTCTTGTGTATTTTCTTAAGCCTGTACCTGCCCTGTTGGCATGTTCTGATTAAACTCGCATGTTCTGGTAAAAGGCCTCAGTTATTATAGTTTGTTTGTTTGTTTGTTTACTTACTTACTTACTTACTTACTTACTTACTTACTTACTTACTTACTTATTTATTAGATTTGTATGCCGCCCCCTCTCCGTAGACTTGGGGCAGCTCACAGCAATAATAAACACAATATACAATAACAAATCTAATATACTTAAAATTATCTAAAAACCCCTTATTTAAAAAACAAGACATACACACAAACATACCATACATAAATTATATAGGCCTGGGGAAGATGTCTCAATTCCCCCATGCCTGATGGCAGAGGTGAGTTTTAAGAAGTTCACGAAAGGCAAGGAGGGTGGGGGCAATCCTAATCTCCGGGGGGAGCTGGTTCCAGAGGGTCGGGGCTGCCACAGAGAAGGCTCTTCCCCTAGGTCCCGCCAGACGACATTGTTTAGTCAACGGGACCCGGAGAAGGCCAACTCTGTGGGACCTAACCGGTCACTGGGATTCGTGTGGCAGAAGGCGGTCCCGGAGATTTTCTGGTCCGATGCCATGAAGGGCTTTATAGGTCATAACCAACACTTTAAATTGTGACCGAAAACTGATCGGCAACCAGTGCAGACTGCAGAGTGTTGGTGTAACATGGGCATATGTAGGGAAGCCCATGATTGCTCTCGCAGCTGCATTCTGCACGATCTGAAGTTTCTGAACACTCTTCAAAGGTAGCCCCATGTAAAGAGTGTTACAGTAGTCAAACCTTGAGGTGATGAGAGCATGAGTGACTGTGAGCAGTGACTCCTGGTCCAGTTAAGGCCGCAACTGGAGCAACAGGTGAACCTGGGCAAACACCCCCCTTGCCACAGCTGAAAGATGGCTCTCTAATGTAAGCTGTGGATCAGAACAGATCAGAAGCCAATGCAGTCTGCGGAGTGATGGCGAGATGTGGGCATTTCTTGGAAGGCCCAAGACTGCTCCTGCGGCTGCATTTTGGACAAGTTGAAGTTTCTGAACACTCTTCAGAGGTAGCCCGATGTAGAGAGCATTGGAGTAGTCAAACCTCGAGGTGATAAGGGCATGAGTGACCGTGAGCAAAGACTCCTTGTCCAAATAGGGCTGCAACTGGTGCATCAGGCGAACCCGGGAAAATGCCACAGCTGAAAGATGGTGTTCTAAAGTTAGCTGTGGATCGAGGAGGATGCCCAAGTTGCGAACCCTCTCTGAGGGGGTCAGTAGTTTCCCCCCCCCCAGGGTGATGGATGGACAGATGGACATGTCCTTGAGAGGTAGTACCCATAGCCACTCCGTCTTGTCTGGATTGAATTTGAGCCTGACAGCCTCCAGACACCGGCACATTATTTCCAGTACTTTGCTGAGTGGACATGGGGTGGAGATGTACAGCTGAGTGTCGTCAGCGTACTGATGGTAACTCACCCCATGCCCTTGGATGATCTCACCCAGCAGTTTCATGTAGATATTAAACAGCAGAGGGGAGAGAACCAACCCCTGAGGAACCCCACAAGGTATGGTCCTAGGAGTCGGCCTCTGCTCCCCCGCTAACACCGACTGCAACCAACCAGAGAGGTAGGAGGAGAACTACCATAAACGGTGCCTCCCACAGCCAATGTTCCCTCTAATTTTTTTTCGGTGTGGGCAGAAAGGTATAGTGTCTGAGCGGCAGTCCTCTTGGGACTGGGCAGCATAGAAATAAATAAATAAGAAAAAAAATCCCTTCTTTTTTATTAAAAGAAATTAATAATTTAAAAAATCCAAAATCCATTTCTATTAAAACTAAAACAACCAGCAAAACCAAAAACATAACTATTAATAAAAACAGGTGAGGGCTGGGGTTTTTTTCTCTGTTATTATTTAAGTGCTTTTACCATATGCTTTAAATCAAGAGTCACTTCTCTCTCTGTTTCTCTCTCTTTCCTGTCATTCTCTGCCTCAACCATTTTCTCATTTCTCTTTTTTTCTCCCCTTTTTTCTATCATTTCTCTCTCTCTCTTCCTTCCACTCTTCTCTCTCACTCTCTTCCTTCCTCTCTCATCTCTCTTTCTTTCTTTCTCTCTCCCCCTCTTTCTTTCTTTCTCTTTTTCTCACTTTCTCTCTGTTGTTTTCTTTCTCTCTCTCTTGCTTTCTCTCTCACACTCTCTTTCTCTCTTGTTTTCTTTCTCTCACTCTTTCTCTCTCTCGTTCTCTCTCTCTTGCCTTAAACAAAAAAACATATCAGAATAATCACCATATCAATCTTTCAAGTAAGTGTGATTCCACCAACCAATCAAATCACTAAAACATAGTCACCCAATCTATTTGCTACATTCAAACCAAATCTCCACCCCCAACACTATATATAAGGAAGAAATGGCAGTTACAAACATTCCATATTTACAGCAACACGAAGCTTAAAACTTCAGCCTGATGATGGTGAATGTGATTTCACCGAAACGTCGCATAGACATGTAAAATATTACACAGGGCAAAACCCGAACTCAGAACAATCTACATATATATACCCGTGAAAATCTACGAAAACACACACACACACACACACACACACACACACTCACACACACACACACACACACACACACACATATATATATATATATATATATATATATATATATATATATATATATATATGTCACATGTTTAAGCTGAATTTGAAAATTAAGGGAGACTAGGATAGATCTATTTCGGCCTTATTTTGGCCTCATCAGCTAGCCATACCCACTGGGACTTGAACCTGCAACCTTTGCCTTGTAAGGCAGAGAATTATCCTCTAGGCTACAGTATCCAATCCCTTCCAATCCCTTCAGCTCTGTACCAGATATATATATATATATATATATATATATATATATATATATATATATATATATATATATATATATATATATATATACACACACACACACACACACACACACACAATCTCATAACTATATAATATAGGTATTGCTGACAATAACATATCTGTCTCTAAAAATTTCACTACATTCACTATATTCTTATGAAATGTTATATATACATAATAGATAATTAATTGTGCTAATAACAGTTAATGACATAAACTTATTATCTGACTATTTGATTAACCTACTGTTTAATTGATTACTTTTTAAATCATAAAGACTGAATACTAGATCTTTAGAATAAATAATTAACTGATCTATATTGCTTATACTCTACTTATAAAAACAATTTTGTCTATATATAGCTTCTCTTTTCAATTGCCTAAATGATTTCTGATACATTTAATGAATTTTGATACATTTACATAATGAATTTTTGAAAACTAGAGAATTAACTATTTACTATATAATTTGCTACATTAGCTACTTCTGAACTATTTGTTACTTCATAACTACTATATATATGAAGGGATTGGATACTGTAGCCTAGAGGATAATTCTCTGCCTTACAAGGCAAAGGTTACAGGTTCAAGTCCCAGTGGGTATGGCTAGCTGATGAGGCCAAAATAAGGCCGAAATAGATCTATCCTAGTCTCCCTTAATTTTCAAATTCAGCTTAAACATGTGACATATATATATATATATATATATATATATATATATATATATATATATATGTCACATGTTTAAGCTGAATTTGAAAATTAAGGGAGACTAGGATAGATCTATATAAATAAATATAAATATATATATATATTTACTTTAATTTACTACTGCATGACCTGAAATGCTTTATTAATGATTTACTAAGACACGTTACATTAAGAATATGTTATATTTAGAAATGTCATATTAAGAATAGAATTTTACAAGACAATAATTGAGAAGAGTAACGCAACAGGACTTAAAGATTATCTATTGAATGGTAACCTCTCAGAAGCTTTAAATATTGGATTGAAAAACTTAACAGTACAATTGACTTACTCTAATGTTTCTACTTCCTCCTCTCTAAACTATACTCTCCCTACCAATCTAAAGGAATATACTAGAAATAGACTTAGAAAATAACATTAACAATAAGAACTTTTGATAAAACTAATCTACCCTTCATTTTAAACTAAGACTATCCCTCTCCCCCCAAAATTGTGGAAGGGATCATAAAAGATTCACATAAGTGGGCTAACTGGTGGAAATTTATTAAAATGACAAGCCTCTCTAATTTATCCAGACAGGGATCAGGGGGAAGACCAATTAATCAATCTACTTCGGCTATTCCCAGTCCCTCTACCCAGAGATCTCTAGAGGATATGCTGCCCAGAGAAAGATCAAATTCGTTTAAAGACCTGCAAGCAATGTTATTACAAATGCAGGAAATGATGTCAAAAATCCATGAAGATATTAAAAAAAGAAATTGGGGAGATTAGAAGTGACACAACAGAACTAAAAGAGAGAATGCAAAACATGGATAACAAGCACGAGATCTTTCAACAACACATTCTTAAGCACGAACAAAAAAGTACAAGAATTGGAGGCTAGATTAGATCAAGACCATAAATATATGGAGGACATGAACGACAGACTACTCCAGGCAAATAAGGAATTAGAAAACACAGTAATTCAATTAGAAACAGAGAAAGCCAACCATTACCTCCGATTTCAAAATTTAAGGGAGGAAAACAGTGAGGACCTCCCTGATATAATGGCAGATATTTTATCTAAGACTCTGGGAATGGAGAAGGAGGAGATGGTTAACAAACTAGATGAAGTCTCTAGAATAAATACTAATTATGCTAGATGCCACAATCTCCCAAAGAAGTACATATCAAGCTAGTTAAGAAATCAGTCAGGGATGAGATACTTCATAGGGCATGTGAAGACCCCATTAAACATAAGGGGAGACAATTAGTTATTTTAAAACAAGTCCTGAAATGTGTTAGAGATTTGCGTAAACCATACACTTTTCTATCTGCTAAACTGACTAGACATAACATAAACTTTAGATGGCTAGTCCCGGAAGGTATTCTGGTGACCTGGCAGGACAAGAAAATAAAAATTGATTCAATTGAATTAAAGTGGAAGAGTTTTATGAAAAAAAATTTACTAATGAAAGACCAACAGAAACCAGAAACCAAACTGAAACAAGGGACTCTCTCCCAAAGATAGAACTATCAGAAGTCCAGGTATCGAATAGACTGGAAGAGATAATTGATAAGAATAAGAAGTATGATGGAAAAGATGGCTACACAGACTTACCGAAAGATATTAGAAGTACAAGGGCAACCAGACCCAAATACAAATAAAAAAATATAGCTCCACAAAGAAAGATAAACTGGGGAATTGAATTTTACTCAGTAAACATAAAGGGCCTAAATTCACCGAACAAAAGAAATAAAACTCTTAATAAATTATCCAAACTCAATATAGATATAATTGCTATGCAAGAGGTTCACATTAAAAATAAATTTGAACACCTACTCAAAAGGGATAAACTGGGAAACTTGTTTTCATCTTTAGCACAAGAGAAAAAAAGAGGTGTAATTTTTTACATCAATCTAAATATCCAAGCCAAATTATGATTTAAAGACTCAGAAGGTAGAATCTTAATAGTTGAAATCCAAAAAGAACAAGAAATCATAACTTTAATTAACAAATATGCTCCAGACGAAGGGCAAGAAAAATTCTATAAAAAATTGCAGACCATTGTTAGAGAGCATGCTACAGAAAATATTTGCATGATGGGGGATTTTAATGGGATAATCAACAAAGATTTCGATTACAATAATGGCGGAGGGAAAATACAAAATAAAAAAATTATCCCAAAACCTTTCTTTGAAATAATCAAAGAATTCAAATTTAAAGACAACTGGAGAGAAAGGAATCCACTAACCAAAAAATTCACCTATTACTCTAATAGACACCAATCATGGTCAAGATTAGACATGTTTTGGTCAACAACTGAACTCAATACAAAAATAGAGATGATTGAGATAGAATCCAACCTTACCTCTGACCATAGTGCCATAAAAATAATTTGGAAAGGACAAAAACTGTGCTATAGATGGACACTTCAAAAATCGATCTTAAAACAAGATTTTAAACAAAAACTTCAAATAGAAACTAGATTCTTTTTCCAAGAAAATGTTAAAGAGCATACTAATTTACAAAATCTTTGGGATACAGCCAAAGCAGTGATAAGGGGAATTGCAATTTCCTATATGGCCAAAGACCACAAAAAAAGAAATAAATAAAATTAATAATCTGGAGGAAGAATACAAAGTACTAGAAGAAAAATTGCAAAAACAACCGCAAAATAAAGACTTAAAACAAAAGATGTCTTGGATCAAACATCAAATAAGCTTGTTAGATAAAGAGAAACTAGCCCAACAAATCAAAAGTACCAAACAATATAATTTTGAAAATGCGAACAACCCTTGCAAATGGCTAGCTAACAAACTCTAAAAACAAAAAGAAAAGAAACTAATTAATTGTCTTAAAACAGATAATGGGGAACTATGCCATGATCTGGAAAGGAAAAAATATATAGCCAGAGACTTTTATAGTAAACTTTATGACAACCAAGAGAATATAACTAAGGAAATACAAAACCAAAAAATACAAGAGATCTTAGATCAGGCCTATCTCCCCAAAATACCAAATGAAACCAAAGAATTATTAAATAAGAAAATTTCAATCACAGAATTAAAAGAGACAATAAAAAAACAAAAAAATAAATAAAGCTCCTGGACCAGATGGCCTCCCAAGCGAATTCTACAAAGATTTACCACCAAAAATAGAAGAGACCCTGCTAGAAGATTTTAATGAAGCTTTAGAGAAAGGCAAAATCCCCTCGTCCTGGACAGAAGCAAATTTGGCCCTAATAGCAAAAAAAGATACAGACCCAATGGAAATAGCAAATTATAGACCCATCTCTCTCTTAAATGTGGGCTATAAAATTTTTAGCTCCATATTAGCAAACAGAATCAAAGGCTATCTAAACCACTTTATACATCCCGATCAAAATGGTTTTCTCCCAGGGAGACAACTAAGGAATAATATAAGGATGATATTAGACATTCTTGAGTACTATGAAATTCATAGTGATAAACAAGTGGCTCTAATTTTTTTAGATGCCCAGAAGGCCTTTGATAATGTATCTTGGAACTTCATGATTAAACAGCTAGAATATATGGACTTTGGTCAAAATTTTATAAATGCAATTAAAGCTATATATACTCACCAATCCGCATATATTATCCTCAATGGAAATGTAACAACTAAAATATATATCCAAAAAGGCACAAGACAAGGCTGTCCACTTTCACCTTTACTTTTTATCCTGACATTAGAAGTTTTAACTAGAATTATTAGGAAAAACAATGAGATAAAAGGACTAAAATGTAAAAAAGAGACATACAAACTACAGGCATTTGCTGACGACCAGACTATTAATCCTAGAGGGTCATGACCTCCATTCAGGTTGGCATTTTTACTTATGGGGAAAAAAATCAAAAACCCACAAATACTTTACTAACCATCTTATTAGAAAATCCTTGTTACATACCTGGAAAAAAATTAGAAATCAACTATATAAAGGAATCCCAATATGGTATGTACCTCTAGAAGCCTACGTACACCCTAACGTCCATAAAAAAATAGCATAATAAGATACAAAGATATAATAAATATCAATGGAGAAATTAAATCAAGAGCAGAACTAGAAACTTTAGACCAAAAGACAGAAAGGTGGGAATATCTACAAATTCAATCGAAATTTAATAAAGACAAAAATACATTGGGAATAGCAAAAAAATATCCTATTAGATAAAATATGTCTAGGACCACAGGAACAACTAATCAAAAAATCATATTGTTACTTAACAACTAACGAATTCGACAATACCAAAATAAAAACTAACATTAAAAAATGGAATCTCGACCTTAAAAATGAAATTAAAGCTGAAGAATGGCAACTCATATGGAGTAGGAACTTTAAATTGACTTTAGCCATACCATATAAGGAAAATTTGATTAAAATGGCATATTACTCCTATAGATGGCATATTACTTCTATAAAATTAGCGAAGCTAAATAATAAATTATCATCTAATTGCTGGAAATGCCAAAAAGAACAAGGCACTTACTTTCATTTATGGTGGCAATATAAAAAATCGCAGGTCTATTGAAAAAAAATAGGAGTCTGGCTAGATGAAATTTTAAATTTGAAACTTGACAAAACACCAGAATGCTTCCTTTTAGGCATTCTAAGACAGAAACTTTCAAAAAATCAAATTTACCTAATTATCCATATAACTACAGAAGCTAGATTAGCATTCGCTCAATGGTGGAAAAACGAAGACATACCTCAAGATGACTCAATAATAGAAAAAAATCAAATACTGTGCAGAAATGGCCAAATTAACTATGGAAATTAGAAATAATGTTGAGTCCTCATTCAACTACTGTTGGGATCCCTTCTATCATTGGCTAGAAAAAAAAGAACAACTTGCCTAATAAATATTAAGAACTGTACAGTAGTACCTCGACATACGAGTTTAATTCGTTCCGGACCTGGCCTCATAAGTTGATCAGCTCGTATCTCGAACGACTTTTCCCCATAGGAATTAATGTAAATAATTCTAATTGGTTCCAGCCCTCAAAAAAGTCACAAAGTTAGTCTAAATTATGCAAAAAGACATGTTTTTAATTAAGAAATGTACATGTACATATAATGAACAATAACAAGTTTAACTTGTAAACTTTCTTAAACTTTTAAATTTACATATGTACACAGTAGCCTAATCGTCTGTTTTTGCCTTTTTGGCTGCACTTTCACTTGGAGCAGCTCTTTTCATAAGAAATTTATCCAATGACATCTGCTTTTGCCTGCTTTACAAAATGTTGCGAAAGTGAGTCAATGAGGTGTCATTGAAAAGTGCTGCTGAACGACTCGTAGCTACTTTCTCTGGGTGATTTTTTTCGATGAAACCAACAACGTTCTCCCACTGCGCTAGCATCGCTTTTATTTCACTGGTAGGAATGACTTCCTGTGGCTCCGGTACCTCTTCCTCACTACTGCTCATCTCTTGGGTCATCTCCGTCTGTTGCATCTCATGGAGCGCCTTCAGGTCCTCTGTAGAGAGCGGTTCTTCATGCTGTTCGACAAGCTCATTGATGTCACCCTCGTCCACCTCCAGAACCATACACTTACCGAGTGACACAATCTCCTCCAATGGGGTGTCAGTCTCGGTGACATCCTCGGTCTCGCCCTCAGGCTCAGCAGAGTCCCTTGGTGCAACAGCAGCAGGCCACAATTTCTTCCACGCCGAGTTCAAGTTTCACCTTGACACTTCTTACCAAGCAAGGTCAATGATGCTAAGGCAAGAAACGATATTAAAGTGATCCTTCCAAAACTCACGCAGTGTCAAGTTGGTGTTCTCTGTTACGTCGAAACATCGTCGGAACAGATGCTTCGTGTACAGCCTCTTGAAGTTAGCTATGACCTGCTGATCCATTGGTTGCAGGATTGAAGTCATGTTGGGTGGGAGGAAGAAAACCTTTACAAACTGAAATTCTTGAAGGATGTCCTCTTGAAGAGCAGGTGGGTGGCCTGGAGCATTGTCGAGTAGCAGTAAGGTATGTAGGGGGAGTTTATTACTCAAAAGATATTTCTTCACCATAGGACCAAAAACAAGATTTACCCAGTCCACGAAGAACTGCCTCATTACCCATGCCCTTGCATTGGAGCGCCACATGACATGGAGTTTTTCCTTTAGGATTTTGTGCATTTTGAACGCGCGAGGATTCTCAGAATGGTACACGAGAAGTGGCTTTACTTTATAGTCACCCGACGCGTTTGCACACAATGCAAGGGTTAGACGGTCCTTCATGTCCTGGCATGCGCTTTTCCTCAGCAGTAATGAAAGTCCTATGGGGCATTTTCTTCCAAAACAGCCCAGTCTCATCATAGTTAAATATCTGTTGCGAGACATAGCCTTCTTTTTCAACCAGGCTAGCAAAACGCATAACAAACTCCTCCGCTGCCTTGATGTCTGCACTCGCTGCCTCCCCATGCCTAACTACCGAATGAATGCCACTTCTTTTTCTGAACTTGTTAAACCACCCATGACTTGCCTTGAACTCGTCTGGATCTCCCGACGAGGATGGTTCATTTTTCTTTAGGTCGGAGAATATCGCACGAGCCTTCTCGCTGATAATCGACTCTGTTATTGTATCTCCTGCCAGCTCCTTTTCTTTTATCCAAATTAACAACAACCTCTCCATCTCTCCATGAACAGACGTCCTAAGTTGGGAAACTATCGTCGCACCTTTAACACCTTTAAGGATGTCCTTTTGCTTCAGGATCGTACAAATGGTGGACGTACTGCGTTTGAACATCCTCGCAAGTTCAATAACACGAGTCCCTTTATCATGCAAATTAATTATCTCCTGCTTCATTTTTATGGATATCATCATCTTCTTCTTCTTCTCCCTTCCACTACCGGACACTTTTTTGGGACCCATGATGCACACAAATCTACACTCGCTCTAATCACTGACGCCACCAAGACGAGATTTTTTTTTCGCGCCGAGATAACCGGAAGCCAACTAGAGCGGAAGTTCGGCTTGTATCCCGAATTTGAGCTCGGGTGTCGAACAGAAATTTCGCTCTCATCGTGGCTCGTTTCTTGGAATACTCGCATGTGGAGCAGCTCGTATCTAGAGGTACTACTGTATATATTTAAACGAATACACATCTGGTATCAAAGCTTTCATTTTTTAAAAAATGGATGTATGAGACATCGATATATATGCTAAAATTAGACTGGCTTTCTTAAAATCTCTTTATCTTGATCTATTCAACACTTTCTCTTATTTATCTATAATTCTAAAATATTAGATATAAGGGAATGAGCTACTGAAATACTTCTAGTTCACAATTCCAATACAGATCTATCATACACCCGTCCACCCTTTCCTTTCTTTTATTCTTCTCTTCTTCCCTTCTCTTTCTCCCTTTTTCTTTCTGTATATCTGTATGTTTGTTGACTTTTGTTTGTTTGTTTGTTTCTGTTTACTGTTAAATGCATATTGTTTAGACCATAATTTGACATATAATTAGCGTTTTTAATCTCCAATTACCCATTTCTCTTATTCTGTTTCTTTCTTGTACTTTGACATGTCTATATTGTTAATTGTAATTAAATGTATTTATTGTATGTATCCTTGTAAATAAAAACTTTTTAAAATTTTTTTAAAAAAAGAGACAAAAAATAAAGGGAATGATTTGAAAAGGAATTAGATTTTTTTCTCCAAAATTAATAAAAATTCAGAAACCTCCCGTCAAAATTTATGGGATATGGCCAAAGCATATATTAGGGGTTTAACAAATTCTTATACTGCCAAGAAAAACAAAAAAAGAAGATAGAATATGAGCAACTAGAGAAAGAATTAAAACAACTAGAAGTGGTTCTACAACATAATTCAGAGGACCGAGAAACAAAAAGAAAAATAGATTTAGTTAAACATAAAATAAAACTTATAGAACAAAATAAAATAGCCGAAAAAATTAAAAGAGCCAAACAGCAATACTTTGAACATGCTAATAAACCAGGAAGATGGCTTGCATATAAATTAAGAAAGAATAGACAATCAAAAATAATAAAGAAATTAGTAGATAGCAAAGGAATTATAAACTATAAAACAGATGAAAAAGCAAAAATAGTAGAGGAATTTTATAAAGAATTATATAAAAAAGAGGAAGTAAAAGTAGATGAGATTTTTAAATACCTAAATTCATTAGACTTACCTCAATTATCAGAAGAGCAGCAGACAAGTTTAAATAGCCCATTTACAATAATGGAATTTAAAACAATATTAAAAAAACAAAAAAACAACAAAGCTACAGGACCAGATGCCATACCGGCTGAGTGGTACAAAATTGAAAGTGATGTTATAACTACAAATATGTTAGAAATATTTAATTGGATCATAATGGATGGGAAAATTCCAAAATCCTGGTCAGAATCGTTAATAACATTGATACATAAAGCAGATTTCGACAAAGATAAGATACAAAATTATAGCCAATATCTTTATTAAATGTTGATTATAAAATTTTTACTTCAATGTATGCATCAAGACTCAAAAAGATTTTAGATGAGAAGATCCATGAAGATCAAAATGGGTTTTTACCAGACAGACTAATAAAAAATAATTTGAAAATGATCATAAATACTTTAGAATTCTATGAACAACATCCAGGAAGACAAATGTCATTAATGTTCTTAGACACTAAAAAAGCCTTTGATAATATAGATTGGGCATTTATTAAAATGCAATTAAACACAATGTGATTTATTCAAATCAGATAGCTAAAATTATATTAAATAACGAGCAATTAGAAAAGTTTGAAATTTTCAAAGGTGTGAGACAAGGTTGTCGTCTTTCACCTTTATTATTTATTTTAACTTTGGAAGCTTTATTGATAAAGATAAGAGCAAATAACAAAATTCAAGGATTAACTATAAGAAAAGAAACCTATAAAGTGCAAGCCTTCGCTGATGATTTGACTTTTATAATTGAAAATCCCATAATAACAACACCCATGTTGATAGAAATGATAGAAGAATAAGGCAAGGTAGCAGGCTTAACAATAAATAAAAATAAGACACAACTAGTTGTTAAAAACATGACAGAAACACAGGAAAAACAATTAGAATGTATCACAAATATGAAGATAGTTAAAAAAGTGAAATATTTAGGTATTTGGATTACATCTAAACTATATCTTTAAAAAATAACAATTATATAAAACTTATGGGTGAAATCAAGAGATTTAGAAATATGGAATAATTTGAAACTATCTTTTATAGGGAGAATTTCAACAATTAAGATGAATATATTACCCAAGGTACTGTTTTTATTTCAGGTACTACCGATAAATCCAGGAGGGAAGTTTTTTAAGGACCTAACAACGATTGTTAGGAAATTTATATGGCAAGGGAAGAAAGTGAGAATAAAACTAAGCTCATTAGAAGACATTAAAGAAAGAGGCGGATTTGCATTATCAAATTGGAAGACGTATTATCAGGCTGCAGCCTTATCTTGGATTAAAGATTGGGTAACACTAGAAAATAGAAGAATATTAAACTTGGAAGGCTATGATCTTATGCTCAGCTGGCATGCCTTTATCTGGTATGATAGAGATAAAACAGTGTTTCCCAACCTTTTTTGAGCCGCGGCACATTATTCACATTTACAAAATCCTGGGTAACATTGAGCGGGGGGGGGGCTAAAAAAGTTTGGACAAAAAACCCTCTCTTCCTCCCTTTCACCCTATTTCTCTCTCCCCCCCTCTTTCTTTCCCTCTCTCTCCCCATCCCACTTTCTTTCTTCCTTCCTTCCTCTCTTTTTTGCTCGTTCTCTCTCCCTCCCTCCTTCCCTCCCTCTTTCTTGCTTTCTCTCTCTCTCTCTTGCATTCTCTCTCTCTCTCTCTCTTTCTCTGTCTCTCTTGCTCTCTCTTTTATTCTCTCTCTTTCTCTCTCCCTTGCTTTCTCTCTCTCTCTTGCTTTCCTTCTCTCTTTCTCTTTCTCTCTTTCTTTCTTTCTCTCTCTTGCTTTCTCTCACACACACACTCTTTCTCTTTCTCTCTCCCTTGCTTTCTTTCTCTCTCTCTCTCTTGCTTTCTCTCTCTTTCTCTTTCTCTCTTGCTTTCTTTCTCTTTCTCTCTTGCTTTCTTTCTCTCTCTCTCTCTTCCTCCCTTTCTCTATTTCTTGCTTTCTTTCTCCCTTGTTTTCTCTCTCTCTCTCTCTTGCTTTCTCTCTTTCTCCCTCTCTCGCTTTCCTTCTCTCTTTCTCTTTCTCTCTCTCTTTCTCTCTCTCTCTCTCTTGCTTTTTTCTTTCTCTCTCTTTCTTGCTTTCTCTCTCTCTCTTGCTTTCTCTCTCACACACACTCTTTCTCTTTCCCTTGCTTTCTCTCTCTCTCTCTTGCTTTCTCTCTTGCTTTCTTTCTCTCTCCCTTGTTTTCTCTCTCTCTTTTGCTTTCTCTTTCTCTCTTGCTTTCTCTCTCTCTCTCTCTCTTGCTTTCCTTCTCTCTTTCTCTTTCTCTCTTGCTTTCTTTCTCTTTCTCTCTCTCTCTTCCTCTCTTTCTCTGTTTCTTGCTTTCTCTCTCTCTTGCTTCCTCTCTCTTTCTCTCTCTCTTGCTTTCCTTCTCTCTTTCTCTCTTTCTTTCCCTCTCTCTCTCTCTTTCTCTCTTGCTTTCTTTCTTGCTTTCTCTCTCTCACACACTCTTTCTCTCTCTCTCTACCTTGCTTTCTCTCTCTCTCTTGATTTATCTCTTGCTTTTCCTTCTCTCTCTTTCTCTCTTGCTTTCTCTCCTCCTTTTTCTCTCTCTCTCTTTCTCTCTCGTGCACCATGCCAGCAACAGAGAGAGAAAGAGAGAGAGAGCGGAGAGAGAGTGGAGGGCGGCTTGCCAGTCCACAGCTCCCTGGATCAGCAGCCCCGCATGGCCCCAGCACGGACTCTGCCGTCGCCTTCACCTCCGCCTAAGAGGCAGCAGCCACACTCACCCCTTCGCCCTCCCAGATGTCCATGGCGCTCAGCGCCCGGCCACGCACCGCGTCCGCCTCCGCCTCCTGGTACCCCGCCTGATTTCTACCTGCAGGAACGGGTGGTGGGGCACTATGAAGGGCGGCACTTGAAAGCCACCATGGCGCCGTTGTTGTCATCACGGCGCAAAGCCATGCAGTCCCGGATCGCTTGCTTCTCTGGCCAGCAAGCCGGCTGCCTGGGAAAGCGGCGCGCTTTTAAAACGCACGTTTTTCAAATGCGGCACTTTCTTAGGCAGCCGACTTTGCTGGCTGGAGAAGGGAGCGATTCAGGGTTGCTTGGCTTTGCGCCACTTCAAAAATTTCTGCGGGGGTTTTTCCTAATGGCTGTGCGGGCGAACGCCCATGCAGCTTAGCAGCAATAGTGGCCGGTGCCATCCCACCGGGCCTCAAAAGCTCACTTGCCGTCACCGCCAGGGAAGCTCCAGCCAGGCCGGGCTCGCGACACACCTGACCATGTCCCGCGGCACACTAGTGTGCCGTGGCACACTGGTTGGGAAACACTGAGATAAAACACATTCTTACTTTAAAAATCACATAATAAGAAAATATCTACTAGAAGTTTGGAAAGATATAAAGAAAGACCATTTTTTAACAATCTCAGAATGGATTTCTCCATTAGACGCGGTCTGCCATCCTAACCTAATGCAGGATAGGAAGATATTAAAATATAAAGACTTAATAGATGATCAAATGAAATTAAAATCAAGACAAAAATTACAGGATGAGGGAATAATAATAGATTGGTGGCAATATAATCAGATACAGTCTAGACACCAGAAAGATATTAAAATATATTCATTTACGAAGAGTAAAAACTTCCTAGGCAATTTGTTAACTACAAACCAGAGTAAACTAATAGGGAAGGCATATAAATATATGATAGGGTATAATAACATAGATCAGACATTGAAAGATAATATGATAAGTTGGTCCAAAAATTTAGGAAGAGACATTGATTTACAAACCTGGGAGAAAGTCTGAACATCCAATTGGAAAATGACAAAATCAGTTTCATTAAAAGAAAATCAAATCAAGATGTTTTATAAGTGGCACTTGCCACCAAATAGAATAGCAAATATGTTTCCTAACATGTCTCCAAAGTGCTGGAAATGTAAGTGAGAAATAGGTTCTTTTTATCATCAGTGGTGGACTTGCCACTAAACTAGATCATATTGGAACACAATAGAAAAGTGGATAAAATAAATTACTTCACAGGACATAAAGAAAATGCCAGAATTCTTTTTACTAGGCATAACAAATCAAAAATATAAAAAGGATTTTTTTAAAAATTATCCATATTTTGACAGCAGCTAGGATTGTGTTTGCACAAAATTGGAAGGGTGGAGATATTCCCAAGGAAGATGAGGTAATAAGAAAAATTATAGAATGTGCTGAGATGGACATGATGACAAGGCGGTTAAACAATCATGAAGAATCAGAATTTTATGATATATGGAAGAAATTGTATACATGGTTAAATAAAAGGGGAAAAATAAGATTTAAATGACTTGAAAGTATATAGAGATACTAGAATTAGTTATATTTTGTTAACCCTATAGGTAATAAGTATATATAAACAAAAATTCTTCTTTTCATTTTACATTAATTTTACAAGTTATTAGTGAATTTTCTTTTTTCTGTATTAGAAAGACTTCAAAAATAAGTGGGATAATTGTAACCCCAAATAGATGTTAAATGTATGTTTGTCATGTTTGTCTTTTTATGGAAAATTTAATAAAGTTTATTTTTTAAAAAAAGAATCCCACCAGAGATCATCCATCAGTACGACCAAAGCAGTTTCCGTGCTGTAGCTGGGCCTGAATTCTGACTGCTGAGGACCTACATAATCAGCTTCTTCCAAGGACCACTGGAGCTGGAGCGACACCACCTTCTCAACAACCTTCCCCATTAAGGGAAGGTTGGAGACTGGATGATAGTTATTAAGTATGGCTGAGTCCAAGAAAGGCTTCTTGAGGAGGGGGCGCACAAGTGCCTTCTTGTAGGGAGCTGGAAAGGATCCCCCCTCAAAGAAGCATTGACAATCTCCTGGACCCAGCTCCGTGTTACCTCCCTGCTGGCCAAAACCAGCCAGGAGAGAAATGGATCCAGCACACAGGTGGCGGAACTCATAGTTCAATGGCCTTGTCCACTTCATCAGGTGTCACCTGGTCAAACTCCTCCCAGACAGATGGACAAAGACGAGCCCCTGTCACCTCAACTGACTTGTTGTGCATGGTCCTTTAAAAGAGGAGGGGGACAAGGGGTGTGTGATGCTGATTGGAAGAGGATCTCCCTCTTTTAAAAAAGACACTTTCTTCCTTCCCTGCTGGAGGCTTTTGCAGATCTTCTTGGCCATTGGCTCTTTGACTTCACTTTGGGTCCATCCAGTAATGGGCTGCTGCCCCCACGGGGGCGGGAGATACACAGTGGGGATAGTAAGTTTATGCACTATTTATTGAATACTTAATAGGAAATAATTAAATAGTATGTTTTTACCCCTAAACACTTTAATCATTATCTAAAACTGAACTTTTATAGAAAGAAAATTGAACTACTTGCCTAATCTATTATCATACTGAACCTTGTGGGTTCAGTACAAAAACTTAAAATTTTATTGTGCTCCTCAACAAATAATTGTGTCTATTATTTTGGTTCATTTTCTCCATTTTGCCAGATGAAGTTGGACAAAAAGATAAATGAAATTGCCAATCAATGCCTAACCATTCCATCACTTGTTTTACTACCTGGCCTGAAAAATGCATCAACCTATATGTAGGAATTATTTGCTCCAATATTATCTTCGCTGTCATTTGAGTATTAAAGATACCTCAAAAGGCATTCCTTGTACTCCTTTAATCCTTATAGTAGCATTGTGGTTCGATTTTTTTAGATAATTGGCAAACGGATGTTCGGTTGTACCAGTATCAATTAAAAACACAAATTCTCTGTTATCAGATCCCACAAACAAATTTATCAAGGGCTCTTGGTGTGATCCCAAAATCAACAGCTCCTGACACCCCTCTTGATCCTCACTTCCCATGAGGGTGTATAGGTGTTGATCTCTCCTCTGTGTCTTTCCCTTCTGTGGGCAATTCCTATTGTGCCCTTCCTTGTCACACACAAAGCATTTCTTGCCTTCTCCAACTGGCTTTTTGCACAAAAGATGCCCTCTTCCTTGCCCAGGATGATTTTCCTCTCTATTGGTAGGTTTCACAAAAGTCCTGCTCCTGCCAAAAACCAATTTGGTTTCTCTTGCCTTTTCTGCCTTAAGGACTTTTTGCCTGCTTTTTGTTTCCTCACTGTTCATATAAACCTTTTGTGCTGTTTTATGCAGTTTAATAATATCAGCACTAGTCTAATCATCAATTTTCTATATTTTCTTTTATATATCAATCAGGCCAAGTATTAGTCACAAATTGCATCTTCTTTTTAAATTTTTATTATTTTTGGCTCCAAATTCCATTTATATAAATATACATATATCTTAAAATATATCAGTAACAAATACATACTATTTTTGTTTGTTTGTTTGAGTTGAAAGAGACCCTGCAGGTCATCAAGTCTAATCCCCTGCTCCTCCCCAGCCAGACGGCAGTCCAATCTTCTCTGGAAAATGACCAGAGTTGGACATTCACAACCTCCACTGGGCCGTTCCACTGGTTGATCACTCTGGCCAATCAATCATGAAATCAATACCTTATTTTGCACCAATTTTTAGTCTGCCTCTTGTACTCCCCTCCCTTCTCTACTTCATACTTTCTTGCTCCTTCTCCTCTCCTCTTATTTCCCTTCTCTCGTTCATCTTTCTGCAACCACTTCATCTGCCCTCTTTTTCCATCATTACTTCCTCTCTTCTCCTTCTATTTCCTTCTTCTCCTCTCCCTTCACTTTCTACTTCCTCTTCCTCCCTCTTTTTCCTTTCTCTGAGTACTTCTCATCCTCACTCATATTTGACAGACTTTTGTTTTCTTCTAAGTTTTTAATCTAATGGTGCCATTCCTAAAGTTATTATTATAATTATTCTGTATCATTTCTATATTTATAATTCTATAGTCTGTGTGGATATTGCAGCAACCTATTTTGGCTATATGTTATTTATCTAATGCTACCTCCTCAAACTAGTTATTTTATTTACTTATTTATTTATTGGATTTGTATACCGCCCCTCTCCGCAGACTACTTCTTAAATTCAAGCTGTAATCCTTCTCTTCCTTAATTCTTTTACTCATCATTCACTTTTCTTAAACCCTATTTTTATCATAGCTAAATGCCTCATTAAAAAAAATCAACATTTAGTTATATAATCAATAATAAAGTATTAATTATTCATTTCAATTTTCATATAGGTGTTCACTCATAACAATAAACACATCACCTTCTACTGTTCAAGGAACCAAAACATATAATCAGTCTAACAGAAACACCCAGTATTTTTACTCACCTAAGCTACGTTCTTGCGCCAGTGCCTTCTTCTCTCTTGGGTATGCCTTTATTGTTCCTGGCTCCTGTGGACTATTTAGGAAGGAGCAATTTCCCCTGGATGAGTGTAATCTTGTCCTCAGCCACTTATAACAATGTGGGTGCACACTCTCCATCCAGCCGGGAAGTCCTTTTAACTCCTGGTTGGCTCGCCATATTTGTGAGGGGAAAAAACCCACCAAATAAATCAACAGGAATCCAAAAGAACAATAAATAAAAAGTTTAATAGATATATCTTTTTTGCAAGAAAAGTCCCTTATATGACCAGATAAAATATTTCCATATCAGAAGAGGCAAAATCATGATATGGATATAATCATATAAATACAATTGATAACTTCAGCTTTACTTCATCCAGTCCATTCTCCCCCCACCCCCAATGTAACATATTTGACAAATAACTTAGTGTTTTCCACAAATAACTTAGTGCTTTCTAGCTTGGAGAGCCCCTACAACTGTCTATCACCCTGATAGCTGTGCACTTCCTCAAGTTGATGATCTTAGCTAGGCAGCATGTCTGTTTCCCATATTCTGGTAGCATAAACATTTCCTTTTTAAGCATAAAACATCCTGTTTATAAGTACTGTATAGAAGGAAAATTACCAAGTAAAAATACATTTCAGTTATATAATCATAAAATGGTTATGCTATGGCTCTCATTACATGTTTCTTATTTTGTATAAGAATAATGTTCCATTTCTCACATTGAGGTAGGATGTATTTTTATGTAACAGCTGAAAACACTGCTAGGTAGAAAAACATAAAAGGTGTGAAAGAGCTTGCTTTGTATTTGAAAGCATAAATGCTGACCATCATCATGTGTATTTAGTGATCCTAACTTCTACATTTTAAAATTAGAAGGAAATATGGAGAAGTCATATGTTTCAAACCCAGATAAGGAAAATACTAAATGTTACTTGTTTAAGATCTGATATTTTCCCCCTAATATTCTCATTGGCTTGAGTTCAGAGACTGACCTTGTATTATGACTAAGGTTTGGATGCAACATCATAAGCTATTGTCCATTAGCTTATTGTCAGCATACCTTGATTTCCTTGGTTAGCAATCTTTTTAAAAAACTATTCATTTAGGCAATTAATTTATGCCATTATTTTTGTTTTTCAGAATTGACAAACCAAAAGCCTTATCCTTGATGTTGCACACAGCTGACATCAGTCATCCTGCCAAGGCATGGAACCTCCATCATCGCTGGACCATGTCACTGTTAGAAGAATTTTTCAGACAGGTAATATGAAGAATTCATTTGTGTTGATCATGACAAGCTGAGGAATTAGTTTAGAAAGCTGAGTGTCCTAGAAATTTATTACATAACTATATTATATATGATGCTTAATATTATGAAGTGAAGCAGTGGAAGTAATGTGCTGGTGTCTGGAGGTTCTTGGGGTTTGGATGGGCGTTAACAAGCCCAGACTCAACCCCAACAAGACAGAGAGGCTGTGGGTTTTGCCTCCCAAGGACAATTCTATCTTCTGACCCCCCTCAAAGAGGGTTTGCAACTTGGGCGTCCTCCTCGATCCACAGCTGACCTTAGACCATCACCTTTCAGCTGTGGCAAGGAAGGCATTTGCCCAGGTTCACCTGGTGCACCAGTTGCAGCCCCATCTGGACAGGGAGTCACTACTCACAGTCACTCAGGCCTTTATCACATCGAGGTTCAACTACTGCAATGCTCTTTATATGGGGCTACCTTTGAAGAGCTTTCGGAATACAGCCATGCCAGGGGTCATGGGCATTTCCAGGTATGTCCATGTCTCTCCAACACTCCATGAGCTGCATTGGCTGCCAATCAGCTTTTGAACTCAAAGTATTGGTTATGATCTATAAAGCCCTACATGGCATTGGACCAGATTACTTATGGGACCACCTTCTGCCACATGAGCCCCAGTGACCGGTCAGATCCCAAAGTCAGCCTTCTCCAAGTCGCTTGGCAAGGCCTAGGGGAAGAGACTTCTCTGTGGGGGGCCCAGCCCTCTGGAATCAGCTCCCCCCAGAGATTTGTTTTGTCCCCACCCCACTTGCCTTCCATAAGAGTCGGAAGACACACTTGTGCTGACAGGCCTGGGACACTAGTCATCAGCCCCTGCCTATGAATGAATGTATGCTGAATGGAATGTATTTTGGTTGACTAGAAATGACTGTTTTTTAAATTAAATTGTTTGTTTTAGTTATTATTGGATTTCAGAATTGTATTGGGTTTTTTTCATATGCTGTAAGCCACCTCGAATTCTCGGAGAGGGAAATAATAATAATAATAATAATAATAATAATAATAATAATAATAATAATAATAATAACAACAACAACAACAACAACAAAACAACAATAGTAATGGTAATTGTATTATTACTATTATTATTATTATTACTACTACTACTACTACTACTACTACTACTACTACTACTATTGCTACTACTGTAGATGGTTGAATGTTCCACACACACTAACTGAGAAATAAGTTAAATCCTTCTTCCATACCCATAAGTCCTTCCTTCCTTCCTTCCTTCCTTCCTTCCTTCCTTCCTTCCTTCCTTCCTTCCTTCCTTCCTTCCTTCCTTCCTCTGGCTTGAGCCGCCCAGAGTCTGCGGAGAGGGGTCTTACCTAACAAAATGTGTTATGAAGTGATGAGCTATGGTAAAAGTTCCAAATATGGCATCTATGTACCCATTCGATTTACACAATATTTGTGGGTGAGTTTGGAGAGGTAGGTTGACTGCTTCCTTGTTTTGGTGCCATTTTAAAATTGTGCTAATTATTATTTTTAGAGTTATACATCTGCTTGTTGATGAAAAATTAACAGAGAAAGGCAACAAATAGTATACTTACTGTCACCCATCCCTCATAATTGTTGTCTCCATGTTAAAAAATATAAAAACAAATTTTGCTTCTATTTTTAATCTTTTCCCAAATATTAATGGGAAACTTGAGGGGGGGAAATGCTGTTTTTAGTTTTTTTTTTTAAAAAAGAAAATCTGACTAATTAACTTTCTCTAGGTTAACTAATTAACTCTCTATACAATTCAAAAATGGTTAGGTTTTCTGCATGAGATTTAAAATGGCAGAACATTGGGATGAAAGGGAAGATTATGAAAATGGGCATTGTGTCTCTCACATTCCTGTGATATTTTGTTCTGTCCTTCTAACTTTCCAGGGTGACAAAGAAGCAGAGCTAGGCCTTCCCTTTTCGCCCCTATGTGACCGTAAATCCACTATGGTCCCTCAGTCTCAAATAGGTAGGTAAACCCAAGATTTCCAGCATCTGAAGCTGATAATATATGAACAGATTTGTATATGATGTGAAACAAATGTGGTGTGTGTGTGTGTGTTTATGTGTGTGTTTATGTGTGTATATGTGTGTGTGTGTGTGTGTGTGTATATATTATATATATATATAATTTATTTATTTATTGGATTTCTATGCTGCCCCTCTCAGAGGACTTGGGATGGCTCACAACATATAAAAAATACAATACACAATATCTTAATCCAATTAACTAATTAAAAATATTAAAAAACCAGATATTGCTCAAATGACAACAAATATATATATACCGGTATATGTTGCTCAATTGTGAGGACTGTCAAAGGTGACCTGCTTTATGAACCAGGAAGGAGTTTACAAGTGCTAAAATGTTTTGGCATCTTAGTTGAAAGAACTGAAATATTGAAATGTCAATGAACAAATTAGCCATTAACAAACAAATAAACAAGTTTATTGAACAAACTAGTCACTAGCCACGGTCATCCCAATCTTCAAAAAGGGTTACCCCAGTTGAAAATTACAGACCAATCTCTTTATGTTGAGTCACTTACAAGATCTCACATACAATAGTCTTGCTGCTGTCAACATATATAGCAACAAAGTTCCATTTTTTTCTGTAGTTCTTTTTTCATTAAGCCTGAAAGGAAAGGTTCTGGTTTTATTTTTATTTCCATTTTTTTTTAAAAAATATTAAAATTCGAATCATATTGCAATTTTTTTTTGCTTTATCACATGTTCACCATAGATGATAAAAAGTTCCCTCTTTATTTTTTGAACTTTCAGCATTCATTTGACATACCTTATCTGATTTTAAATACTAATGATATATAATCTTATAGAATTTTTAAAAGACTATAATTTAATTAATGTAAATTTGAAACTCTTCAGCCACATATTTTCCCATTGTTCAAAAATCACATTGTATCCAAAGTTCCTTGCCCACTGAATCATACAATGTTTTATATATTCATTTTCCAGATTCAATTTCAATAACATTTTATAGATTTTAGCAATACAGTGGAACCCCGACATAAGAGCTGCTCGACTTAAGAGCTACTCGAGATAAGAGCTGGGAGAGGAGAGACATTTTTTTATTTTATTTTATTTATTACTTGGATTTGCATGCCGCCCCTCTCCGCGATATGAGCCGAGAAGAGCCGGGCTGGCTTACTTTCCTTCCTTCCCGCGCTGATGCAGAGCCACTCGAACAAAGCGTCGCGCCCCTCTGATGCTTTCGGCGGCTTCCGAAGCGACGCTGGGCTCTTTTGCCGCCAAAAGCGTCAGGGGGGCGTGACGCTTTGTTCGAGTGGCTCTGCATCAGCGCGGGAAGGAAGGAAAGTAAGCCAGCCTGGCTCTTCTCAGCTCGTATCCCGGCACTTGGTGAGTGGAGAGGCGGTCGCCTCCCCTGCCGCCCCACTCTGGGGGTCCTTGGCTTCTGCTGGGGGTGGGGGGATCCGAACGCTGTTTTGAATTTCACATTCCGAGTGGCCCAAACGCCAAAGGCGAACTTCCGCACCTCAGGAGTTAGCTCGCAAACGGCGCGGCTGTTTTAAAACATCGCTGCCGGCCTGGGGGGGGAGAGGGAAAGGGGGGAGAGGGGGGAGAGAAAGAGAGAGGGAGAGAGAGAAAGAGAGAGGGAAAGGGGGGGGAGAGGGGGGAGAGAAAGAGAGATGGATAGAAAGAGAGAGAGAGTGAGAGATGCTCATTGAGCCTTTCTTTGAAGTTGCCTTTCTTTCTTTCTTTCTTTCTTTCTCTCTCTCTTTCTTTTTCTCTCTTGCTCTCTTGCTCTTTCATTCTTTTTTCTTTCTCTTTCTTTCTTTCTTTCTCTTTCTTTCTTTCTTTCTTTCTTTCTTTCTTTCTCTTGCTTTCTTTCTTTCTCTTGCTTTCTCTCCTTCCTTCCCTCCTTCCATTTCTTTCATTCTCCCTCTCTATTTTTATTTCTCTTTCATTTTCTTTCTTTCTCTCTTGCTTTCTTTCTTTCTTGCTCTTTTTCTTTCTCTCTTTTACCTTCCCTTCCTCTATTTCTTGCTTTCCTTTTCCTTCCTCCCTTCTTTCCTCCCTCTACAGGATTGGGTGGCAGTGAAGTTACTCTCCCCTTTCATAAGTTTCCTTGCTTCCTTCCTCTGTTCCTGTCCCTTCACCCTTTCTTCCTTTCTTCCTTTCTTTCTTCCTTCCTTTCTTTCCTTCCTTCCTTTCCTCCCTCCATTTCTTGCTTTCCTTTTCCTTCCTCCCTTCTTTCCTCCCTCTACAGGATTGGGTGGCAGTGAAGTTGAATAAATAACTACAGTTTAATGAATAAAAATAAAAGTTTGCCATGTTGATTGTTTTGGGTAAAAAGAGGAAGGGAAGGAAAGCTCTCATCTTATTAATAAGTAAAGTTACATTTATTCTTGCAATGTCTTTTTGCATAATTTAGACTAACTTTGTGAGTTTTTTGAGGGCTGGAACCAATTAAAATTATTTACATTAATTCCTATGGGAAAAAGTCGTTCGAGATAAGAGCTGCTCGACTTAAGAGCGCAGGTCCGGAACGAATTAAACTCATATCTCGAGGTACCACTGTAATATGTTCATCATTGCCACATAATGAAATTTCCAATTAATTTTTAACAAGGTTAAATCCAGTTTTTTAAAAAAATATCCAGTTTAAACCTTTATTTCAGTTATTGATAAATAAAGCAATGGCATATCTAATCTTCTGATTCATGTATTTTCTTTGGCTTCATTATTGAGTCACCAGTTGAAAGATAACATTTTACCATATGTCAGCCAGTCCAGCTTTGCCACCATTTTTTCCCCCGAAGAAAACTTCCTTCTTCCAAAGAGCCAACTTTGTACAGAGCCTTATTTTATATTTATTCCAAACTCTTAATAGGGCATGCCTAACAAAATTTTGCAGATAAGACTCTGACTGGGCAGTTTCGACTGAGGTGACAGGGACCCTTCTTAGTCCAGTTGTGAGGGAAGAGTTTGAACTGGTGACACCTGATGAAGTGGACAAGGCAATGGGAACTGGGAGCTCCTCGACCTGTTTATTGGACCTATGTCCCTCCTGGCTGGTTTCTACCAGCAGGGAGGTGACACGAGGCTGGATCCAGGCAGTTATCAATGCTTCATTGATGGAGGGATCCTTCCTGTCCCCACTGAAGGAGGCAGTGGTGCGTCCCCTCTTCAAGAAGCCTTCCCTGGATCCGGCAATTTTAAATAACTATTATCCTATCTCCAATCTTCCCATTTTAGGGAAGGTTGTTGAGATGATTTATTTATATATTTATTCGACTTCTATGCCACCCAATCCCAAAGGACTCAGGGTGACTTACAAAATAATATAATACAATACAAAAAGATACAAGCAATAAGAAGTCAAATATAATATCTAAAACTAAACCCCGTAATGAAACCCATTTGTATAAAAACAGTCATAATCATATGCATACACACCATTCATACAGTTTGGCCATGAAAGATGTACAATTCATGGCCTCCAGGCCTGCCAGCAAAGCCATGTCTTCGTGGCCTTATGGAAGGCCAGTAGGGTGGGAGCAGTATGGACATCGGGGGTAGTTGGTTCCATAGAGCTGGGGCAGCCACAGAGAGGCCCTCCCCCATGGTCCCACCAACCTGCATTGTTTAGTCAACGGGACCTGGAGGAGGCTGACTCTGTGTACCTCAGTATATGTGGTAACAGTCGTTCCATAGATAGTATGGCCCTGAGCCATATTATTATTATTATTATTATTATTATTATTATTATTATTATTATTATTATTATTAATTAGATTTGTATGCCGTCCCTCTCCATAGACTTGGGGCGGCTCAGAGCAATAATAAAAACAATGTACAATAACAAATCTAATATATTTTAAAAATATCTAAAACCCCCTTATTTAAAAACAAGACATACACACAAACACACCATACATAAATTATATAGGCCTGGGGAAGATGTCTCAATTCCCCCATGCCTGATGGCAGAGGTGAGTTTTAAGAAGTTTATAGGACTTTATATTATTATTATTATTATTATTATTATTATTATTATTATTATCATCATCATCATCATTATTAATTAGATTTGTATGCCGCCCCTCTCTGCAGACTCGGGGTGGCTCACAACAGTGATAAAAACAATACGTGGTAACAAATCTAATAATTAAAATCTAAAATAACAGTTTTACATTAAAAAGTCTAAAAAGAAAAAGACACCAATATATAAAAACATACACACAGTCATATCATACACAAAACTACATAGGCAAGGGGAGGTGTCTTAGTTTCCCCATGCCTGACGGCAGAGGTGGGTTTTAAGAAATTTACGAAAGGCAAGGAGGGTGGGGGCAATCCTAATCTCTGGGGGGGAGCTGATTCCAGAGGGTCAGAGCTGCCACAGAGAAGGCTCTTCCCCTGGCTCCCGCCAGATGACATTGTTTAGTCAACGGGACCTGGAGAAGACCAACACTGTGGGACCTAACCGGCTGCTGGGATTCGCGCAGCAGAAGGCAGTCTCGCAGATAACCTGGTCCGGTGCCATGAAGGGCTTTATAGGTCATAACCAACACTTTGAATTGTGACCGGAAACTGATCGGCAACCAGTGCAGACTGCGGAGTGTTGGAGTGACTTGGGCCTACTTCAGGAAGCCCATGATTGCACTCGCAGCTGCATTCTGCACGATCTGAAGTTTCCAAACACTCTTCAAAGGTAGCCCCATGTAGAGAGCGCTACAGTAGTCGAACCTCAAGGTGATGAGGGTATGAGTGACTGTGAGCAGTGACTCCCGGTCCAGATAGGGACGCAACTGGTGCACCAGGAGAACCTGGGCAAACGCCCCCCCTCACCACAGCTGAAAGATGTTTCTCTAATGTGAGCTGTGGATTGAGGAGGACGCCCACGTTGTGGACCCTCTCTGGGGGGGGTGTCAATAATCCCCCCCCAGGGTTATGGACTGACAGATGGAATTGTCCTTGGGAGGCAAAACCACAGCCACTCCGTCTTATCAGGGTTGAGTTTGAGTCTGCTGACACCCATCCAGGCCCCAACAGCCTCCAGACACCGGCACATCACTTCTACTGCTTCATTGACTGGACATGGGGTGGAGATGTAAAGCTGGGTATCATCCGCATACTGATGATACCTCACCCCATGCCCTTGGGTGATCTCACCCAGCGGTTTCATGTAGATATTAAATAGCAGGGGAGAGAGGACTGACCCTTGAGGCACCCCACAAGGGAGAGACCTTGAGGTCGACCTATGACCCACCACTAACACCGACTGCGACCGACTGGAGAGGTAGGAGGAGAACCACTGAAGAAAGTGCTTCCCATTCCCAACCCCTCCAGCCGGCGCAGAAGGATACCATGGTCAATGGTATCGAAAGCCGCTGAGAAGTCAAGGAGCACCATGACAGAGGATAAACTCCTGTCCCGGGCCCACCAGAGATCATCCATCAATGCGACCAAATCAATTTCCATGCTGTAGCCGGGCCTGAAACCCGACTGTTGAGGACCTAGATAATCAGCTTCTTCCAAGGACCACTGGAGCTGGAGCGCCACCACCTTCTCAACAACCTTCCCCATAAAGGGAAGGTTGGAGACTGGATGATAGTTATTAAGTACGGCTGGGTCCAGGGAAGGCTGCTTGAGGAGAGATCGCACAAGTGCCTCCTTGTAGGGAGCCAGAAAGGACCCACTCCCCAAAGAAGCGTTGACAATCTCCTGGACCCAGCTCCGTGTCACCTCCCTGCTGGCCGAAACCAGCCAGGAGGGACACGGATCCAGTAAACAGGTGGCGGAACTCACAGCTCCAATGGCCTTGTCCACTTCATCAGGTGTCATCAGATCAAACTCTTCCCAGACAGGTAGACAAGTACAGGCCCCAGTCAGTCGACTCTGCTGTCCAATTGGAGTCGAGGTCCGCCCGGATCCGAGCGATTTTATCAGCGAAAAATGTGTTAAAGTCCTCGGCACTACTCTGCAAGGGCTCCCCAACTCCCCCCTGGTTAAGAAGGGAGCAGGTCACCCTAAACAGAGCGGCCGGGTGAGATTCCACTGATGCAATCAAGGCCGCCTTGAGCGCCACTTTGTAAATCTTAATATGAGCTCTTACAAGTGTTCGATCGGATTCAGACTTACTCTTCCTCCATCACTTCTCTAGACGTCTCTTCTGATGTTTCAACTCCCGGAGCTCCTCATTGAACCATGGAGCTCTATGGGGTCTAGTGCTGCGGAGAGGTCGCAACGGCGCAATCTGGTCAAGAGCCTCCGCTGCAGCCTTGTTCCAGGCCTCAGCAAGAGACTCTGCTGAACTGTGGATGAGTGTATCTGGAATAACCCCAAGCGCCCTCTGAAAGCCCTCTGGATCCATCAGATGTCTGGGGTGGAACCTCCTAATCGGTTCCACCTCCCTGCAGGGAAGGATTGGAGCCAGGAAATTAAGCCACAGTAGAAAATGGTCTGACCATGACAAAGGCAACACTTCTAAGCCCCTTAGTCTCAGATCATTACTCAATTGCTCAAAGAGGAATACCATGTCGGGTGCGTGCCCCCCCCTCATGAGTTGGACCCTGTACTACTTGAGTCAGGTCCATGGTTGTCATGGTGGCCATGAACTCTTGTGCTAACCCAGAGGTTTCACCGAGCAACGGTAGGTTAAAGTCCCCCAAGACAATAAGTCTGGGGAACCCCACTGCCAGCCTTGCTACCTCCTCAAGCAGCACAGGCAGGGCTGTTGACACGCAGCTGGGAGGCAGGTACGTGAGTAACAAGCCCACCTGAACCCCTAAGTCCAACTTCACCAGGAGGGACTCGTAACCCGCAATCTCTGGAGCAATGAGTCTACACAGGCAAAGGCTCTCCCTGAGTATAATAGCCACTCCTCCCCCCCTTCCCTGGGGTCGGGGTTGATGCCATATCCGAAACCCGGCTGGGCAGATTTCAGAGAGAGGAACTCCTCCCTCTGGGCCCAGCCAGGTCTCGGTCACACAAGTCAGGTCAGCCTCCTCATCCAGGATCAAATCCCGGATGAGGAGGGCTTTATTTACCACTGACCTGGCATTGAGTAGCAGCAGCCTGAGCCCAGGGCCAGAATTACACTCATCACCAGTGCCTTGAGTTGAACTCATGGAGCTGGAAGAAGAGATTGCTACTAAGCAGCGATCCCTCCTTCCCCTGGAACAGCTAGCTCCATGGCCCCTGCCATATCTGCCTCTTCCCAGCAAGACTGGGATATTTTGGCCCTCTGCCACCCAAAGATAGGTCCCCCTCCCCTCCTGCCTCTCCAGCGTCAGGTGTGCCAAGAATTTCATTCATGTCATGAATGAAATTATAATCCCACCCACCCGCCCCATTCCATCTACCATCCCCTTCCCATCCACTCCCATTCACACCATTCCTTTCATTCCAGTAGTTGTAAACTTCCATTGCTTGGTGACCCTAATAATTAATTTAAAATGCAAATTAGTTAAAATACTAATAAGATAGTCCCATTCATTCATAACATATATAAATTAGCCCCCTAAAATTAGTTAAAAAACAATAAAACATAAAACATATAATACATAGACAGAAAATAGCCTAGATGTAATTAATTTGCTATTAGTTCTTAAAAAGGAAGAGCATAAAGCAACAGCAGCAGCAAGAGGGCACCAAACTCCAAGCTGGTTAAGCTGGTTAGTTCTCAAAGTTGTAGAAGTTCTAGAAAAGTCAAATGTCAGAATCTGAGTCTCAGGGTATAGTTCTGTCTCTTTACCTCGATTGTAATTGTTCCAGATTCTTTCTCTATGGGAGCTCCAACTTTTGGCAAATGTCCTGGTCGACCTCCAACAGTCCTCAATTTATTTATTTATTCAATTTTTTATGCCGCCCTTCTCCTTAGACTCAGGGCGGCTTACAACATGTTAGCAGTAGCACTTTTTTAACAGAGCTAGGCTATTGCCCCCACAATCCGGGTCCTCATTTTACCCACCTCGGAAGGATGGAAGGCTGAGTCAACCTTGAGCCGGTGATGAGATTTGAACCACTGACCTTCAGATCTACAAGTCAGCTTCAGTGGCCTGCAGTACAGCACTCTACCTGCTGCACCACCCCAGCTCAATCCCATTAGGTAACGTCTTTATCTCCATCGCCCCTTCGCAGTTAGCCAACACAGCTGCAAATCACCTCTAGATAACCTCCACATGACACAATCTCGATGACACTTCGTCTTCCCCTGTTGTAGTAGCGAAAATGACGATCCTTCCAACACCCGGCACCCCCACTTTCGGCGTCCCAGCATCCCAGGACCGTACAGTCCAATAAGCCAGAATTGACGAAGTAATAACCAACACCTTGAATTGTTCCAGAGACTAATAGGAAGCCATTTGTTATATGGGAATACTGAGGTATACCATGACAGCTCCTGCAGCTGCATTGTGGACTATTTGCAGTCTCCGAACACTCTTCAAGAGTAGCCCCATGTAGAGCACATTGCAATAATTGATAGGGGAGGAGATGAGGGCCTGAGTGACTGTGCATAGAGTCTCCTGGTCCAAATATGGCCACAACTGGTGAACCAGGTAAAGGTCCCTCTGGCCACAGCTGAAAGATGATGGTCAAAACTTAGCTGTGAGTCCAGGAGGACACCCAAGTTGCAGACCCTATCTGAAGGGGACAGTGACACCCCCAGAACAACAGATTGATGAGTCCTTGGGAAGAAATGCCCACAGCCACTCGGTCTTGTCTGGATTGAGCTTGAGCCTGTTGGCACACATCCAGATCCTTACAACTTCCAGGCACTGGCACATCACATCCATCACTTCACTGAATTGGCCTGGGTGGAGATGTATAAATGGGTATCATCAGCGTATTGATGATACCTCACCCCATGCCGTCAGATGATCTTGCTCAGTGGCTTCATGTAGATATTAAATAGTTGGGGGGGAGGACAGACCCCTGTGGCACCCCACTAAGGAGAGGCTGAGGGATGGACCTCTGCCCCCCACTAACACTAACTGTGAATGACCGCAGAGATAAGAGGAGAACTGCCATAAAACGGTGCCTCCCACTTCCAATCCCTCCAGTCGTCACAGAAGAATACTATGCTCGATGCTATCGAAGGCCGCTGAGAGGTTGGGGAGCACAAGGATAGAAGAATGTCCCCTATCCTAGGCCTGCCAGAGATCATCCATCAAATGGTGGTCATCCATCAAGATGGTGGCCATCCAGCCGATTATCTTGACCCTCAACAGTCTGGTTTCAGGCCCAGCTACGGTACCAAAATTGCTTTGCTTGTGCTGATAGATTATCTCTGGAGGCCCTGTTGAGAGGTTATTCCTCTATCCTGGTGCTTCTTGATCTCTTGGGGTTCTTTTTCAATATAAATTTCTATATTGTTTTCCCCTTTGTATGCTTTTGTACAATGTCAAATATTTTCAATTTCCAGCACAATAAAATGCCGTATTTTGTTAGTAATTCTTGTATAATCCCAGAAAAAAAAATATAATACAAAATTATTAATTTCTCTATAAATCTTTTATCCCTTATTGCAAATTTTTTAAATCTAATCTTGTCCTCCAGCAATCACAATCATCATGTATTACCTCTCTTCATTAATGTTCCCTCAATTATATACTGACAAGCAATATTTCTAACATTCTAATTAACTGGTAGGACATAGTGCCTCATATTTCTCTTTACACCTTTTACTTAAATCTAAAAACCTCTATATAGTGTATCAAATCACAAACATTGAAAATACTAAAAAAAGGGGGGGGGGAATAACCAATTTCATACTTTTTTTTAGTGTACCATAAATCATCTTCACTAATTCTATTTTTTATAAATCTTTCAAACCAACTCTGTTCTTATATGCCAATTTTACTTATCAAATTAAACTTGCTTTGTTTGTACATTTCAATAAAACTAATTAAGCTTATTTTAATATAATGAACCAACCTAATATTTCCTTAATATATTCATTAAAATTGTTTGAACTTATTTTAATATATTCAACGAGTTAAATATTTCCCAAAATTCTAAGCATATTTAATACATGGCATTAAATTCAGTTAAATCTATTTTAATATAATCAATAAACCTAATATTTCCATAAAGTCCATACATCAAATGCTAAATAAGATATCTAATGGAAGCTGATAATTAAAAATTAATCTAAATCTAATCAACTATTTTCATAATCGCAATCCTTCTCATAATCCCAAATCTCTTGTGTAAATCCAAATTTAAACTTCTTTCTAGTCATTTTATATCCCCATTTCCTTTCCTTTCATTTTTTATTCCATCTCCCTTGCTTCCTTACAAATCCCAACCAATCAATTTTAGTTATAACTCCTCTTTTATTCTGAAAATTCCAGTGCTTTTGACCCATCTTTTCCATTTTGTATTTGTGCTTATCTCTCTATGTGCTCATAGTAAAGTCTGTGGTCATTAACCTTTCCATATCCAGGCAATTCTTTTAAAAAAAAAATTATATCATCACTCAAAATTTGATAATCAGAGTATTTAATATCATGTCCACTAACTAGTAGAACTTCATTCTTATCATTGCTTAGTTCTCCATAGTTCCTTGTTGTTTTCTCGATCTGCAAATCCATTATTATAATATTTTCATCTTCAAATGTCTCCTTTAATTCTACCACGTCGTGTAGTTTTCTATTAGCTTCAATTATAAGTTCCTTAGTAGTTTGAAAAAATCCACTCATCAATCCTCTCAGCTCTTTAATGTCGCCAGATAAGACTTTACACAATTCTCTTATCTCTTGAATTTCCATTTTCTCAGATCTCGTATATCCAGATGTTCCAAACTCTTCCCAGCAGCCTAGTTATATTTTGCAAAACAGTTCAAACAAAGTTCAGGCTCACACAAGATTTGCAAGCCCTCCTTTCATTTCTTCTTAGACTCCTTTGCAGGCAAAATATCAATAATTCAGTTAGTTTCTCTTTTCCAAGATTAGAAAACAAATTCTCTTAAGTACATGAAGATTCTCATAACAATAAAGCTTTGATCAGCAGGTGGCTCCACCAATTTGTTCTCAAACAACACTTAAAAATCATTTAAAACCAAAAAGATTCCATTTAATTATTTAAACTCTTAAAGTTCTTTTTTTTCTTTAATTCCAATTTCAAAAACTCAAATCATCCAATTTTTATCCAAATGGGTTTTAGAATCACTTCCTTATTCTCCTTAATTTTTGCAAGTTAGAAAATTCTGGTTTCAATTTGGCCACTTACCACAATTAGTTAGAACGTTCCTTTATCATTACACAGTTCTTTAACAAAATCTCTCCTCTGACCAAAGTGCAGGTCTCAGTCAACAATTCTCTGTTTCTCTTCCTCCAGCACAAAATTTACTTTCCTTTTCCATTCCGGATGAGATCCATTAGTCACTTCAATCTTCCTGTTCGTGGTCACTGAAGGCTAAGAACAGCAAGCTGCTTCCATTCTGCTGCTGGTGGAGGCTCTTGGACGATGCCTGTGTGGTGTGCAAAAACCCCAAAACTGGCACAAGACCAGGTTCCCTTCTTCTCTTCCCCTTCAGGGAGGTTTTGGGCTGATTCAAATGAATCAGCACCCCCAGACAGTGGGGGTTCAGCAATTTTCTGCAGGAGCAGAAAAATGCTGTGGTGCCTTGGTGGATGACCACGCCTTCTCCACCTCTCAGGGGCTTTCAATACCATCAACTACGGTATACTTCTGCACCGACTGGAGGGGTTGGGAATGGGATGCACCGTACTATGGTGGTTCTTCTCTTACTCTTCGGCTGGTTGCAGTCAGTGTTGGCAGGGATCAGAGGTTGACTCCTAGGCTCCTGCTTCGTGGGGTTTCTCAGAGGTCGGTTCTCTCCCCCTGCTCTTTAATATCTACATGAAAGACTGGGTGAGATCATCCGATGACACAGGGTGAATTACCAACAGTATGCAGATGACACTCAGCTGTACATTTCCACCCTGTATCAATTCAGTGAAGCAGTGGAGGTGATGTGCTAGTGCATGGAGCCTGTTAGGGTCTGGATGGGTGTCAACAGACTCAAACTCAACCCTAACAAGATGGAGTGGCTGTGGGTTTTGTTTCCCATGGACAATTCCATCTGTTCTTCCATCACCCGGGGGGGGAGAGGCTTTTGATTCCCTCAGAGAGAGTGTGCAACTTGGCAGTCCTCCTTGACCCACAGCCTGAAGCTAGAAAAACATCTCTCAGCTGTGGTGAGCAGGACATTTGCACAGGTCTGCCTATTGCACTAGTTGCGGTCCTATTTGAATAGGGAGTCTCTTCTCACAGTCACTCATTCCCTCATCGCCTTGCGACTTGATTACTGCTATGTTCTCTACAGTTTAGAGAATGCAGCTAGTTCAAAATGCAGCCATGCAAGCAGTCATGCACCTAGCAAGGTATACCCATCTATCACCATCATTCCTTCCTGAGCTGATTAGTCTCCAAATGGAATTTAAAGTGTTTATTACTAGTGATGGGGGAACCGAACTCGCACAATTCGGGTCAGTACCGAATTTTACGGTGTTCGGTACCCGGGACCTGAACCTGAATTTTTTTGAAAATCCATGCCGAAGCGGCGGAGCAGCGAAGCGGCGGACCAATGGACAGCCTTCTTTTTACCTGAAGCCATACGGTCTCCGGACATCAAGGTAAATGAAAAGCTGGGATTAGCCATATGCCCTGCTAACCACTCATTGGCCAGCAGTATGCATGGCTTGCATTGGTCCCAAGGACACCTGACCTGCCTCTATAAAAGGCAGCACCTTGCTCTCCAGCCCCATTGTGAGAGATACCAGCTAGGGAAAGTCTGTGTTACTTACTGAAAGGGAGAGATAGATTAGCTTTCACTTTGTTTCTGCTGCAAAGACCTCAAAGACTCTTCTTCATACAAGTTGAAGAGACAAGAAAACTTTGGTGAGTGAAGAAGAAAAAAACAGGGGGAAGCATGGGGCCAGTTGCTCTCTGCTACACTTCTACTTTTACATTTTTAAAACATTTTTCCTTTCATTCATTTTGTGTACAAATGCATGGAAAGGCACAACAATATTAATTTGTGGGGGGGGGGGGGTTGGGGTTATTTATTTCTCTATCCTATACTTCCACTTTCAAATTTTCAAACCCTTTTTTTATACATAGATCTGATTAAAACTTTAAAACAAAAAGTTAAAAACTAGCACAAAGTAATGAATTTTATTTATTATGATCATGATTTATTAGTACTTGCTGTTCTAATTTAAGAGCTTATGCACTGTGGATAAACATAGAAACATAGGAACATAGAAGATTGATGGCAGAAAAAGACCTCATGGTCCATCTAGTCTGCCTTTATACTATTTCCTATATTTAATCTTAGGATGGATATATGTGTATCCCAGGCATGTTTAAATTCATTTACTGTTGATTTACCATTACAACCATGTCTACTGGAAGTTTGTTCCAAGCATCTACTACTCTTTCAGTAAAATAATATTTTCTCACCTTGTTTCTGATCTTTCCCCCAACTAACCTCAGATTGTGCCCCCTTGTTCTTGGGTTGACTTGCCTATTAGAAACACTTCCCTCATGTGTGTCCAATCACACACAAAGTCATTGTGGGTTCAATCACATTTAGCCAATAAAGAATATTCTATTCTATTCTATTCTATTCTATTCTATTCTATTCTATTCTACTCTATTCTACTCTATTCTATTCTGTTCTTTCCACTCCATCCACTCCACTCTATTTTTCCATTCCATTCCCATCATTTTTTCTTCTTTCTGTACTCTGTCTAATGATCAAAACTATATATCACATTTATTTTGTTCATTGTTACGCAAAAGGCCCATATGGAGCTTCCAGTCATCAATAAATATGTCTTTTCTCTGCCAAAAGCACATTGTCTAATGTTTCTACCCATTCTTTTATCTGACATTTATAACTTATATTGTTATTTTGTTAAAGATATTTTCCCACATTGAACTTTCTAGCATTATTTTACCAGTTTCCTTAGGAATAGATCTAGTTCAATAACCCTGTATCATTTTTCATATAAAAGTAAATGCTTTCCAGAATTCTCCTAGTTCCTTTGGTCATCATTAACAGTGATGCTGCTGGGAATCTTGTTTGCATTAAGAAGTTATTTGTTCTGTCTGTATGCCTATGTTTGAGATTAGATTTGTTTGACAAACACGGGGCGACTTCATGTATCTGTGATTTTGATGTTTTTCTCTCTAATACAAAGGCTCTACTGCTGCCTGGGCATTTAAGTTTTACAAGGCATTTCCCCCCTAATTCTAGTTCCACCTGAACACCGCACTTTCATCTGTTCCTTGGACCAGTGTCACTGCAGGCCTTCAAACATGAAGAAAGCCGTGAAAAAGGGACATGGCCGTGTTGCTGCTGCTGCTGGAGTTTGTGCTGCAGGGGCAGGTAGAGGGCGTGTAACACCTGCGTCTCCTACCCCTTCCTCTGGTGCAAGCAGATGCCGTGGTTTGATGCAAGAAGAAGTTGGAGATGACATGGCATGCAGCGACACCTTTTCCTTGGTATTGCCTTCGACACACTCCACCACATCTGCATGTTCACAGCCTGAGTTATCAGCCCCCTCCAAAGCAGCAAGTCTGTCTCACCCAGAAGCAGCGGAGTCTTTAATTCTGTTCTCTGAAACTTGCAACTGGGATGCCATGGGGCATCCACCTGCCCAATACGCAGTTGCAGACCTTGAGCTTCCAGATAGCCAGGAGCTTCTGCCGGAGAAAGAGGAGGTCTCCATGGCATCATCGGGGAAGACCACGATTGATGATGATGAGACCCAGATCCCTGCTCCTGCAGCTTACTGCAATGTAGAGTCTGAGAAGGAGGCTAGCAGGGAGGAGTCGGTGGAAGAAGATCATGAGGTGACAGAGTTCAGAGGAGGAAGAGGCTGTGGTAGTCCCACAGAAGCAGAGTGAAAAGGCTGCAAACCCTCAGTGCTGAGTCTGCTGGTACTACTGCCCACCGTGTCCAGGAGCTGAGCACGCCTCATGTGTCACAAAGAATTTCAACAACGTGGCATTTTTTCAAGCAGTTAACAGAAGACAAGAAAAAGATTGTTTGCAATCTTTGCCACCAGTCCCTGAAGCGAGGGAGAGATCTTAATAATCTCAGGACCAGCTGCATGACAAGGCACCTGATTTCAAAACATGACCTTCGGTGGGGACAATACCTTAAAAGTATTCAAATGCCTGGGTCTTCCTCTTCTGCTTTGGCTTCCTTGGCCACTGCCAATGCCCCCCCAACAACAAGTTCGCCTGTTTTTCCTCAAAGGGACAATGATGGATCGCCACTGTAGAGTCAGACACGTCCAGTCGGAATCAACTATTATTTATTAAGCTCAGTTAACAGGAACATAACAGAACCAACAACATTACTTATATACTGACAGCTTCGTGAGGTAAGAACCAATCACCATCTGAGTAGCTTCCCGCTCCCGGCTGACACACCCCGGATTAACATATCCAATAGGATGAGGCGTTACACGTCACTACGGCTTGTCTCCAAGTCACTTCCTGAAATGGGCGGGGACATAACACTCCTTTCCCTTACGTTTGAACATTCGTAATCCTGTAGGTAGGCGGGCTTCCGGCGGATCCTTTCCGAACGCCTAGGGCTGAATTCTCCTTCCACTAACCTCTCTAAGGGCAACGTTTCTGAAGGTCCAGGGTTGTTTTGCTTAGGTTCCTCCCGACCGGACTCCCCTGACCGTAGGTAAGTATTGGTAGCCGGATCGGCTTCCGCTGGGACAGATTCCGTTCCCCGGTTTTCCTTTTCCCTTGTCCCTTCCGTGGGAAGGGCCCTATTGCTATCATCCACTAGCGTTTCTGCCTTCCAAATTGGGACTTGGTCCAGGTGCCTGTGCCATACCCGCCCGTCTGGTAAGGATACTTCAAAAGAGCGAGGGCCTAAAACTCTAATTACCTTCGCAGGAACCCAGGTTGGACCACTATCATACGCTCGTTCAAAAACCGGATCTCCCATACCAATGTTTCTGTCCGGTGGTTCTGGCCACGGGGTTTCTGATTCATACCAAGGATGCAACCTGTCCAAAATAATTCTAAGTTTCCTTCCCATTAATAACTCAGCCGGAGTTTTCTGGGTAGCCAAACAAGGTGTGGAGTGTTGAGCCAGAAGCAAACCTGCTAGATTCTCGTTCCAAGACCCAGGTGGTAACTTTTTTAAAGAATCTTTAACCGAGCGGAACATCTGTTCTGCTTGCCCATTACTGGCTGGGTGCCAAAGAGAAGTCAGGGCATGCTGGACACCTATGCTCGTCAAGTAAGTTTCAAATAGGACCGAAATGAATTGAGGACCGTTGTCCGAAACCAAAAGGTCCGGGTATCCATGGGTAGCAAACAAAGTCCTCAAAGCATCTATGATTGCATGGGACTGTGTAGAGTGCAGGTGCGCGACCTCCAAACAGCGGGAATGGGCATCTACAACGATTAAAAAATTTTGACCTAAGAAGGGGCCCGCCAAATCTATGTGGATGCGTGCCCAAGGACCCGCAGGAGGCTCCCAGACCAGGGGCCGGGAACGCGGAGGAGCTGGGCGGTTCTCCTGGCACCTGAGGCAAGCTGCCACGCAACCCTCTATCTCTTTATCAATGCCCGGCCACCATACGTAGTCGCGGGCTAGGCCCTTCATCCTTACAATCCCCAGATGATTACTATGGAGGATGGGCAGGACCCGTCGTCGGAGAGGGGGCGGAATGACAACCCTAGGACCCCTCAACAGGCAACCCTTATCTACCGACAGTTCGGATCTGCAGATGCCGAATGAGGAAAATTCCTGAGCCAGTGAATTCTTTGGCCACCCTCGGAGGACCCACTGGTGCACTCTTCACATGGTAGGATCCCGGGCTATTGATTCCGCTACTTCTAGCGCAGCCAGCACTAATGGTCCCTCAGTGAGAGCAAAAACTGTGGAAGATGGAGCAGGGTCCATCAGGACATCTGGAAGGGGGCATCTACTTAGTGCGTCTGCATGGGCTATATGTTTGCCTGGTCTGTATACCAGATGGTAGGAATAATTGGCTAGGAAAATAATCCACCTAGCCATGCGGGGAGAAAGGACTACTGGGCTTTGGCGATTCCCTGCCAAGAGTCCCAAGAGGGTTGGTGGTCCGTGACCAACTCAAAATTTCTCCCGTATAGATAATCGTGAAATCTTCTTACCCCCGTAATAAGGGCCAGTTCCTCTTTGTCTATTTGGCCGAAATTACGCTCAGCCTTTGCTAGGGTCCTAGAAAAAATGCCAATGGTGCCTCAGCTCCACTCGGAAGCCGATGGCTAAGTACCGCCCCTACCCCGAACGGGGAAGCATCACATGTAAGGACCAGTAGTAATGTCGGGGAGTACTGGGTCAAAACAGTATCGGAGGTAAGTATGTCTTTTACGGCCATAAAAACACCCGCCTCTCTTGGCCCCCACTTCCACTTAGCCTGGTTGTCCAACAGGCGATGCAAAGGTTCTGCTACCGAGGCCTTATGGGGAATGAACACAGCATAGAAGTTCAGCAACCCCAAGAATGCTTGAAGCTCCCCTTTCGAACGTGGTACCGGGGCCTCCCTGATGGCTCGAGTCTTCTCCGGGGTTGGGTGAATACCTAAGGCATCAACTGTGAATCCCAAGAATTCTACCCTGGGCACTCCAAACACACACTTATGTAATTTTAACTTAAGACCCCTTTCCTGGAACTTCGATAAGACTTTCCTAACCCTTGCCAATAACTCAGCTTCTGAGGTGGCGGAGGCAAACACATCGTCGAAATAGGGCACCATTCCTTCAGTTCCATATAACAATTTCTCCATGAATCCCTGGAATATTCCCGGGGCTATGGATACCCCGAACTGTAATCTACGGCATTTAAATACCCCGCGATGCATCATGATAGCCTGGGCATCTGCCATTTCAGGGTCTACCGGCAGCTGCTGGTAAGCCTGCGAGAGATCTAACTTGGCAAAGATACTCTCCTGTCCCAATGAGTGGAGGAGGTGCTGCACCACTGGAAGGGGATAGGAATGGTGGGCTAGCGCCTTGTTTATCATACATTTATAATCCCCACATAACTGGATTCCCCCATCCGCCTTTACCGCCGTTACAATAGGGGTTTCCCAACGGGACTGATCGGTTGACTCCAAGACCCCTTGAGCTATTAACCGATCCAATTCGGCATCCACCCTTGGCCGAAGTGCTAGAGGAACCTGGCGGGGTCTTAGTCGGATCGCCGGTACCTGAGGGTCAAGACTAAATGATATTGGTGAACCTGTGTAACAGCCCAACCTTCCATCGAACACCACAGGGAATTCCCTGGCCAAGGCTGTAAATGTAGTACCTTCCCGTACCGTATTAACCCCAGTCACCACTAAGCCTAAAGACTTGAACCAGTCCAACCCCAGTAAGTTTGAAAACGGCCCATTAACTTCAATTAAAGGCAAATGCCCCACAAAATTCTTAAAGCGAACAGCAAAGCGTCCTTCACCAATGACCGGTATGCTTCTTCCTTGGTAATCACGCAGGTTGAGGCTGCATGGAGACAGACCATGGTGTGACAGCTGAGGAAAACAACGTTTAGCTGTAGACCAGGATACCAGGGAACGAGCCGAACCTGTGTCCACTTGCATAGAACACGATGCCCGGCCTAGGCCAACCTCCATCGCAATCTTTTCCGAAGTTGAGGATGTTTCCCGGATGGTCATAGGTATTCTAGAGGGAATTGCTCGAATAACGTTGCACTCATTTCGGCGATATGTAGTGTCTCTAGGAGTTCCCCGGTTCGTGAAGAACCCCGAATCCCACTGGCCATAAGATGCCCCAGTTGGTTGACGCCGTAAATGGCTGACCTGGGCGATGTGGCCTTGGCCACCACACCTCCGGCAAAAGGCGTCCTTAAAGGGGCAGCTCAATCGGTAATGGTCGCCCCCGCAATCCCTGCACGGCGACGGTGGCAGCTTCTGGCGAACTATGGCGGGGTCTTTATTCCGGCTGCTTGCCAGCTGGCAAACCTCTTCTTCCGACTCCAGAGATTTTTCAATCTCCTGTGGAAGTTGTGAAGGATTGGTGCCCGAAACTGCTGAAGTTGTGTTCATGGAGCCCTCCATGGCCGCCAGGGATTGGGTAGATAGCTCAAACGCTCTGGCCTCAGCCAATGCCATTTTAAACGTCAGGTCTTTCACTGCCAATAAATGACGTTTGAGACAGCCGTCTCTAATGCCAAATACTAGTCTGTCCAGCAAATAGTCCTCCAGGTTATCAAACTCACAATATAATGCCGCACGGCGGAGGGCTGCTACGAAATCATTAATGGACTCACCCTCCAGCTGGTTCCTATGGTAAAACTTATAGCGCCTGGCACAATGAGGGGGCGCAGGGGCATAGTGATCCTGTAGTGTTGAAAGAAATGATTGCCATGGCACATCATGAATGGAGGTTGGAGCAAACAAGGCTCGGGCCGTCTCAAACATTTCAGGGCCACAGAAGCCTAAAAAATATGAACGTTTGCGATCCCCAGAAATTTCTGTGTACCTGTTCGAGATGAGGAAACTGTCAAAACGGGCCACATAAGAATCCCAAGTTTCTCCCTGTGGGTTAAAGGGTGGAAAACTAAGCTGCGTTGCCATGGCAAATTTAAATAACTACATTCCTTTCAGGGTTCGCATTAAGCACCATTCGTCGCCAATGTAGAGTCGGACACGTCCAGTCGGAATCAACTATTATTTATTAAGCTCAGTTAACAGGAATGTAACAGAACCAACAACATTACTTATATACTGACAGCTTCGTGAGGTAAGAACCAATCACCATCTGAGTAGCTTCTCGCTCCCGGCTGACACACCCCGGATTAACATATCCAATAGGACGAGGCGTTACACGTCACTATGGCTTGTCTCCAAGCCACTTCCTGAAATGGGCGGGGACATAACAGCCACCAACAACAACAACAAGGGCAGCACCGGCACCACCGGCAGCAGCACCACCGGCAGCAGCACCACCATCACCACCATCGCCAAGCATGTCTACACTATCCCAGGGAAGCATTCATCAGCTGTCCATCCCTCAAAGTTTTGAGAGAAAGCAGAGGTTCGAGCCATCCCACCCATGAGCCCTGGCCCTAAATGCCAGGATTTCACAGCTGCTTGCATTTGAAATGCTACTCTACCGCGTGGTGGAGACACCAAGTTTCAGGAAATTATTTAAATTGGCTGTCCCACAATACTCCATTCCCAGCCACTATTACTTTTCACGCAAGGCCATCCCTTCCTGCACCAACATGTAGTGGAGAAAATTCGGTGTACACTGCAAAATGCTGTCAGTTCCCGCATCCACCTCACCACCAACACGTGGACCAGCAAACATGGCCAGGGCCAGTACATCTCTCTCACTGCCCACTGGGTGAATGTAGTGGCGGCCTGGAATGAGGTGGGAAGCAGTTCAGCGCATATCCTTCCACCACCCATGATTACTGGACATCAGTCGGTGCCTGCTGCTGCCTCCTGCTCCTACTCTGCTTCCTCGTCTTCTTCCTCCACACCCAGTAAGTGCAGCCTGGCAACCGCCTACTTCAGAACAGCCGTGGGTAAATGGCAGCATGCAGTGCTGAAACTCATTTGCTTGGGCGAGAGACCTCACACTGCCCAGGAGCTATGGACCGGCATCCAGGGGCAGACAGATGAGTGGTTGTTGCCGCTGAACCTGAAACCGGGGAAGGTGGTGTGCGCCAATGGGAGGAACCTTGTGGCAGCCTTGGGTCGAGTGGGGTTGATATACATTCCTTGCATGGCGCATGTGGTCAACCTGGTGGTGCAGACGTTCCTGGCCAATTATCTGGACATGTTGACACTGCTGGGTAAAGTGTGTGCAGTGTGCGCGCACTTTCGACGTTCCCACCCTGCTGCTGCTTGTCTATCTTCCTTGCAGAGGAACTTTGGCCTTCCCACCCACCGCCTCATCTGCGATTTGCCAACCAGGTGGAATTCCACGCTGCATATGCTTAAAAGGGTGTGTGAGCAACAGCAAGCAATAGTGGATTACCAGTTTCATAACCCACAGTCAAGTCGAAGTGCAGACCCACAGCACTTTACCCCCAATGAGTGGACCTCCATGAGGTACATTTGTTCCGTCTTAAATGGCTTCCAGTATGTCACTAATGTGGTCAGCGCTGACAATTCCATCCTCAGTGCTACCATCCCCATGCTTTGCCTACTGGAAAAAACCCTTCAGGCCATGCAGGTTGTGCGACAGGAGGAAACAGAGCGGCAGGCAGAACAGGAGGAGCAGGTGGAGGAAGGCCCATTTTCCAGCAAATCCATGTCTCGCAGGGTAGGGGGCTGGGCCGACAACAGCCAGGTACTCAGCTGTCCAGCCAGCATAGAGTTTTGGGGCAGGAGGAGGACAACGATGACTTTCAGCAGGGCGGCCACCAGTTCAGCTCACGGGCACCAATGGGGTGTGGCTGGAGGGGGAAGCAGGAGGAAGAGGAGGAGAAGGAGGAGGAGGAGGAGAGACCTGTCGATGAAAACATCGCCTTGACTCCAGGCAGCCTGGCTCACATGAGCCACTACATGCTCCAGTGCCTGTGGAATGAGCCCAGGGTAGCCCGCATACTCGACTTGGCCAGTTACTGGGTGGCCGCCCTGCTGGATCCCCGTTATAAGGACCGCATCACCTCCTTCATACCAGCGCACAAGCGAGAGCACAGAATAGGCAAGTACAAGCATGCACTCATGGACGCACTATTGGAAGAGTTGCCACAGCAATTGGAGTGCCCAGTGGTGGCATGCGGAGTAGGAGTAGGACGCAGTCGGCAACGGAGCGGGGACATTGGCAGCACCATAGGGGGATGGTCATTGGAAGATGTTGGAAATATGTATGAGACCTTCTTCGACCTCCACACAGATCCACCACCCACGGATGTGATGTCCCATAGCAGAAGGCATCACGTGACCCGCATGGTGGACGAATACCTCTCCATGTGCATGATGGTTCTTAGCGATACCTCCACCAACTTCAATTTTTGGGTAGGAAAATTGAACACGTGGCCAGAGCTTGCCCTCTATGCCCTGGACGTGCTGGCCTGTCATTACTACAGAAGGATCCGCCTATCCACAGTCAACGTTGACATACTGACATTTCTAAAAATGAACCAGGCGTGGATCACAGAGGACGTTGCTGTGCCACTACCTGAGTGAGTGGTTAGAGCATTCGCTACCACCACCACCAACAACAACACCCTCACAGTTGTAACATTTATCATGTTAGGTATGTATATAGTCAGTTCTATTTTTTTGGGGGAAGTTTGGGTATAGTTTGTGTTTGACTAAAGTGTGTGTTCAATAAACCTATTTTTTGCACAGATTTGTTCTGAGAGCCTAAATGGATGTTCCTTTCAGATTGTGTCACCTATTGAAAATTTTTGATACCCATGTGTATTTTCATGGGAAAACTTTTAATGTGTCCTGAGTTTGAATCCAGTCAATGACTGTACTGTGTGCACCTGGCCAGGAAGAAAAAAATTCTTTGGGAAAAATGGTTGCGGGGAGCCTAAATGCAGGGAGACTTCGGAGAGGGGCAGCATACAACTCTAATAAAGTATAAACTATGGCCCCTCCCAAAACTGTCACCGTTTGTAAATCTGAGATATGCAGACTTATAGTAAATGGGATGTAATGGTCTGGTTCAGGTTTGACAAACACGGTTTGTGTTCTCTCTCCACCAGTTGCAATTTGCCAACACTACCATCAGTGTTCAGTCTGCTGTTACTACTGCCCAAAGCGGCCAGTGACCCAGCGCACCACATAGCACATGCCCTCCAATCACCCAGGATTGCTGTGCAAAATCTGGTGGTGGCTGCTGTTGCGTCCCCCCACCTACTCTATGTCCCCGTTCACCCTCCTGCAAATTTAATTTGTGGGCAACCACAGGGCTGCCTTCCACGGCTCTATTTTTAAAAAGTTCAGAATTCGGTTTGGGTTTGGGTTCAGGGTTCTGTGACGTCACCCAGTTTTTTTGCAAAGTTCGCCCGAATCCGCCGAACCCGAACTTCATTGGGTTCGCCCATCACTATTTATTACCTATAAAGCCCTATATGTCTTAGGACCAGATTACTTACAGTCTCCTGCCTCATATATCCCAGCACCCAGTCAGATGCCACAGAGTTGGCCTTCTCCAGTTCCCATCAGCCAAGCAATGTTATCTGGTGGTGCCTAGAGGAATGGCCTTCTATGTGGCGGCTCCAGTCTTTGGAACCAACTCCCTCCAGAGATTCGCGCTACCCCTTCCTGGCCTTTTGAAAGGTTTTAAAAACACACCTTTGCTGGCAGGCCTGTGGCCATTGAGTACTGACACCCTGCTTTGGCAAATAGTATGATTGTGATGAGATGAAGTCAGTTGAATGATTGTTTTTAAAAATATCTTTATTAATTATTTATATATATAAAAACAAACAAGCACAATAGTCAAATACAAACACAGGTAAAACAGAGAGGAAAGAAAGAAAGAAAAAGGAAACAATTAAAGACAAAGAGAGATGAGAGAAGAAAGAATAAAAGAGGGAGAAAAGAAAGTAAAAATGGGAAAAGAAAGGAAAGAAGAGGGAAAAGAAATAGCCAACTAATCTTTTGACCATCATTATTATACACCCTTTAAGTATCATTATATATCTTTCCTTTACTCTTTGTTATTAGTTAAAAAGAAATATTTTAATGCTCATAACTATTTTCCCCTTTTGTACAAGTAGGACATAAATTTATCAGCAATCATATTGCTTATCGATAGGATTGTAAGATTACAAATCTATGTTTACATTTAATATTTCTTATGAAACATAGAAACATAGAAGACTGACGGCAGAAAAAGACCCCATGGTCCATCTAGTCTGCCCTTTTACTATTTCCTGTATTTTATCTTACAATGGATATATGTTTATCCCAGGCATGTTTAAATTCGGTTACTGTGGATTTACCAACCACGTCTGCTGGAAGTTTGTTCCAAGGATCTACTACTCTTTCAGTAAAATAATACTTTCTCATGTTGCCTTTGATCTTTCCCCCAACTAACTTCAGATTGTGTCCCCTTGTTCTTGTGTTCACTTTCCTGTTAAAAACACTTCCCTCCTGAACCCTATTTAACCCTTTAACATATTTAAATGTTTCGATCATGTCCCCCCTTTTCCTTCTGTCTTCCAGACTATACAGATTGAGTTCATTAAGTCTTTCCTGATACATTTTATACTTAAGACCTTCCACCATTCTCGTAGCCCGTCTTTGGACCCGTTCAATTTTGTCAATATCTTTTTGTAGGTGAGGTCTCCAGAACTGAACACAGTACTCCAAATGTGGTCTCACCAGCGCTCTATATAAGGGGATCACAATCTCCCTCTTCCTGCTTGTTATACCTCTAGCTATGCAGCCAAGCATCCTACTTGCCTTTCCTACCGCCCGACCACACTGCTCACCCATTTTGAGACTGTCCGAAATCACTACCCCTAAATCCTTCTCTTCTGAAGTTTTTGCTAACACAGAACTGCCAATGCAATACTCAGATTTAGGATTCCTTTTCCCCAAGTGCATTATTTTACATTTGGAAACATTAAACTGCAGTTTCCATTGCTTTGACCATTTATCTAGTAACGCTAAATCATTTACCATATTACAGACCCCTCCAGGAATATCAACCCTATTGCACACTTTAGAGTCATCGGCAAATAGGCAAACCTTCCCTACCAAACCTTCCCCTATGTCACTCACAAACATATTAAAAAGAATAGGACCCAGAACAGACCCTTGTGGCACACCGCTTGTAACCTGTCTCTGCTCAGAATACTCGCCATTAACAATAACTCTCTGATGTCTATGCTTCAGCCAGCTTGAAATCCACTGAACTATCCAGGGATTAAGTCCAATCTTCACTAATTTATCTATCAGCTCTTTATGTGGAACCGTATCAAAGGCTTTGCTGAAGTCCAGATAGGCAATATCCACGGCACCACCTTGATCCAACACCTTTGTGACATAGTCAAAGAACTCAATGAGATTAGTCTGACACGATTTGCCTTCAGTAAAGCCATGCTGATTTGGGTCCAATAAGTTATTGTTTTTTAGATGCTGATTTATCCTCTTTTTGAGTAGAGTCTCCATCATTTTAACTACAACTGATGTCAAGCTAACTGGCCTGTAGTTTCCAGCTTCTTCTCTACTGCCCTTCTTGTGGATAGGCACAACACTGGCCATTCTCCAATCCTCAGGAACATCTCCTGTTAACAGGGATTGGTTAAACAAATCAGTCAGGGGGGTAGCAATGACAGATCTGAGTTCTTTAAGAACTCTGGGATGGATGCCATCTGGACCCATTGCCTTATTTATCTTTAATCTTTCAAGTTCTTCTAAGACATCGGCTTCTAAGATCACTGGAGCTGAATCCGTACAGCTGGAAGCAATGCTATATCCCTCTATAGTATTATTTTGTAAGGTGTCTTTTGAGAAAACTGAACAGAAGTAGCTATTGAAATGGTCAGCGATCTCCTTATTCCCATCAATGCATGTATTATTCCCGGTACTAAGCTTTGTGATGCTGCAGTTTTTCTTCTTCCTATCACTAATATATCTGAAGAAGGTTTTATCCCCCTTCTTTACAGATTTTGCTATTTCTTCCTCTTTTGAGGCTTTAGCAGCATATATTATCGGGTTCTTCTTCCTTTTACCTTTAGTTACTTGCTTTACATAAAGTCTTGTGGCTTTTAAGATGGCCTTTTTTAATACAGTCCACTGGGTGCTCGCTCCTGCCATTTTATCCCTCCCCTTTAATTCATTATTTAAATATTCCCCCATTGCATTAAAATTTGTTTTTCTGAAATCCAATACTTTGGTTGCATTATAGGATTGCTCACAATCAGTTTTTACATCAAACCACAAACATAGATGGTCGCTGCAACCTAAATTTTCTCCCACCTTGACCTCTGAAACCCGATTCCCATTTGTAAAAACTAAATCTAGAATATTCTCCCCTCTAGTTGGTGTCTTAACTAGCTGTGCCATAGCTGCTCCTGTAAAGGCCTCTACTATATTCTTACTTTTGCATGTAAGGGCACTGGGGATATTCCAGTCAACATCAGGCATGTTGAAATCACCCATAACCACAATATCTCCCTTTACTGCCATTAGGGTAATCTCATCCACCATCTTGTTGTCATGTTCCTCAGATTGCCCTGGAGGCCTATAGATCACCCCAATTCTAATGACAGAACCGTCTTTATTTTGCATGCAAATCCAGAGGGTCTCCAGATCTTTACATGTATTTTGAATTAGTATTGTTTTTAGACTTTCTTTAACATAAATGGCTACTCCACCTCCCCTTCTCTCTATTCTATCCTTCCTATACAGTGTATATCCTGGTATGGATATTTCCCATTCATTGGAATCCTTAAACCATGTCTCAGTTATGGCAACCAGATCCAAATTATCTCTAGATATTATGGCCATTAACTCACAGAGCTTGTTGCTCAAGCTTCGAGCATTCATGCACATTACCCGAAGAACATTATTTTCATTATTAGTTTGCCCCTTATCATCAACAACTACATCTATTTTATTTTCAGCTCCCTTTTCATAAGCTTCCAGAAACTGATGTATCCTCATTGGTCAGGGACAGAAATCCTCCACATCTGGTACATCTCTGTCCCCTTTACAGAGATGTACCAGATGTGGAGGATTTCTGAATAGTGGGTATTATATACAGTGATCCCTCTTTTTTTGCGAGCGATACGTTCCAAGACCCCTGTGAAAAACAAATTTCCGTGAAGTAGAGGAAAGATATTTTTAATGTATTTAACAAGTATTTGGACTTTTAAAACCCACCCTTTGCATTAAACAGTCATTCTATAATGTTTCTCAGCTGGAACTACATGTAATATCCTATCAGTTTCTTTAATAGAGTACAGTAGTACTGTAGAAAAAAATTATGAATTGTTAATGGATTAAAAATTTTCAATGGATTTAAGCCCCCTTTGAAAACCCATGAAGTAGCGAAACTTCAAAAGATGAACTGCAAAGTAGTGAGGGATTACTGTACATGCATTTTAGGTTTTTAGATACTTTTTTTGCTTTAACCAGTCATAACACTTGTCCCATATTTTATAATATTCAGTATCATCTTTGTCTTGGAGTTCTAAAGTTAATTTGCTCATTTCTGCCACTTCATTGTACTTTATTAATTAAATTTAATATTATTGGTGTTTTATCTATTTTTCTTAGTTGTGCATATATTAATCTAGCAGCTGTAATTATATGTGTAATCAGATATCTGTCTTCTTTTGTTATTTTAAATTTGAAGATGGCCAGGAGAAATAATTCCAGATTAAATGGTATTTATGAGAGATTTGTTCCAGGTAGTTTTTAATTTTGGACCAGTAGATTCTGACTTTGGGGCATGTCCACCAGAGATGATAATATGTTCCGGTGGACTGTTTGCGTTTCCAACATAGCATAAAAATTAATAGGGTTAGCGGGGAACCTTGCCTCACCCCTTTTTTAATAGAAATTTTAACGGTTGTATCTCTGTTTATTAATATTCTTGCTGTTTGCTGACTGTAAATTTTATTAATTAATTGTATGAATTTTTCACCGAATTTCATTATTTGTAATTATATTTGGAAATACTGTCAATTAATTTTGTCAAAAGCTTTCTCTGCATCTAAAAATATATACGCTATTTGTTTCTTTATGTGGATATCATAGTTTTATTTATTTATTTATTTATTTATTTATTTGATTTTTATGCCGCCCTTCTCCTTAGACTCAGGGTGGCTTACAACATGTTAGCAATAGCACTTTTTAACAGAGCTAGGTGGCTTTCGATACCATCGACCATAGTATCCTTCTGCGCTGGCTGGAGGGGTTGGGAGTGGGAGGCACTGTTCTTCAGTGGTTCTCTTCCTACCTCTCCGGTCGGTCACAGTCAGTGTTAATGGGGGGTCAGAGGTCAACCTCTAGGTCTCTCCCTTGTGGGGTACCTCAGGGGTTGGTCCTCTCCCCCCTGCTATTTAATATCTACATGAAACCGCTGGGGGAGATCATCCAAGGGCATGGGGTGAGGTATCATCAATATGCCGATGATACCCAGTTATGCATCTCCACCCCATGTCCAGTCAACGAAGCAGTGGAAGTGATGTGCCGGTGCCTGGAGGCTGTTGGGGCCTGGATGGGTGTCAACAAACTCAAACTCAACCCAGACAAGACAGAGTGGCTGTGGGTCCTGCCTCTCAAGGACAATTCCATCTGTCCGTCCATTACCCTGGGGGGAGAATCACTGACCCCCTCAGAGAGGGTTCGCAACTTGGGCGTCCTCCTTGATCCACAGCTCACATTAGAGGAACACCTTTCAGCTGTGGCGAGGGGGGCGTTGGCCCAGGTTCGCCTGGTGCACCAGTTGCGACCCTATTTAGACCGGGAGTCACTCATTCTCTCATCACCTCGAGGCTCGACTACTGTAACGCTCTCTACATGGGGTTACCTTTGAAAAGTGTTCGGAAACTTCAGATCGTGCAGAATGCAGCTCCGAGAGAAATCATGGGTTTTTCCAAATATGCCCATGTTACTCCAACACTCCGCAGTCTGCATTGGTTGCCGATCAGTTTCCAATCACAATTCAAAGTATTGGTTATGACCTATAAACCCCTTCATGGCACCGGACCAGATTACCTCAGGGATCGCCTTCTGCTGCACGAATCCCAGCGACCAGTTAGGTCCCACAGAGTGGGTCTTCTCCGGGTCCCATCAACCAAACAATGTCGCTTGGCAGGACCCAGAGGAAGAGCCTTCTCTGTGGTGGCCCCGACCCTCAGGAACCAACTCCCCCCCAGAGATTAGAATTGCCCCCACCCTCCTTGCCTTTCCTAAGCTGCTTAAAACCCACCTCTGCTGCCAGGCATGGGGGAACTGAGATACACTTTCCCCCTAGGCCTTTACAATTTTATGCATGGTATGTTTGTATGTATGATTGGTTTTTATATAATGGGTTTTTTAACTGTTTTTAGTATTGGATTTTGTTATACTGTTTTACTGCTGTTGTTAGCCGCCCCGAGTCTGCAGAGGGGGGCGGCATACAAATCCAATAAATAATAATAATAATAATAATAATAATAATAATAATAATAATAATTGCCCCCACAATCTGGGTCCTTATTTTACCCACCTCAGAAGGATGGAAGGCTGAGTCAACCTTGAGCCGGTGAAGAGATTTGAACCGCTGATCTTCAGATCTACAGTCAGCTTCAGTGGCCTGCAGTACAGCACTCTACCTGCTGCGCCACCCCGGCTCATCTATGGTACTCCATGGAGTCTAAAATTACTTTGGTATTGTTTGAGGTGTTGAGGTGTTGATTTGGGACAGAGTAAGGACGTGGTGAAGATGCTGAGGTGTCTCCCAGGGGCCACTGCCAGCGGGGACAGGAGGCGGATTACAAACATTGTCAAGGCTGTGAGTAAAGGTAATAACATTGATGTGGTGGTGCATCTTGGCACAAATGATTTGTCCCAGAGAAATGTCAATGTAGTAAAAAGAGATTTTCAATGTCTAAGTGTGGAGCTGGGTAAAATAACTGATTCAGTGACTTTCTCAGAGGTGTTACCGGTTTGTGGTCAAGAGGATAAAACAACGTGTATCAGAGAGTTTAATGTGTGGTTAAGGCAGTGGTGTAAAGCTGAAGGTTTTGGCTATGTAAGTCATGATGTCAGTAGGTGGTCTAATAGGGAGTTGTTTAAGAGGGATGGTTTGCATCCATCATACAGAGGTACCCAGGTACTCGGTGAGGAATTCAGAACTTTTTTGGACAGGCATTTAAACTAGGTAAAGGGGACAGAGATGTAACTGATGTGGGTGATTTCTGTCCCTTACCAATGAGGATAAAGCAGTTTTTGGAAGCTTATGAAAAGGGAGCTGCAAATAAAATAGATGTAGTTGTTGATGATAAGGGGCAAACTAATAATGAAAATAATGTTCTTCGGGTAATGTGCACGAATGCTTGAAGCTTGAGCAACAAGCTCTGTGAATTAATGGCCATAATATCTAGAGATAATTTGGACCTGGTTGCCATAACTGAGACATGGTTTAAGGATTCTAATGAATGGGAAATATCCATACCAGGATATACACTGTATAGGAAGGATAGAAAAGAGAGAAGGGGAGGTGGAGTAGCCATTTATATTAAAGAAAGTCTAAAAACAACACTAATTCAAAATACATGTCAAGATCTAGAGACTCTGGATTTGCATGCAAAATAAAGAAGGTTCTGTCATTAGAATTGGGGTGATCTATAGGCCTCCAGGGCAATCCGAGGAATATGACAACAAGATGGTGGATGAAATTACCCAAATGGCAGTAAAGGGAGATATTGTGGTTATGGGTGATTTCAACATGCCTGATGTTGACTGGAATATCCCCAGTGCCCTTACATGCAAAAGTAAGAATATAGTAGAGGCCTTTACAGGAGCAGCTCTGGCACAGCTGGTTAAGACACCAACTAGAGGGGAGAATATTCTAGATTTAGTTTTTACGAATGGGAATTGGGTTTCAGATGTCAAGGTGGGAGAAAATTTAGGTTGCAGCGACCATCTATGTTTGTGGTTTGATGTAAAAACGCATTGTGAGCAATCCTATAATGCAACCAAAGTATTGGATTTCAGAAAAACAAATTTTAATGCAATGGGGGAATATTTAGATAATGAATTAAAGGGGAGGGATAAAATGGCAGGAGCGAGCACCCAGTGGACTGTATTAAAAAAGGCCATCTTAAAAGCCACTGGACTGTATGTAAGACAAATAACTAAAGGTAAAAGGAAGAAGAAACCGCTATGGTTTAGCAATGATGTAAGGGCTATAGTCAATGAAAAAAAGGCTGCCTATAGGAGGTATAAAGAGTCTGGAAGTATAGCTGATAGGGAGGTGTATATATGCTGCTAAAGCCTCAAAAGAGGAAGAAATTGCCAAATCTCTAAAGAAGGGGGATAAAACCTTCTTCAGATATATTAGTGATAAGAAGAAGAAAAACTGCGGCATCATGAAGCTTAGTACCGGGAATAATACATGCATTAATGGGAATAAGGAGATCGCTGACCATTTCAATAGCTACTTCTGTTCAGTTTTCTCAAAAGACACCTTACAAAATAAAACTATAGAGGGATATAGCATTGCTTCCAGCTGTACGGATTCAGCTCCAGTGATCTTAGAAGCTGATGTCTTAGAAGAACTTGAATGATTAAAGATAAATAAGGCAATGGGTCCAGATGGCATCCACCCCAGAGTTCTTAAAGAACTCAGATCTGTCATTGCTACCCCCCTGACTGATTTGTTTAACCAATCCTTGTTAACAGGAGATGTTCCTGAGGATTGGAGAATGGCCAATGTTGTGCCTATCCACAAGAAGGGCAGTAGAGAAGAAGCTGGTAACTACAGGCCAGTTAGCTTGACATCAGTTGTAGTTAAAATGATGGAGACTCTACTCAAAAAGAGGATAAATCAGCACCTAAAAAACAATAACTTATTGAACCCAAATCAGCATGGCTTTACTGAAGGCAAATCATGTCAGACTAATCTCATTGATTTCTTTGACTATGTCACAAAGGTGTTGGATGAAGGTGGTGCCGTGGATATTGCCTACCTGGACTTCAGCAAAGCCTTTGATATGGTTCCACATAAAGAGCTGATAGATAAATTAGTGAAGATTGGACTTAATCCCTGGATAGTTCAATGGATTTGCAGCTGGCTGAAGCGTAGACATCAGAGAGTTATTGTTAATGGCGAGTATTCTGAGCAGAGTCAGGTTACAAGCGGTGTGCCACAAGGGTCTGTTCTGGGTCCTATTCTTTTTAATATGTTTGCGAGTGAATTTGGTAGGGAAGGTTTGCCTATTTGCCGATGACTCTAAAGTGTGCAATAGGGTTGATATTCCTGGAGGCGTCTGTAATATGGTAAATGATTTAGCTTTACTAGATAAATGGTCAAAGCAATGGAAACTGCAGTTTAATGTTTCCAAATGTAAAATAATGCACTTGGGGAAAAGGAATCCTCAATCTGAGTATTGTATTGGTAGTTCTGTGTTAGCAAATACTTCAAAAGAAAAGGATTTAGGGGTAGTGATTTCTGACAGTCTCAAAATGGGTGAACAGTGCAGTCAGGCAGTAGGGAAAGCAAGTAGGATGCTTGGCTGCATAGCTAGAGGTATAACAAGCAGGAAGAGGGAGATTATGATCCCGCTATATAGAATGCTGGTGAGACCACATTTGGAATACTGTGTTCAGTTCTGGAGACCTCACCTACAAAAAGATATTGACAAAATTGAACGGGTCCAAAGACGGGCTACAAGAATGGTGGAAGGTCTTAAGCATAAAACATATCAGGAAAGACTTAATGAACTCAATCTGTATAGTCTGGAGGACAGAAGGAAAAGGGGGGACATGATCAAAACATTTAAATATATTAAAGGGTTAAATAAGGTCCAGGAGGGAAGTGTTTTTAATAGGAAAGTGAACACAAGAACAAGGGGACACAATCTGAAGTTAGTTGGGGGTAAGATCAAAAGCAACATGAGAAAATATTATTTTACTGAAAGAGTAGTAGATCCTTGGAGCAAACTTCCAGCAGACGTGGTAGATAAATCCACAGTAACTGAATTTAAACATGCCTGGAATAAACATATATCCATCCTAAAATAAAATACAGAAAATAGTATAAGGGCAGACTAGATGGACCATGAGGTCTTTTTCTGCCGTCAGACTTCTATGTTTCTATGTTTCTATGTTTTTAATTTGGCATTTTGATTGGAATGGATAAATTTGTTAAGAATCCATTTCAATCTTTCTGCCATAATTGATGCCAAAATTTTATAGTTGGTATTTACTAAGGAGATCGACCTTTAAGTTTATATCAAGCAATTGTTTGATTAATTTTTTGGGGTCAGGGATATGTATAAGTTTCTTTCCAGGATTCTGGCAGAGTTCCTTTGTCCAGAATCATGTTAAAAAGTTCTAACATAAAGGGCACTAATTGCTTCTGTATGGTTTTACAGATTTCAAATGGGATACCATCCGGGCCAGGTGATTTGTTGTTTTTCTGTTTCTCTATAGCTGTTGTTAATTCAGTTTGTGTAATCTTGGCATTTAACATTATTCTTTCTTCCTCTGCAATTATAGGTAAATTGCTTTGAGTAAAATATTCTTCAACCTGTTTTTCCTCTATGTCTTCTTGTTTGTATAGGTTGATGTAAAATTTTTCTCTAATATCTTTTTTATCTTTATCATTCATTTGTTCTACGCCATCACCATCTATTAATATATGTATATTTCTTTCACTTTTTTGTTTTGTGATCTTCCTGGTTTGTTGGCATTTTCAAAAAATTCTGTTTTTTTAAAAAAAAAATTCCTCCACTATACATAAATACATACATATATATATATATATATCGGGTATCTTCCCATGTAGGATTCAGAAATTTCTGGGGATGTTTCGACGAGGTCCCACTTGTCATCTTCAGGCTGGTGCTTCTGTCCTTGTTCTAGGGTGAACACAAAATTTGACCTCGTCAAAACGTCGCCAGGACACACAGGAAAAGTCAAAAATACTTTCTTTATCCACAGAAAAATAGAAGCAAAACTCTCTTGTAGTCAAAGGGCTCACGGGTAAAACAAACAGACTTAAAGGCAGTGAAATAGCAAACAAACAAACAAACTCAAAGCAATTAACAAGTAGCTGTGAATGTCGTCACAGCTACTCTCCTTCAGACTTTGTTTAACTCACACGATTAACTATGATTTACATTCAGAGTCCAGATATCAATGCACAGGGTCCTTGGAGAATCCGAAGAGTCAAGGCAAATCCACAATCACAAACAGATAATCTTCCACACTGAAAGGCCGGCATGCTGCCCATTTAAGAGCAGCCCTAATTACTTGAACCACACCCAACCACAGTGAACTCTCTTATTCTTGTAATACCCCCATAGCTGCTCCCTTTTATTCATGGCTCTTCACATGCGTGGGTCTATAACTGCTTCCTCATCAGAGTCCAGTGAAGATAAGGAGGATGAGGAATGGCTTCCTCCTGGGCTGCCTGCCAAGCCCCCCTCTGAGGGTCCCATTTCACAGTCACTCCCTGCTTCCGACGATACTTTGCTGCCCGGAGCAGTCGGCAGTAAAACAGGCCTCTGACACTGGGAGGATTTACCCACATCCATCCCCACAGTCCTTGGGGTAGGAGCTGGCCCAGAGCCAACCACAACACCATGCCACCCAGAAGGCCCCTCCTCTGACTCCAGTGCAAGGGATGGGACTTCTGTGGAAATTGCGCATGAAAAGCCTGAATGAGGGTGGAAGAATCAACCAATGCAGCCTCTACCCACAAGCAATCGTCGGGCTCACCCTCCAACCATTGCACAAGGTATTGAAAGCAATCGTCCACCCAACGGGAGATTCGGATGACTTGGATCATGACATCAGGCAGGTGATCCTGAACACAGGGTGCAGGCAAGAGGGGGACACTTGGACGAAGTGGGCAGTTGGGACGAACCAGAACTAAGAGGGAACGATGGAAAACGGGGTGAACGTGCATGTTGGCAGGGAAGGTATGACAATATGCCACCGGATTGATGACCTGCTCAATTGGGAAAGGGCCCATGAAGCGTGGGTCTAATTTTTGCCGAGGCAACTCCGAAGCGATATGTTTTGTGGACAACCACACCTGATCCCCAATAGCCAATGGGGAGACATCTCGCCGGGACCGGTCAGCAAACTGCTTTTGGCCTTGATGAAGTAATGCTTCACAATTTCATGAACCGTGTGAAGGTCTGAGAGGCAGTCCTCTGCTGCTGGGACCAGGGAATCTAAGAGGGTTAACAGGGAAAAAACGTGGATGGAATCCATAATTCGCATAAAAAGGCATGAGTATGGAGGTATGCTGGGAGTAATTAAATGCAAATTCAGCCACCAGGAGAAAACTTGACCAGTCAGACTGCCGGTCCGACACAAAGCACCACAGGTATTGCTCCAGAATGCCAATGGTTTTCTCGATACCACCATCAGTCTGAGGGTGCTGGGTCGAAGCAAGACAAAATAACCTGTAATGCAGACATGAGTTCCTTCCAGAACCGTGCCGTGAACTGACTTCCTCCATCCGACACTACCCAATCTGGAAGTCCAAGGAGCTGGAATACACACTGTAAAAACATTTGGACTGTGACATGTACTGTGGGCACCTGGCGACAGGGGATAAAATGTACCATTTTTGTGAGCATGTCCACCACCACCATCACCGTGGTGAACCTTGACGACAGGGGCAAGTGTGTGACAAAGTCCATGGACACAGCTCCCCGTGGCCTTGTGGGTGTTGGCAATGGCTGCAACAACCCTGGCAGGGCTCCTGTAGCCAACTTGGCCACACGACACCATTCACATGTGGCAACGTAAGAGTGAACATCATCCTGGAGCCGTGGCCACCAAAATTTTCGGATCACTAAGTCCAATGTTTTGAACAAGCCAAAATGATCCGCCGTAGGATTGTCATAGTATTGGGACAGGATCAATCCGCAAAGCTGCCCTGCTGGTACGTACAACTGCCCTTGGTACCAGAGCAGTCCATCTGCAAATGTCCAGTAAGAATTGGGCACCATCTCCTGTACCCGCTGTGCCACAAACCCATCCCCCCGCTGCATCTCACGGATACGCCTCCGGAAATCGATGGGTCAAGTGTAGCAGCCAATGCTTCCGCAAGCAGGATCGTTTGTAACGGGGCCAGTTCTTTGGGATGCAGGAACTCAGGCTTCTGAGACAAAGCGTCCGCTCTAGGGTTCTGGAAACTGGGCGTGTACCGGATCCGAAAGTTGAACCGTGCAAAGAAGAATGACCAACGTATTTATTGTTGGTTCAACTTTCGGGCCGCCTGCAGATACTCCAGATTCCTGTGGTCTGTCTGGACCTCTACCTGGTGCTGAGCGCCCTCGAGATGATATCTCCATGTCTCGAATGCCGATTTGACCGCCAAAAGTTCTTTTTCCCAAATCGTGTAATTCCTCTCTGATGACGTGAGCTTTTGGGAGTGATAGGCAAATGGAAACAGGGTACCACCTTTGGGATGGGCCTGTAGAAGCACAGCTCCGATGGTAACATCAGAGGCATTGGTCTCCACGACAAATGGCCGACACGGGTCTGGATGCTGCAGCAACGGTTCTTTCATAAAAGCGTCCTTGAGAGCCACAAATGCCCACTGCTCCTCCTCACCCCATTGAAACAGTACGTGTTTCTGCAGCAAGCAGGTGAGAGGCACGGTCAGATGGGCAAACCCTGGGATGAACATGCGATAATAGTTCACAAACCCCAATAACCTCTGCATGTCCTTTACTTTCCGCGGGGGTTGCCAGGTCTTGAGTGCCGACACCTTACCCTGGAGAAATAACATGCCCTAAAAATTCAATGGTGGTCTGCAAAAACTGACACTTCTCCAGCCTGGCATATAAACACTGCTCTCACAAACGGAACAGAACTCGGTGCAAATGTCCCAAATGACTGGACTGTGATGGGGAGTATACAAGAATGTCATCAAGATATATGACCACAAAATGGTCTAACATGTCCCTGAATACATCATTTATCAAGTGTTGAAAAACTGCTGGGGCATTGGTGAGGCTGAAGGGCATCACAGTATACTCAAAATGTCCATAGCGGGTGCCAAACGCCATTTTCCAATCATTCCCTGGCCATGTCTGCACCAAATTATACGCACTGCGTAGATTATCTTGGAAAAAATGGTGGCAGCTCGTAAACATTCCATCAACTCAGGAATTAGCGGCAAAGGATACCAGTTGTGCATCATGATAGCGTTCAAGCGCCGGTAGTCACAGCACAGATGTAAGTCCCCAGTCTTTTTCTTGACAAACAGAACAGGCGCTGATAAAGGGACGTCAAGGGCCTGATGAACCCTTTGGCAAGATTTTTGTCTATGAAGTCCTTGAGGGTCACTAATTTGGGTTCAGACATAGAATATAAGCGCCAGCCGGAAGTTTGGCATTGGGAAACAGTTCTATGGCACAATCATAAGGGCGATGCGGCAGTGACATCTGATCCACCTCTTTCTCATTAAACACATCTGCAAAGTCGGTGAGGCATTCAGGTAACACTGCCACGGGGATTACGGGCCCTTGCGCTGCGCAAACATGATGGTGATGGTCCACACACGGTAGACTGGAAAACGTGAGGATGTTCTGTGACCACACCACATGAGGATCGTGCGCCCACCACCATGACAACCCCAGAATGATAGGGAAATGGAGGCAGCGCGTGACGTAGAACTGGAGAGCCTCCTCGTGAGTCCTTATGCTTATCCGCACCGGCAAGGTCTGGAATCAGATGGGCCCGGCCAACAACACCCACCCATCTATCATTTCCACCATCAACAGAGGGTTCACAGGACACAAGGACAACAAATGTCTCTGCATGAATGCCTCATCCAAGAAATTCATAGTGACCCCCGAATCCACGAGGGCAAGAGCCGAAATAGACTGAATACAACGATCCACATGGATTTGGACATCAATCATGAGATGATGGTATGTTCCGGGGTCATTAGCTGAAGAATCCTGGGTAGATGTAATGGCAGCCCGACCTAGCATTGCCACCAAGCTGGGCTGCCCTCGTTTCCCAACTGCACAGCAGGCGGAGAAACCAGGGGCATGGGAACCGCCATCGGGGAATTGGGGGCTATGGTGGAAACACTGGTTGCAGACTCTGGAAGCTGTCCTGCAAGAGTCGGGGTGGCAGTAGTCTGGCTGGGAGGTATTGAGACAGTGGCAGCAGGGGTGCTCCGCCATTTGCAAGGACAGGCATTCGCAAAATGACCTGCCCCCTCGTAATATTAGCACAGGCCTGACGTACGTCGAAGAGCCCTCTCCTCTGGAGTCACATGGGATTGAATGAAGCTCACATCCATGGGCTCCCCCGCAGGGGCACGATCCACCAAGCGAGGAGGCAGGGCTGGCATGAAGCAATGGGGTACAGGAACCAGGGTCTGCACTGGCATAGCAGACACCCCTCGCTGTGGAGCAGGCACAGACGTGATGCCAGAAACACGGGGGGAGGACTGCCCAGCCCGACACACCTCTTGAGCCAGCAGCCAAGCCTCAATGGCCAAGTAGTTCTGCTCCAGCTCATCCAGGGTGCCTGGCAAGGCCTCATGCACCAGCTCATCTAACATTGTCTCTGACAAGCCATGCTGGAACGCCTCCATCAAGGCAGCCTCATTCCACTGCACCTATCCAATAAGAATGCGAAAGTCACTTAGATATTCTGCTAATGGGCATGAGCCTTGTTTCAACTGCTTTAATACCCTTGTGGCCGTCTGCTCCCGTACTGGATCTGAAAACTGCCGTTGCAAAAAGCAGTATAATCCTGCAGTATTGGATCCTCTCTGTCCAGCAATGGAGACACCCAGGAGGCAGCGGGGCCAGCCAATAAGCTGCAGAGGAACGCCACCTTCTCCGCATCCCTTGGAAAATGCAGCATTTGTGCATTGATAAACACCTGCACCTGGCTGAAGAAACCTGCAAACATGCGTTGATTGCCCCAAAACGTTTCCTCTGTGGAGCAGGAGCTGCTGGTTGCACTTGGGGAATGGCGAGCTGCTGAGACAAGACATCCACCTGGTTCTGTAACTGCAGCACCATCTGTGTCAAAGCTTGTATTTCCATCCTCAATGCATCAAACACTGCCTGCATCTCAGACATACCAGCAGCTATGGTAAGACAATGGCAAGAAAAACAGAAGCAGGTAGGAACAAAAACAAACAAGGAGGAACAAACCACCCAAACTGGAACGGTGTGTGTTCTGTTCTGCTGGCTCTTGGCACGAGCCTATAATTAAATGCAAAAGTAGCCAAAACAGACACACACACAGGAAAAGTCAACAATACTTTCTTTATCCACAACTTCCGGTCACAATTCAAAGTGTTGGTTATGACCTTTAAAGCCCTTCATGGCACTGGACCAGAATATCTCCGAGGCCGCCTGCTGCCACACGAATCCCAGCGACCGATTAGGTCCCACAGAGTGGGCCTTCTCCGGGTCCCGTCAACTAAACAATGTTGGTTGGCGGGCCCCAGGGGAAGAGCCTTCTCTGTGGTGGCCCCGACCCTCTGGAACCAACTCCCCCCGGAGATTAGAACTGCCCCTACTCTCCTTGCCTTTTGTAAGCTCCTTAAGACCCACCTGTGTCGTCAGGCATGGGGGAACTGAGACATCTCCCCCGGGCATATACAATTTATGAATGGTATGTGTGTATGTATGTGTGTTTAGAAAATGGGGTTTTTAAAATGTTTTTAGTAGAAATTTAGATTTGTTATAAATTGTTTTTCACTTTGTTGTGAGCCGCCCCGAGTCTGCGGAGAGGGGCGGCATACAAATCTAAATAAATAAATAAATAAATAAATAAATAAATAAATAAATAAATAAATAAATAAATAAATAAATAAATAAATAAATAAATAAATAAATAAATAAATAAATAAATAAATAAATAAATAAATAAATAAATAAATAAATAAATAAATAAATAAATAAAAATAGAAACAAAACCCTCTTTTTGTAGTCAAAGGGCTCATGGGTAAAACAAACAGGCTTGAAGGCAGTGAAATAGCAAAAAACCAAACAAACTCAAAGCAATTAACAAGTAGCTGTGAATGTCGTCACAGCTACTCTCCTTCAGACTTTGTTTCACTCACCTGGTTAACTATGATTTATGTTCAGAGTCCAGGTATCAAAGCACAGGGTCCTTGGAGAATCCGAAGAGTCAAGGCAAATCCACAATCACAAACAGATAATCTTCCACACTGAAAGGCTGGCACGCTGCCCATTTAAGAGCAGCCCTAATTACTTGAACCACACCCAACCATGGCACAGGACCAGATTATCTCTGAGACCGCCTTCTGCCACACGAATCCCAGCGACTGGTGAGGTCCCACAGAGTTGGCCTCCTTAGGGTCCCATCGACCAAACAATGTCAGCTGGTGGGACCTAGGGGAAGAGCCTTCTCTATGGGAGCTCTGGCGCTCTGGAATCAACTCTCCCCAGAGATTCGCACTGCCCCCACCCTCCTTGCCTTCCAAAAGAGCTTAAAAACTCATCTTTGCTGCCAGGCTTCGGACTTTTAGATCTTTCCCCTGACCACTGAATGCTTTAAGTATGATTGCTGAATGTTTGGTTGATCCGTTTTTAAAAAAAATTGTTTTTAAATTGAAGTATTAATTGGATTTACATTATTGTTTTGTTTTTATATATGCTGTGAGCCGCCCCGAGTCCTTGGAGAGGAGTGGCATACAAATCCAATTAAATAAATAAATAAATAAATAAATAAATAAAATCACAGGTGAACTCTCTTATTTCTCGTAATACCTTCCTAGCTGCTCTCTTTTATTCATGGCTCTTCACATGCGTGGGTCTATAACTGCTTCCTCATCAAAGTCCAGTGAAGATAAGGAGGATGAGGAATGGCTTCCTCCTGGGTTGCCTGCCAAGCTCCCCTCTGAGGATCCCATTTCACAGTCACTCCCTGCTTCTCACGATACTTTGCTGCCCGAAGCAGTCGGCAGTAAAACAGGCCTCTGACACTGGGAGGATTCACCTACATCCATCCCCACAGTCCTTGGGGCAGGAACTGGCCCAGAGCCAACCGCAACACCATCCCTCCCGGAAGGTCCCTTCACTGACTCCAGTGCAAGGGATGGGGCTTCTGTGGAAATTGCGCATGAAAAGCCCGAATGAAGGCGCGAGCATCGACCAATGCAGCCTCTACCCACAAGCAATCATCCGGCTCACCCTCCAGGTATTGGACTAAGTATTGAAAACAATCGTCCACCCAACGGGATGGAAAAGCACTAGAGACAAAGTATATGTAGCTTCTAGAGAGGGTAAGCTTACCTATAAAGGCAGAGAGTTAAATATCCTGAAACAAATCCCGAGAAGAGTACGGGAAGGAAGAAGAGACTACAAAGAAAGTTTAGAAGTGACTACAGCTCTTCTAAATAAGAAAGATATTACATTCAGATGGACCATTCCAGAAGGTATGGTAATAAATTTGAAAGTTAGAAAAGTCAAAGTTGACACTTTGGGAAGATCTATAAACAGATAACCGGCTTAGAGTTGGATTTAGAAAGCGGAGAAAGACAGGAATCAAGCAAAGAAGACGAAACGGAATCTGATATACAAAGTGAAAAGGGAAGAGAAGAAACAAGACCAATAGAAGAATGGAGAGAGTTGAGAAAAGACGAGGGAACCAAAACTAGAGCACAAACAGCAACACCAAGCAAATAAATAAGAAAGAAAAAAATAGGGTAAGATGTCATTTAAACCCAAATTAATTTTAATAAACATTAACAGTCTTAATAGTGCCTACAAACGGAGAAAAATATTCTCGGAATTGCTTAATCAAAAAGCACAAATAATTTTTTTACAAGAAAATAATACCTTACAAATTAATGATGCAGATAAAGAAATGTTAAAAAACAAGATTAATATCCAAGAGCTACAACAAGCCTTAAAAAAACAAAAGAATGGCAAGTCTCCAGGCCCAGACAAATTACTGGGGGAACTTTATAAAAAAAATTATGAAATCTTTGACCCCATCTTACTGGAGACATATAACAAAATTCTAGAGCAAGCAAAAATTCCTGAGACATGGAGGGAATCGTATATCACGGTAATTCCAAAAGTACAGTGGAAGAATAAAATAGAGAATTCTAGGCCAATTTCCCTTTTAAACGCAGATTATAAAATGTTTATGTTGATTCTAGCAGAAATGGTTAAAAAAAAATTAAACTAACTTATTAATACCGATCAATGTGGTTTTTTACCACACAGACAAATCAAACATTGCACCAGATCAGAATTTGATATTTTGGAATTTTGTGAAGCTCATCCAGGAACACAAGTTGCTCTTGCCTTCTTAGACACGCAGAAGGCCTTTGATAATGTTAGCTGGCAGTACTTATTGGAATTGTTAAGAGAACTTAAATTTGGAAAAATATTTGTAAATATAATTCAAAACATATACAGTGATACCTTGTCTTACAAACTTAATTGGTTCCGGGATGAGGTTCTTAAGGTGAAAAGTTTGTAAGACGAAACAATGTTTCCCATAGGAATCAATGGAAAAGCAATTAATGCGTGCAAACCCAAAATTCACCCCTTTTGCCAGCTGAAGCGCCCGTTTCTGCGCTGCTGGGATCCCCTGAGGTTCCCCTCCATGGGAAATCCCACCTCCAGACTTCTGTGTTTTTGCGATGCTGCAGGGGAATCCCAGCAGGGGAATTCCAGCAGCACAAAAACGGGCGCTTCGCTGGCAACGGAAGTCCGGAGGTGGGGCATCCCAGTGGCGGCTGTGGGTTTGTAAGGTGAAAATAGTTTGTAAGAAGAGGCAAAAAAATCTTAAACCCCAGGTTTGTATCTCAAAAAGTTTGTATGATGAGGTATCACTGTATACTACTCAATCTGCAAAAGTTATAATTAATAATGACATGACAAAATTATTTAATATAGAGAAAGGTCTTCGCCAGGATTGCCCAATGTCTCTCCTGTTGATTATTCTTACCCAAGAAATATTACTCAACAAAATTCAGAATAATAAAGAAATAAAAAGAATTAAAGTAAAACAGGAAGAATTTAAATTACAGGCCTATGCTGATAATGTCGTATTTTTTCTAGAGGATCCACTAAAATTATGTAGAGAACTGATAAAAGAATTAGAGATTTTTGGTGAATTCTCGGGTCTTAAAATTAATAAACAAAAAAGTTTTTGACAAAAAATATGACTCCAAAATAGATGAATGAATTAGAAAAATCTACAAATTTTCTAATGACCAAAAAGATTAAGTATCTTGGAATAAATATAACTAATAAGACATCAACTATTAAGGAAGATAATTATGATAAGATCACACAGGAAACTAAAACAAATTAGAAAAATGGGGGGATTTACAGTTGTCATTTTAGATAGAATAGCAATAATTAAAATGAACATCCTCCCGAAATTTTTATATCTCTTTCAAATGGCGCCTATTAGTATAGATCAAAAATTCTTTAAAGAAATTGACAAAATTATCTCAACATTTATTTGGAATTTAAAAAAAAACCAGAATCAAATACTCTTACCTCCAAGACAGTAAAAAAAGAGGAGGTTTTGGACTTCCAGACCTAAAACTATACTATAATGCAGCCAGTTTAACCTGGATCAAATAATGGATTAATCTCACAAATAAAAGAATTTTGATACTAGGGGGACATGATCTACAGCAAGGCTGGCATGCATACCTTTGGAAAGAAGGAAATAAAATACAAACTACTTTTTAGTAAACACTTAATTAGGAACTCTTTATTAGAAACTTGGTTGGAAATTAAAAGAAAATATTACACACAAATCCCCAAGTGGTTCTCTACCATGGAAGCAATAGTTTATTCAAATTTAATAGATCCTACTAAAACCCTAACCTGTAAAGACATTCTACACTCTACAAATGGAGAATTGAAAACAAGAAAAGAACTTAGCAGCAAAATCATAAACTGGACTGGTGGATATACCTACAAAGTAAATCAAGGTATAATAAAGATCATGAAACCCCTGGAATTAATATCTCGACCCACACTTTGGATAAAATACTCACAAGACAGGATGATAAATTAATCACTAAAATATACCAATATATGCTAGAAACAGACAGGTTAGAGGACATTGTTTAAGACCCAACGATTGCATGGGCCAAGAACGTTCAACATAATATACATTTAACAGATTGGGAGAAATCATGGAACAATATTTGTAAAATCACGTTGTTGGCAGCCTATAAGGAAAATTTTTATAAAATCCTGTATAGGTGGTTTTTACCTCCTCAAAGGCTTGCTAAGATATATCCTAAACTTAAAAATAATTGTTGGAAATGTAAGAAACACCAGGGAACCTTTTTTCATATGCGGTAGTCCTGCTCTAAAATTCAAAGTGTATGGAAAACTATACATAAGTGGCTTACCGAAATTGTAGAAGATGAAATTGAATATTCACCCGAAGGCATACTTTTAGGGATCTGGAAACAAAATAATATTATAACGCATATAATTACCACAGTCAGAATTTCAATAGCCCAAATGTGGAAAAAGGAACAAATCCCATCCGAAAACCTAATTATTGAGAAAGTGTATAAATGCGCTGAAATGGATGAAATGACAAATGCAATCAAAGGAGTAAGAATCAAAGAAACCAAAGAGAAATGGAAAAAATGGCATGAATGGATCCACAATAAAAATTGAATATATCAATATAAAGTATAAGTGTACATTTAAGAAAGTTAAATATACTAATATCATAGGTTTTATTAACTTATGGAAATGTATATAGTTCGCTTAAGACAGTGATTTTCAACCTTTTTTGAGCCGCGGCACACTTTTTACATTTACAAAATCCTGGGGCACACCACCAACCAAAATGACACAAATCTAATAAATAAATAAATAAATAAATAAACAAACAAACAAACAAACAAACAAACACATACATACATACATACATACATACATACATACATAAATAAATAACCCCCTCATATATATAATCCCATGTAACATCCCCTTATAAATACAGTCAATCATCAATCATCCCTCCTGAAATTTATACCGCTGTCTCATTTATGGGTACTTCTCCTGTCTTTCCCCCTTTTCTCTCTCATGTTTCTCATTTCTCTCTCTTCCTCCCTTTTTCCCTCATTCCTTCTCCCTTTCACTTCTCCTCTTTTTCCATCCCTGTCTCTCTCCCCCCCTTATGTGTGTGTATGTATACACACTCCAACCATTTCCAAAACCAGGTGAGGGCTGGGGTTTAATTCTCTTTTATTCTTTTCAAAAACAGGTGAGGGCTGGGGTTTTTTTCTTATTATTTGGGTGCTTTTTACCATATGCTTCAAGAATCACCCCTCTCTCTCTCTTTTGTTTCTCTCTCCTCTCATTCTCTGCCTCAATCATTTTCTCATTTCTCCTCCCCTTTTTGTTCTCATTTCTCTCTCTCTCTCCTTTCCTCTTCCTGTCTCTCTTGCTATCTTTTTTTCTCTCTCTCTCTTGCTTTCTTTCAGTATCTCTTGCTATCTCTTTTTCTCTCTTGCTTTTCTTCTCTCGTGCTTTTTCTTGTTCTTTCTCTCTCTCTGTTGCTCTCTCATTCTCTTATTTTTTCTCTCTCTCTCTTTTCTTTCTCTCTCTCTTAGTCTCTCTCTCTCTTGTTCTCTCTTATTTTCTTTCTCTCTCTTTCATGCTTTCTCTCTCTTGTTCTTTATCACTCTCTCTCTCTGTTGCTCTCTCTCGTTCTCTCTCTTCCTTTCTTCTCTGTGGAGGCCAGCGAAGGTTTCCCTTAGTTTGAATGTTCCGAGCAAGCAGCCCCTTTACTGACAGCCCGGGATGGGACTGTGAGAGGGGTGGGCGTTCCCACAGCGCTTGGAGCGGCTAGCGGCCGGATCGCCAGCGCCGCTGCAGCCACCGTTGTGGAAGAAGCCGCACCCCAAAAAAGCCGGAGAGAAGGAAGGATCGGGCGGGCGGGGACAGCCACAAGTGGAAGCCTCAGCCCTGGAGCCCCCTCGCGCCCATGGCTTCTCGTCGATGTCTCTGCCTGCCCGATCCGCTGGAGTGCTAATAGCAGCAGCGGGCAGGAGCCCCCCCCCTATTCCCGCCGCCGCCACCGCTATTAGCACTCCCGCGGATCGGGCAGGCAGAGGCATCGATGAGAAGCCATGGGTGCGAGGGGGCTCCAGGGCTGAGGCTTCCACTTGCAGGGCCCCCCCCGCTATTCCCGCCGCCGCCGCTATTAGCACTCCCGATGCCATTGCCACCGTGGGGAGGCAGGGGCAGCTGCGGCTCCCTTTACTCCTACTGCCGCACCTCCCTGCCCCTGCCTCCCCACGGTGCCTCCGGCCAAACGCGCCTCTGGCTTCTCCGCCCTGCCCCATTGCCCGCCCACTCTCCTCCGCCGCCGCCTCCTGCCTTGGGGCGAGGAGTCCGGGACTGTGTGGCTTTGCGCCATGAAGAGAAAACGGCAGCAGGGAAAAGTCGGCCGTTTTCTCTTCATGGCGCAAAGCCACACAGTCCCGGACTCCCGGCCAAACGCGCCCCTGGCTTCTCCCCCCTGCCCCATTGCCCGCCCGATCCGCCCACTCTCCTCCGCCGCCTCTCGCCGCGGCACACCTGACGGTGTGTCGCGGCACACCAGTGTGCCGCGGCACACCGGTTGGGAAACGCTGGCTTAAGATACAGAGATATGATTTGTAATCTTAGTATGCAAAATGAAACTGTATTGGATCTGTAATAACAATTATATGAATTATCTTTTTTTTAACCCTGCTGTTCTGTTCTATGCAACATGAACTTCGAAGTTTGAGACCTGTAAATAATTTTCCCTGCATTTCTGAAACTTGAAATTTAATGACTTTTCATCATTTCAGGGGTTCTCTCTATGAGAAATTTTTTTTGGGGGGGGGGGCTTAGCTTTTTCTGGGCAAAAAAAGTCACACTTGTACTGTTTACAAATCTGTGTGACTCGCACTGAAAATTCTTTATTTTAAGTGCTTATATTTGGTCAATTTGAAAACTTTTCCCCTTGTAAGCTAGGTTGGACATTTCTGCACAAAATGAAAGGAAAATTGAAATAAAAAAATAATGCTTATTGGTTTATTTTGTTCATAAAAGCCCACCCACCCCCTTTACTGAGGGCAAATCATGTCAGACTACCCTCATTGATTTCTTTGACTATGTCACAAAGGTGTTGGATGAAAGTGGTGCCATAGATATTCAATATCTGGACTTTGGCAAAGCCTTTGATATGGTTCCACATAAAGAGCTGATAGATAAATTAGTGAAGATTGGACTTAATCCCTGGAGACTTCAGTGGATTTGCAGCTGGCTGAAGCATAGACATCAGAGAGTTATTGTTAATGGCGAGTATTCTGAGCAGAGCCTGGTTACAAGCAGGGTGCCATAAGGGTCTGTTCTGGGTCCTATTCTTTTTAATATGTTTGTGAGTGACATATAGGGGAAGGTTTGGTAGGGAAGGTTTGCCTATTGTCAATGACTCTAAAGAGTGCAATAGGTTTGATATTCCTGGAGATGTCTATAATATGGCAAATGATTTAGCTTTACTAGATAAGTGGTCAAAGTAGTGGAAACTGCAGTTTAATATTTCCAAATGTAAAATAATGCACTTGGGGAAAAAGAATCCTCAATCTGAGTATTGTATTGGCAGCTCTATGTTAGCAAAAACTTCAGAAGAGAAGGATTTAGGGTAGTGATTTCTCAAAATGAGTGAACAGTGCGGTCAGGCAGTAGGGAAAGCAAGTAGAATGCTTGGCTGCAAAGCTAAAGGTATAATAAGCAGGAAGAGGGAGATTGTGAGAGGGAGAGACCACATTTGGAATACTGTGTTCAATTCTGGAGACCTCACCTACAAAAACATATTGATAAAATTGAACGGGTCCAAAGATGGGCTACAAAAAGAGTGGAAGGTCTTAAGCATAAAACTTATAAGGAAAGACTTAATGAACTCAATCTGTATAGTCTGGAGGCAGAAGGGAAAGGGAGGACATGATCAAAACATTTAAATATGTTAAAGGGTTAAACTCTCCGAATTTTCAGAGAGGGGTGGCATACAAATCTAAATAATAATAATAATAATAATAATAATAATAATAATAATAATAATAATAATAATACATGACCTGGATTGACTACAAGAAAGCCTTTGATTCATTGCCACACAGCTGGATCATAAAATGCCTGGAAGTCATTGGAGTCAATGAAAACATCAGGAAATTCATAGAAAGGGCGATGAAATATTGGAAGACTAAGCTTTTTGTTGGGAATAAAAACTATGGACTGATCAACATCAGAAGTATTGGATTATACTGTTTTGTTACTGTTGTTAGCCGCCCCAAATCTGCGGAGAGGGGCGGCATACAAATAAATAAATAAATGAATGAATGAATGAATGAATGAATGAATGAATAAATAAATAAATAAATAAATAAATAAGGCATCTTCCAGGGGGACTCTTTGTCCCCAATGCTATTAATCATTGCTATAATCCCGCTGTCACTCATCCTATAGAAAACAAACCTAGGCTACCACCCAGCTAGGAATTCACCAAAATTTTTACACCTGCTGTATATAGATGACCTGAAGTTGTACAGAAAATCAGAAACTGAGATACAATCACTAAGCAACACTGTGTGAATCTTTAACAATGACATCAGCATGGAGTTTGGCCTGGATAAATGTGCCACAGTGGCACTGAAAAAGGGGAAAATCACTGAAAGTGAGGGCATTGAAATGCCAAATGGTCAAACCATCAAGTGCCACCAGCCAGAAGCCTACAGATACTTGAGCATCTTGCAACTGGATAATATCAAGCACGGTCATGTGAAAACTGTGATCAGCAAAGAGTACATCCAGAGGACCAGAAAAATTTTGAAGAGCAAACTGAATGGTGGCAACACTATCAAGGCTATAAATACTTGGGCCATAGCTGTCATTAGATATACAGCTGGCATAGTGAACTGGACTCAAGCAGAGCTGGACAACTTGCAAGTGAAGCAGACAGTGGAAGAAGAGAAGCATGCATTAGCTGACTGTGTGAAGGAGAGCACAGAATCAGCACTGATGGAGGTCAACAATAGGAAGCTTCTCAAGGTGAAGCAAACTAAGGACCAGTACAGAAAAACTGTAACTCAATGTTGTATGGACAGTTGGCGGAACAAAGCATTGCATGGCCAGTTCTTGGAGATTGAAGGCAAAGTGGATAAAGAAAAGACCTGGTCATGGTTTACAAGTGGAACATTCAAAAAGGAGACAGAAGGACTAATACTCGGGGGACAAGAACAGGCCATTAGAACAAATGCTATCAAAGCCAGAATTGAAAAATCAACAGACAATCCAAAGTGCAGACTGTAAAGAAACAGATGAAACAATCGATCACATACTCAGCTGCTGCAAAAAGATCGCACAGACTGACTACAAACATAGACACGAGGCTGTGGCACAGAGGATCCACTGGAGTTTGTGCCAGAATTACCATCTATCAGTGGCAAAGAACTGGTGGGATCATAAGCCCGAAAAAGTGGTTGAAAATGAGCAGGCAAAACTACTGTAAATTACTTCAGTTACTTCCACAGTAACTGAATTTAAACATGCCTGGGATAAACATATATCCATCCTAAGATAAAATACAGGAAATGGTATAGGGGCAGACTAAATGGACCATGAGGTCTTTTTCTGTCGTCAGTCTATGTTTCTATGTTTTAAATATAATTGAATATTACGAAATTCAAAGTGAGAAATGATTAGCCATGATCTTCCTAGATGCTCAGAAAGCATTTGATAATCTAAATTGGGACTTTTTAAAACAACAAATAAAAATTATGAATTTTGGCTCAAATTTTATAAACATGATTAACATGATCTACGCAAATCAAAAAGGCAAAGTTTTAATAAATGAGGACATGACAAATCAGTTTGAAATACAAAAAGGAGTAAGGCAGAATTGTCCCCTATCCCCGTTACTATTTATCCTATCTATAGAAATATTATTAAACAGGATTAGGTCAAAGAATCAAATTAGAGGGACACAAATAAAACTCAGGTGTTCGCCGACGACCTGATGTTCTTTCTGGAAAACCCAGTGAACTCTGCTGCACAACTGCTGAAAGAGATAGACGCAGGATTAAAAATAAACAAAGACAAAATTAAAATATTAACTAAGAACTGCTCAGAAAATTTAATTAGCGATATGAAACAAAAAACAGGTTTACAAATAACAAAAAAACCCCAAATATTTAGGCCTGTCAATATCCGCAAGATACTCTTCATTAAAAGAAGATAATTATATCAGTCTATTCTAACAAACAAAACAAGATATGCTAAGATGGCAAAAGATACAACTATCAATAATGGGGAGAATAGGCTTTGATGAAGTGATAACCCATCTGGAATTACAATCTGCCTCACACGGACTGAGATTTCAAAATATAAGTGAAGAGAAGGATGAAGATTTAACCGCAAAGATGGCAGAGGTAATAGGAGAAATCCTACAGATGGATCCACAAGAACTCATAAGAGAAATAGATGAAATCTACAGAGTCCGGACCGGCTATGTGAGGAAGCACAACCTAGCAAGAGAGGTTCATATTAAGTTCTCCAGGAGAATAATTAGAGATGATATTTTAAAACAGACAAGGACCCAAACCTGGAAGTACAAAAGCAAAGACATCATAATTTTAAAAGAAGTTCCAAAAAGAGTAAGAGAAAGCAGAAGAGAATACTATTTCCTTACTAGTATTTTAATAAAAGAAAAGATAACTTTCCGATGGTTAGTACCAGAAGGACTTTCTTTATTTTGCAAGGATTGAGGATCAAGATAGAAAATGTAGAAGAAGCAAAAGCCTTTTTCGTGCAAACCAGATTGAATAGAACCGAACAACCATGCAAAGAATCTAAAGATAAAGAAGAGGAGCAAGGGGCTACCTGCAAAGAGAGGGAGGAAATACAAGATGTTAGAAAGAAACAACCACAAATTCAACAAGAATTGGTGTTAAGTAGTAGACTACGAGAACCAAAAGAAACCAAAAAATACTAGAGATGTTACAAGATTTAAAAATTTTCTCAGTCAATGTAAATGGATTGAATAATTCCAGGAAAAGAAATCAAATATTGACTAAACTTAAAAAACAAAGAGCACAAATAAATATTCTGAAAGAAGTACATATTAAAAAATCAAATAGAAAATTATTAAACAAACCAAAATTAGGAAAAATTTATACGAGCTTAGCAGATTAAAAAAAGAGGTGTGGCAATGTATATTGATGAAGCAATAGAGTCAAAACAAATACACAGTGATTACGAAGGTAGAATTTTAATTGTACAATTAGATTTAGAACCAAACCCTCTCGTTATTATATCTATATACACCCCAAATGACAACCAAAAACAATTTTATAAGGAATTACATGACAAAATAATTGAATTATCAATAGAAAATATGATAATAGTAGGTGATTTTAATGCAATTTCTAACAGTCAAATGGATTTGTTAAATCACTGCACCGGAGACTGCTTTAGTTTAACAGGTTTATTTAACAAGGCATAATAAGGTGAACAGCTCTCTCTGACAATCAACTCCTAACAAGGGCAACGGCTAATCCGTTGCCCCATTTATACTTTTTCTTTATGCAGGAACATTCTGACAACTGTTTATTTTTGGCAGCATTCTAACCAATCAGTGAATTTTCCCTTATTATTTCTTTTAAACGGACATAACATTCCTCCCCTTTTAGCTTGGTGATTGGGTGTTTATGTATTTATCCAAGTGATGCAATCTTGTAACCTGATTGGTGGTTTGAGTGTTCGTTTGGACCTGCGCAGTTCATTTTCTGGAGAACTATCTCCCTGGATGGCCGGCGTTTGTTCTGCTCCACTTAGGTCGGCTTTTTGCTGGCCTGTTTGCATTGATGCAGCCGGATCCTTGCTGGCCTCCAGGGGTAACAGGTAGCCATCGCTGGAGTCCTGAACAGGCTCGGGTAAGTGCTCTTTTTGATTGTCTAAAGTGGGTAAAATGTTAATGTTAGTTTTAAGTCGTTTCCTTATTTGATCTATGTGCTGGTGCCATATTCGGCCATCGTTTAATAAAATTAGATAAGTTTTTAAACAAAGTTTTCCTTTATTGTTCCTTCTCGCCATTTGGTTTCTGAGTCGTATTCTTTTGCGAATACTGGGTCGCCAATGTTAAAACTCCTTTCTGGTTGTGTTATTTGCTCATTTCTCTCGGTTTGATAGTCTGGATGTATTCAGTCTAGTTTTGAGCGTATGTTTCTTCCCATGAGCAGCTCTGCTGGGCTCTTTTGGGTTGAGGCTGATGGTGTTATATGTTGTATCATAAGGAATTCATCAATTTGTTGTTGCCAGTCTCCTGGTGGTGATTTGTTTAAGGCTTCTTTTGTAATTCTCACCATTCGTTCTACTTGATCGTTTGCTTGCGAAAAATGTGGTGGAATAAGTGTATGTTTTATGCCTAGGTCTGCCAGAAATAGTTCCATCTGGCGTGTTGTTAATTGTGGACCATTATCTGACACCAAGGTGTCTGGGATGCCATGTGTGGCAAATAATTTCCGTAAGATTTTTATTGTTGCGCTGGTTGTTGTAGAAGTCACTAGGGCGATCTCGAGCCATTTGGAATAGGCATCTACTACTATTAGGAAAAACTGGCGAAGTCAATGTGTATTCGCGACCGTGGACCTCTCAGTGTGGGCCATTTGGATGGTTTGGTTCTTGGAGGGTCAGGTCTTGATAGTTGGCACGGGGAGCAAGAGGCAACCCATAGCTCGATGTCCTTGTCTAAACCTGACAACCATAAATGTCCCCTTGCTAGGCTCTTCATTTTAACTATGCCAGGGTGGCCCTGGTGCAGTAACTTCAAAGCTCTTTTTTGGAGGGATTGGGGAATCACTACACAATTTCCCCATAAGAGACAGTCTTTTAATCTGCTGAGTTCTATTTGTCTATTTTTGAATTGTTGGAATTTTTCTGGTAGTTTTTCTGCTGGCCACCCTCTTAAGATCCATTGTTTAACATTTTTTAATACAGGGTCGGTTTTGGTAGGTTCTGCAATCTCTGAAGCGGTTAATAGGCATTGATTGTTTAGTTTAATAAGAAGGGTGCTTGAAACTGGAGCGGGGTCAGTTACTAGTTCTTTTTGTGGACATCTACTTAACGCATCCGCATGTCCTACGTCTCCCCCCCCCCTGTGCTTTAGCATATAATTGTATCCGGCCAGGAAAACGGGTCATACGAGGGGAAAGGAAAGCAAGGGTTTGCTTGTCCCCAGCTAGGATGCCTAAAAGGGACTTGTGGTCGGTTATTACTGTGAAGGACTGGCCAAAAAGGTAGTTGTGAAAATGTTTGACACCCGCTACGGCGGCTAGAGTCTCTTTGTCCAGCTGGGAATAGTTCCATTTGGCTGAGGACAGGGTTTTTGAATAAAAGGCAATTGGTGTCTCGGTCCCATCAGGAAATGAGTGGCTAAGTATGGCACCTATGCCAAATGGGGAAGCATTGCAAGTCAGTGTTACTGGCATGGTGACATTGTATTGTACAAGAACACTTTCAGAGGACAATAATTTTTTAATTGAGTTAAACGCAGAGTGCTCGATGGGTCCCCACGTCCAGGCAGTGCCTTTTTTAAGGAGGTTATGTAGAGGTTCCGCTACCCTTGCTTTCTCTTTGAGGAAAATGGAATAAGAGTTCAGTAATCCTAAAAATGCTTGCAATTCAGTTTTGTTAGTGGGGGCGGGGGCTTTCTTTATAGCTTCAATTTTTTCATTGGTGGGGTGGATGCCTGATTTGTCAATTTTAAATCCCAAAAACTCAACACTGGGAACGGCCTAAGAACATTTGTCTGCTTTTAAATGAAGTGCTGTCTCTTTAAATTTAGTTAAAACGGCTCTAATTCTTTCCCATAGTTGCAGTTTTGACTGGGCTGAAATAAGCATGTCGTCGAAGTAGGGGACGACCCCCAGAATTTGATGCAGGAGGCGTTCCATAAGACCTTGGAAAATACCGGGGGTGATGGATACCCCGAATTGGAGTCTTGAACATTTAAATGCGCCTCTATGCGTTACAATAGTTTGTGCTTCTGCAGTAGTGGGGTCAACAGGGAGTTGTTGATAAGCTTGTGCGAGGTCCAATTTTGCAAAAATGGAACCATTACCCAGTGTGTGCAAAAGTTGTTGGACCACTGGAATGGGGTAGGTGTTGTGCTGTAATGCTCTATTGATGGTTGCCTTATAATCTGCACAAATCCTGACAGAGCCATCGGGCTTAAGGGGGGTGACTATAGGGGTCTCCCACCTAGCATGATCAGTCGGGATCAAAATGCCCTGTGCTAGTAGTTTGTCTATTTGTTCATCAACCTCTGGTAATAGTGGAATTGGCACGCGCCGGGGTTTCAATCGGATGGGGGGCAATAGTTGGGTCAAGATTGAAAGAAATCGGATTTCCCTTGTATCAACCTAGGTCATTTGAAAAAACTCTGGAAATTCACGAATTAAGGTAACAGAATCAAAAACATTTTCAGATACATTATGCAATCCGGATATAGTGATACCTAAAGGTTGCAACCATTTTAGCCCAAGCAGAGTGTACCTGGGGCCATCTACCACAATGAGAGGTAATAGTCAATTTTGGCTATACAATTCAACTAGAGGAATGGGAAAGAATTTGGAAGGATCGATACAAATTGACACTATCGGTAGCCTATAAAGAAAACCATTATAAATTATTTTACAGGTGGCACTATGCCCCAGCAAGACTTGCAAAAATGTATCCAAACTTAGATCCCAATTGCTCGAAATGTAAAAAAAATTATGGAACATAATACTGCCTCTGGTGAATATGCCCAGAAAGCAAGAAATTTTGGACTATGATTCAAACCTGGATAAAAGAAATATTAGATTATGAATTGGAACTAAAACCAGAAGCATACTTATTGGGAATAATAAGAGGAAAACATTCAAAAGCTCAATACTACCTAATTATACATATATTGACAGCTGCCCGACTAGCAATTGCACAAATGTGGAAAAATGAACAAATGCCCTCTGAAACAATGATAATTAATAAACTACTGGAATGCGCAGAAATGAGCAAACTTACATTAGAATTGCAAAATTAGCAAAGAAAAGAAATATACATTATATGGGAGAAATTATACATACGGCTTGAAAAGAGAAATAAATTATAAACTTAAAAACAATAAAATGGGGATGAGATGTTTTATAAAAGATTGCAACGGTGAATGTATAATGGATATTATATCAACATTACTGATAAATAATTAACATTGTTAGATTTTTTTTCTTTTTATGTTATTCGTATTATTGGTATTGTATTGTACTTTGTTTCTTTATTTTTTTCCTTTTGTTGTGTGTACTTATCTTATTGCATTTTGTTTTGCTTGTCTGTAAAAGAAAGAAAAGACACTCCAGTATTGATCAGTGATCCAGTAGTGGAGATAAAGTCTGAAGTGAAGGAAGAGCCAATGCCTAGCACTAGTGATGTGATTATTCCCAGGAGAAGTAATAGAATTAGATGGGAACCATAGTTCCCTCTAAGCTGAGCAGTGAGCAATCGCTCACTTAAAAATCATCATCAACTCAAAGTTTTCCAAACCTGCCCAGAAGCCAAGAGGGAAAGAGTTAGAGGGAAGGAGAGAGAGAGGAAGAGAGGAAGAGAGAGAAACAGATAGAAAAAAGAGAGGAAGGAAAAGAGAAAGAAAAAGAATGGGAGTAAGGAAGAGAGAAAGAAAATCAAAATCTAGTTTGAAACTAGCTCAACTATTTAAGTGGCATTTTGATATTGATAGAGTTGCCCTATTATGAGCTCACTGTTACAGACACACAGTACAGTATTTTATTTTGAAACTCTCTGAGGCAAAACAGGGTGGGTTTTTTATTTGTTTGTTTGTTTGTTTGTTTGTTTGTTTGTTTGTTTATTTATTTATTTATTTATTTATTTATTTATTTATTTATTATTTCTGTGCCGCCCAGTCCCGAAGGGACTGCCGCTCAGACACTATACTTCCCCCCCCCCAAAAAAAAAATTAGAGGGAACACTGATGGGAACTGGATCGATTTAAAGGCAATGTAGCTTGTCAGGTTGTTATTGTTGTTGTTGTTGTTGTTATTATTATTATTATTATTTATTAGATTTGTATGCTGCAGCTCTCCGTAGACTCGGGGCGGCTCACAGCAATAACAAAAACAATGCACAATAACAAATCTAATATTTAAAAATACCTAAAAATCCCTTATTTAAAAACAAGACATACACACAAACGTACCATACATAAATTATATAGGCCTGGGGAAGATGTCTCAATTCCCACATGCCTGATGGCAGAGGTGAGTTTTAAGGAGTTTACGAAAGGCAAGAAGGGTGGGGGCAATCATTACCAGACTCAATAGTGTCAACCCCTAACCCCCAACATTTCTCCCTTAGACTATCCACAATTGACCTCTCCAGGTTGCTAGGGGTGTAAGAGGTGTACATAATTGCATTAGTGTGCCTTTCGTCCCCTGTCCAATTGTCTTTCCTTTATCTCATATATCATATATATTTTCTTCCTTTCATATATCTTCTCCTCTATTTTATATTTTTCTTTATATATATATTACCTCATGTCTGTTCTCTTCCATATGTATTGTGTATTGGACAAAATAAATAAATAAATAAAATAAATATTATTGTTACATTGGTAGAGTCAGTGAACAGAATTACTAAAGAACTGGGAAAGAAATTTAGGATTAGAAAATTGGGTGAGATAAGTCAGTATTTAGGGGTCGATATTAAGAGGACTGACAAAGGATACAGACTGTCACAGGCTAGGAAAATCAACAGTTTATTAAAGAAGTTTAATATGGAAAACTGTAAAGTTGTGAGAACTCCTATGGAGAGTGGCTTTGTGCATAGTAAGGAGAAATTTATTTATTTATTTATTTATTTATCTATCTATCTATCTATCTATCTATCTATCTATCTATCTATCTATCTATCTATCTATTTATTTATTTATTAGATTTGTATGCCACCCCTCTCTGAAGACTCGGAATATAAGGCTGTTGATAAAGAATTGTATAGATCACTCATAGGAAGCTTATAATTTGGTAACTAGTCATGGCTTGATAGTGTCAACCAGTTGGCAAGAGCCGACTGAGTATCAATGGAAAGTGGCGAAAAGAATATTGAGATATTTAAAGGGTACCATTCATTATGGTCTGTTTTTGGAACCAGATAAAAAGTTGACGATAATGAATTGAACTGTATTGACAAAACCCAAGGGGGAGATTATTAGTACACTGTAGATAACTATGTTGGGTGTTGCAATACAGAAGCTAACAATGTAAGTTTGTACAATGTTAAAACTGTACCTTTAAGAAACATTTGCTGGTTGGCCAGAAGAGGGAGCCAACGCCGTTCCGCTTGGGAAGAGTTATTTACTAGAGAGAAATATATTTACTGTGAGCACTTTGCTGTGTGCGTTAACCTTATTTGTAAAAAATTAGTAGAATTATATGTGTATGATATTTGGACTGTGTAACTACTATTGCTTATTTGTCTATCTGTAAATAATAATATTGTTTTGTACTAAGTCTGATTTATTGACTGACTAACCCACATTGCTACATTAACTCTATTTAAAGTTTGTTGAAGGTTTATTACCTAGACATTCTAACAATTATGGATGAAATATGTAACAGTGTTCTCCATTATCATCATTGCTTGGTACAATGTCCAAGAATTTTATAAAATACATCAACAAATTGCAGCTTCCTGCAATAATACCAGTGGATAATAACTGTGCTATTCAGAACATTGTACATCTTAAGAAGGTACTTGGTTGATAATTGTATATCTTAAGAAGGTACTTGGTTGATAATCAACCATTAACACCAGTCAATGGTATTTGTGACACATTTTTGAATATTCATTTGATTAAGTATTGTCTGACTCAGAAGATGATGTGGACTTTAGGATCATTACCCCCTGTTATGAATCAGAACCCCTTGTTATCAGGACCCCCTGTTATTAGGACCCCTGTTAAGATCAGGAAGCTGCAATTTCTTGATGTGTTTTGTGAAATTCTTGAACCTGATACCAAGCGCCCCAATGACAATGTGTATCTGTTAAATGTTTCATTCATAGCCATGTAGTTTCAATGGCCAGGTCATGATATTTTGTAATTTTTTCCAGTTCTTTTTTTTCAACTCTGGCTTCTCTTGGTACAGTGATATCAATAAACTGTACTCTTCGACCCTCAACAACCATGATATCTGGTGTGTTGTGTTCCAAATAATGATCTGTCTGTATTTGAAAGTCCCACAAGATCTTCACCTTCTCATTTTCAATGTTGGCTAGACAATGTTGGCTGGAGGGGCCGTGTGGGAGGACCTTCTCTGTGGCAGTTCTGGCTCTCTGGAACCAACTTTCCCCAGAGATCCACATGCTCCCCACCCTCCTGGCCTTCCAAAAGGCTGTGAAAATGTGGCTTTGCCGGCAGGCCTGGAGCCAGTGAACAGCCCTGGCTGAGTGGATATGAATGTGCTATTATTAATTATTTCAATATTATTTTATATTGTATATCACCCAGAGTCGGGTGGCTTATAAATCGTATAAACAAGGAAACACATAAATATATAAACAGACAAACAACTTTTCCACTTTTTAGGTGGTAGTTGTGGCACAGGTTCTAATGAAGCATCTGGGCTATGTAGTTGTGCCTCTGTTTGTAGTCTGTCTTGGCTATTTTCTTGCAGCCTCTGAGGATGTGATCAATTGTTTCATCACCTTCTTTGCAAAGTCAGTTGGCATAATAAACTGGACGCAGGCTGAACTGGACAATTTGGACAGAAAAACAAGAAAACTCATGACCATTCTCCATTTACTTCATCCTCATAATGATGTTGACAGACTATATCTTCCCAGAAAATCTGGTGGCAGAGGATTTTTACAAGTAAAACAAACAGTAGAAGAAGAAAGACATGCATTGGCAGAATATGTAAAAGAAATGAACAACCTGCATTGACTGAAGTAAACAACCAGAAGCTTTGAAAAGCACAGCAGACAAAGAATCAGTATAGGAAAACTGCAGTGCAAACCAGAGCCAACAACTGGTGCAATAAAACTTTGTATGGGCAGTTCTTCGACAAGATTGAAGGAAAAGTTCACAAGGAGAAGACCTGGTTATGGCTCACTAATGGAACACTGAAGAAGGAGATGGAAGATTTGATTCTTGTAGCCCAGGAACAAGCAATCAGAATAAATGTAATCAAGCCCAGGATCGAAAAATCAGACCCAAAATGTAGACTTTACAAAGAAACCATTGAAACAATTGATCACATCCTCAGAGACTGCAGGATAATTGCAAAGACAGACTACAAACAGAGCCACAACTACATGGCCCAGATGCTTCATTGGAACCTGTGCCACAACCACCATCTACCAGTGGTAAGAACTGGTGGGATCATAAATTTGAGAAAGTAGTTTAAAAAAAACATGCCAAAATTCTTTGGGACTTTCAAATTCAAACTAACAGGCTTTGGGAACACAATATACCAGACCTTATGATTGTGGAAAAGAAGGGGGCATGGATCATTGATGTCACCATACCAGATGATAGTCGAATTGATGAAAAACAACAAGAAAAACATAGACGATATCAGGATCTTAAAATCGAACTACGACGATCGTGGCATAAACCAGTAGAGGTGGTGCCAGTAGTAATCAGCACGCTAGGTGCTGTGCCAAAATACCTCAGCCAACATTTAAAAACAATGAACATTGACAAAATCATGAGCTGTCACTTGCAAAAGGCCACCGTACTTGCATGCGTGATATGAAAATACATCACACAGTCCTAGACACTTGGTAAGTGTTCAACTTGTGATATTGTGATACAAAATCCAGTATATAAATCTTGTTTGTTATGTATTACTGTTTTGTGTGAATAAAAGAATAATAATAATAACAACAATAATAATAATCCATTTCATATTTAATATCACACAAAATATAAGCAAAATCATACAAACTGATTACAAAGTTAGAAATGATCAAGTTGCTAAATACGTCCATTGATCATTATATAAAAAATATGACTTACCTCTATCCAAAAATTCATGGGAGCACAAAGTGAAAAAAGTTGTTTGTTTGTTTATGTGTTTATTTGTTCTTTTGTTTATGTGATTTATAAGCCAACCAACTCCTTCTTGACTCTGGGCAATATACAACAATATAAAACAATATAAAAATAATTTTGAAATCCTTAATTATAACACATTCATATCCATCAACCGGGGCTAAATGGTATGGTTCACCAGCTCCAGGCCTGCTGGCAAAGCCACATTTTCACAGACTTTTGGAAGGCCAGGAGGTTTGGGATCATGTGGATCTCTGGGGGAAGTTGGTTCCAGAGAGTCAGAACTGCTACAGAGAAAGCCCTCCCACGCGGCCCCACCAGCCAACATTGTCTAGCCGACATTTAAAATAGGAAGGTGAAGATCTTGTGGGACTTTCAAATACAGACAGATCGTCATTTGGAACACAACACATGAGATATTATGGTTGTCGAGGGATGAAGAGTACAGTTTATTGATATCACTGTATCAGGAGAAGCCAGAGTTGAAAAAAAAGAACTGGAAAAAATTACAAAATATCATGACCTGGCCATTGAAACTACATGGCTATGAATGAAACATATAACAGTGATACCCATTGTCAATGGGGCGCTTGGTACCATGTCCAAGAATTTCACAAAACATATCAAGAAGTTGCAGCTTCCTGTAATGCAGTATTTCTTAATTATTTTCTGTTCTGTCCCACATAGGAAGAAGTAAACCTCCCCCCCCCCAACTCTCTGCTGGAATGATTGTTTGCAATATTCAGCACATTTTCTCTGAAAAAACTGAAACAGCTTATCAGCATAATTGGGACATAATGTGTTTAAGTGGCACCTTAAATTTTTGGCTTCATGCTGTCTGCTGTCAACATTTTTAGACACAGTAAACATACTGGTCTTTCCGCATCTCCCACCATAGTCATAATGAAGCCAAGTGCTACATACCTTTCATCCTATTTCCTCATCTTAGCTTTTGCGAGATTTACATTTCTTTCATTATCTCCTTTTTTTCATCCCTGTTAAATAATTTTCCATGGTGTCTTTTACAGGTTTGTTATGTGCACTTCGTATCTCTTACTTTGTGCTGTGTGCTATTGTTTGGTGCAAAAAGTTGCTATTTCCTGTGGCAAAAAAAGCATGTTTCCCAGGGTCATGTGTCACCTTGGCATCGCTCCGCACCCTCTATTTGAGAAACACTGTGTGTAATAAAACCAGTGGAATTGCAAAAAAACTGCACTACTTGGAACAATGTTCCCTCTAATTTTTTTTCGGGGTGGGCAGAAAAGTATAGTGTCTGAGCGGCAGTCCCCTTGGGACTGGGTGGCATAGAAGTACAAACAAACAAACAAACAAACAAATCCCTTCTTTCTTATTAAAAGAAATTAATAATAAAACAAAACCAAACTCTATTACTATTAAAACTAAAACAACCAGCAAATCCAAAAACATAACTATTAATAAAAACAGGTGAGGGCTGGGGGGTTTTTCCTCTGTTATTATTTAAGTGCTTTTACCATATGCTTTAAATCAAGAGTCACTTCTCTCTCTGTTTCTCTCTCTTTCCTGTCAATCTCTGCCTCAATCATTTTCTCATTTCTCTTCCCCCCCTTTTCTATCTTTTCTCTCTCCCTCTCTCTTTCTTCCACTCCTCTCTCTCTCTTGCTTTCTTCCTCTCTCTCACTCTCTCTCACTCTTCCTTCCTCTCTCCTCTCTCTCACTCTTTCTTTCTTGCTCTCTCTCACTCTCTCTTCCTTCCTATCTTCTCTCTCTCTCTCTTTCTCTCTCTCCCTTCCTTTCTTTCTCTCTTCCTTCCACTTTTTTCTCTTTGTCCCTTTCTTTTCCTTCCTTCCCCTCTTCCCCTCCCTCTCTTTCTCCCTCTCTCCCTTTATATTTATCTCTTCCTTCCTCTCTTCCTCCCTTTCTCTCTCCCTCTCGTTCACTCTTCTCTCCCTTCCTTCCCTCCCTCCTTCTTTCCTCTCCTCTTTCCCTCCTTCTCTTTCCCTTCTTTCGCTCCACGTCTCCAGCGGGCAGCTGGCTTTGCTGACCAGCATAAGGCTCAAGCCAGCTGACCGGGAAAGCCAGGAAGGTCCTCCTGCCCCCCCAGCCGAAAACATAACTGAGGTCTGCCGCCACCAGCTTGAGCCTCCCGTTGCTCCACCCTGCTTTGCCTGTCATCCTGGACCTCCGTTGTGTTTTCGGGGGGGAGTGGCAGGAAAGCCCTGGGCTGGCCAGGAAAACAGTGCGCTTTTCAAATGCGCTGTTTTCTTGCAACTCTTTTCTGGGCAGGGGGGAGGGAGGGGGCCACTCCCCCCCCCATGAAAGAGGTGCAGGAAAGCAGCGTGTTTAAAAGGCGTGCTGCTTTCCTGGAAAGCTAGCTTTCCTGGCCAGCACAGGGCTTTCCCACCACTCCCCCCCAAAAACACAACGGAGGATGACAGGCAGGCCGAAGCGGGGTGGAGCTATGGGATGCTCAAGCAGGCAGCCTCCACGCTTTTCTTTCAGTGGAAGAGGAGGAGAGGGGGCAGATTGGGTGGGCAAGGGGCAGCGCCGTCTACTGCCAGCGCCTCCCCCCCGCCCCCCCTGTGGGCTGGCAGGGGGATGGGGAGTGTGCGCCCGTGGAAAAGGCTGCGCGGGGGGTATTTTGGGGCATGCGTGTGCATGCTCACGCGCGCAGCTTACGGGGAATGGTGACTTGGAACATCAGATATTTTAAGATGATACTTGGTTGATACCTAGGATGCTGCCAGCAACTCATATCAACCATTAGTACCAGTCACTGGTATTTGTGACACTTCTTTAAATGTTCAGTTGACTGAGTTTCATGTTTAATGAATAAAAGAGATAATAATAATAAAAAACAACCACCCACACCAAACAAGCTATTCCCATCTGTGGCAAGTTTAACTGTTTACAATGCTTTATTTGGCCAATCAAGGAATTTTCATATAGTAAGAAATAGCATGTAGTAAATGTGATAGCTTTACCATGTTGTTGTAAGTATTGGTATACAGTGATACCTCATCTTACGAACTTAATTGGTTCCAGGACGAGGTTCGTAAGGTAAAAAGTTTGTAAGATGAAACAATGTTTCCCATAGGAATCAATGGAAAAGCGATTAATGCATGCAAGCCCAAAACTCACCCCTTTTTCCAGCCGAAGCGCAGCATCGCAAAACACGGAAGTCCTCGAAACCCCACCTCCGGACTTCTGTGTTTTTGTGATGCTGCAATTTTGCTGAGGCTCCCCTCGCTGGGAAACCCCACCTCCAGACTTCCATTGCCAGCAAAGTGCCCATTTTTGCGCTGCTGGGATTCCTCTGCAGCATTGCAAAAACACGGAAGTCCGGAGGTGGTGTTTCCCATGGAGGGGAGCCTCAGAGGAATCCCAGCAGTGCAAAAACAGGCGCTTCACTGGCAACAGAAGTCCGGAGGTGGAGCATCCAATGGTGGTACCTTGGGTTTGTAAGGTGAATATAGTATGGAAGAAGAGGCAAAAAAAATCTTAAACCCCGGGTTTGTATCTCGAAAAGTTTGTATGACGAGGGGTTTGTAAGACGAGGTATCACTGTATTTATTTTATAGGAAATATGCCATTAAAACTTTCTTGCATTTGTTTCTGTTCTGTGTTTTGCCAGGCTTTATTGATTTTATTGTGGAACCTACTTTCACTGTGCTGACTGATATGACTGAGAAGATTGTAACACCTCTCATTGAGGAAGCTTCTAACTCTGGTATGGCAGGATTTAGGCAAAACAGGTCAGTAATCTTATATATTTATTGTAGAATGTTCCTCTTTAAGGTGTGTGTTTTGTTTGTGGTTGTGGTTGTAAGTGTGTATAAATATTTTATTTTTCTGGGGTAAAGAAAGAGTGTTCAAGTCGCATGTGATATAATGATCAAGAAATTATCCAAGTTGACCAGGTTAATAAGACTATTACAAGAATAATGTTAGGAAGAAGAGAAATATCTTGAGATGGTTATGATAAATACTTTGGGATTATTTTCTGGACCAGGTACATGTATATGTTATCTTCTCTTGATATTAAATCTTATTCCAAATAATATAATTGTAGTTATAAAACAGATATAATATTTAAAATAGTATCTAATTTATGTGACAGTAAAGCTAAATATATTTTCCCACTTTTCATTATGAAAACAATTTGATTTATTCACTACAAGCATCACTTTTAGGCTAGATGCCTTCTGCAATCCAGACTCTTTTTTTTCTTTGCCTAAATTAAAATCTGAGTAAATCAGAATATGCAGTGTTTGGATTGTCTTATCATCAACTCCATGTCTCTACGATCCCACTTTGTCAGCAGTTCAGCTGATTTCCAGTTCAGCTAACATTCAACTACAAATGGGATCGAGTTGGAAGCAGACTGTTTTTCCATTGGTGGGAACTTCTGTCCTTTCTCCTGTGCTTTTCTCTCTCTTCACAGAGGTTCCATTACAGAGACATCATGATGTGTAGTTATTATTTCACCATATAGTTATTTTAATTTGTAAACAGAGGAGTGGATGTGAGAAGGGTTTAAAAGTATTTTTCAGGGTTTGGTGAGTAAAAACTATAGTAAAGTGGGAGGAGCTCCAACTTTAAAAAAATGACAAGGAGTATTCACATGTATCAAAACAAAAGTGAAAATGAGAAGAAAATGGTAATGTCACTTAATATTTCTTAGCAATTAAAATTCCATTAATGTTATACTTGCAATCCCAGTTTGAATAGCTTTAGCCCCTCAGAAGTCAAAAGATCAAGTGTCAAGAGCACTGGGTCAGAAGGAAATGCTTCACTCAACTGTTCCATCCTCACTGTGAACTTCAAATGTTTTAAAACCACCTGGACAGAAGTAGTGCAACAAAACCGAGAAAAGTGGAAAGCCCAAGAAATCAAAGGTAACAAAAACAGTACTGGAAGATAATTTGTACCAAAGTGATTTATAATATGGACAGGCTTGTGAACATGCATATAAAAGAAAGGTTTCTAAAGATATTTGGAGGTTTCTGGTGGGACATTTGTGTGAACCACAATTAAAAGGATTTCAGTGGGAGTACTACTTGATCACATCTTACCATATCTAATTCTTGCAATGATATAAGAGACATGAAATGAAAGACTAAGAGGAGACTGTCTACTTCCTGATAGATACTTAAGCTAACCATCTCAATACTAGAAAAAAATAATACTGTGAATAATTTTTTCTCTATATTATGGAAATCAGTTTCCTTGTACAGTGGCACCTCTACTTAAGAACTTAATTCATTCTGTGACCAGGTTCTTAAGTAGAAAAGTTTGTAAGTATTATATTTTATTGATTTTAAAATACACACACAACATACAACAAGTGCTCAGTGATTTGTGCCCACCACCAGACACCATTCACACCCCTCCACCAAAATGGGGCACATCTTATATATACCATTTTTAACTCAGGAAAATATCTCTATTTACATATTATAAAGTGATTCCAATTTATTCCTTGTAGCTTGGTCTCGAATTCTACTAACCATACTATCCTCTTACCTTGTCCCATCGTCCCATCAGTTCTCACAAATTAATTTCATTAGCCGAGTTCATCCTCTTGTCCATAATCTCAAATTGAATATGATCCACCATGTACTGGTACCAATTTTGTATTGTCCATTTTGTCGCATCCTTCCAACCCAAAACTATTACCGCCTGAGCGCCTTCTATGCTGCTTGTTTTATTTCTCTAAATTCTCCCATCTCATTGCTTTTAACTAATATAGTGGTACCTCTTCTTAAGAACTTAATTCGTTCTGTGACCAGGTTCTTAAGTAGAAATGTTCTTAAGTAGAAGCCATTTTTCCCATAGAAATCAATGTAAAAGCAAATAATACATGCAAATCCATTAGGAAAGAAATAAAAGCTCAGAATTTGGGTGGGAGGAGGAGGAAGAAGAAGAGGAGGAGGACAGTTGCTGCCGAAGGAAGAAGGTGAGGTGAGGTGAATCAAAAAAATCCAAAACTTTAAGCCTTTTTTTTTTTTTTTTAAAGAGGGACTCTGAGGCGATGAGGAGGAGTATACGCTTCCAATACACCCGGCGCGAGGCTGCCTCCCATACACTGCCTCCCATACACTGGCTGCTGCTGCTGCTACCTGCTGCCTCTTCCTTCCCATGCTGAAGGGCTTCCCTCTCTTTTCAATCAGTTGCTTTGTAGCCAGTGCTTTTCCTTCACTGTGGTGACTCCTGCCCAGAGTGAAGGGAGAGTTTCTTTTCTCTGGGCACTGGCACAAGCTCCCAGAGAAAGGAAAATGCTTTGTTTGTTCTGGACTGCCAAAGCCTCCTTAAGTGCCACCAAAAGGCTCCTCTGGCAGCCCAGATGGTCAGGATTAAAGGGGGAATGGCAAGCAATAGGACAGGGGACCGAAGGCACTCTAGTGCACTTGTACTCACCCCTTACTGACCTCTTAGGAATCTGGATAGCTCAACCGTGGATAATCTAAGGGTGAAGTGTTGGGGGTGTGGGGATGACACTATGGAGTCCCGTAATGAGTTCCACGCTTCAAAAACTCGGTTACGGAAGTTGTATTTTTTACAGTCAAGTTTGGAGTGGTTAATATTAAGTTTAAATCTGTTGTGTGCTCTTGTGTTGTTGCGGTTGAAGCTGAAGTAGTCACCGACAGGCAGAACATTGCAGCATATGATCTTGTGGACAATACTTACATCATGTTTAAAGCATCTTAGTTCTAAGCTTTCCAGGCCCAGGATTGAAAGTCTAGTCTCATCGGGTATTCTGTTTTGAGTGGAGGAGTGAAGAGCTCTTCTGGTGAAGCATCTTTGGACATTTTCAAGGGTGTTAATGTCTGAGATGCGATATGGGTTCCAAACAGATGAACTGTATTCGAGGATGGGTCTAGCAAAAGTTTTTTAAGCTCTGGTAAGTAGTGAGAGATTGCCAGAGCAGAAGCTACATAGGATTAGGTTTACAACTCTTGAAGCCTTCTTGGCTATGTTGTTCCAGTGGGCTTTGGCACTTAAGTCTTTTGTTATTAGAATACCGAGGTATTTAACCGAGTGGGAGTTATCTGTGATAATTTGATTATTCAGTTCATATTTGGAGTTCAGATCTTTTTCCCAATGTGTAGGACAGAGCATTTGCTGCTTGAGATTTGGAGTTGCCTTGTGTTAGACCACTCAGAAACAGAGTTCAGGTCTTTTTGGAGAGTAGTTGTGTTATCGGTGGTGTTGAAGAGTTTTACATCATCAGCAAAGAGGACACAGTTGCTTGTGATGTAATTGCAAGGGTCATTGATGTAGAGAATGAAGAGCATTGGTCCCAGTACACTACCTTGGGGGACACCACTTTTAACAGGGACGGGGAGGGATATGGTGCTTCCTATTTTGACCACTTGTTGTCTGTTTGACAGGAATGCTGTAATCCAGCTGTGGAGGAATCCTGAGATGCCATAGTATTTGAGTTTTATATGTAATTTGTCGTGGACCACTGAATCAAAGGATTTGCAGAAGTCGATATAAATTGCATCTATAGATTTCCCTTTATCTAGATGAGTTGTCTATATATTTTTGCAGTGGAGGAGCTGCAGGTTGCAGGATAGTTTTTTTCTGAATCCAAATTGTTTGTTATAGAGCAAACTATTAGTTTCTAGATGGAGAGTAATTGATTTGTTTATATTTGGAGATATTTTTATTTAATTTGGTGTAGAATTAATTATCTAGTTTTATCGGTATCGTTTGGAAGAGGTAGAGGAATTTTGGTAGAATTGTCATTTTTATCGTTGCTACTCTTCATAATAAAGAAATTTGGAGTTTATTCCAATCAGTTAATTGCTTCTCTGTTGTTTTCAGTAGTGCCTCTTAATTGTTTTCTTTAATTGTACTACATTTTTTTGTTAATGTAGAAACATACAAACATAGAAGACTGACGGCAGAAAAAGACCTCATGGTCCATCTAGTCTGCCCTTATACTATTTCCTGTATTTTATCTTACAATGGATATATGTTTATCCCAGGCATGTTTAAATTCAGTTACTGTGGATTTACCAACCACGTCTGCTGGAAGTTTGTTCCAAGGATCTACTACTCTTTCAGTAAAATAATATTTTCTCATGTTGCCTTTGATCTTTCCCCCAACTAACTTCAGATTGTGTCCCCTTGTTCTTGTGTTCACTTTCCTATTAAAAATACTTCCCTCCTGAACCTTATTTAACCCTTTAACATATTTAAATGTTTCGATCATGTCCCCCCTTTTCCTTCTGTCCTCCAGACTATACAGATTGAGTTCATTAAGTCTTTCCTGATACGTTTTATACTTAAGACCTTCCACCATTCTTGTAGCCCGTCTTTGGACCCGTTCAATTTTGTCAATATCTTTTTGTAGGTGAGGTCTCCAGAACTGAACACAGTACTCCAAATGTGGTCTCACCAGCACTCTATTTAAGGGGATCACAATCTCCCTCTTCCTGCTTGTTATACCTCTAGCTATGCAGCCAAGCATCCTACTTGCTTTTCCTACCGCCCGACCACACTGCTCACCCATTTTGAGACTGTCAGAAATCACTACCCTTAAATCCTTTTCTTCTGAAGTTTTTGCTAACACAGAACTGCCAATGCAATACTCAGATTGAGGATTCCTTTTCCCCAAGTGTATTATTTTACATTTGGAAACATTAAACTGCAGTTTCCATTGCTTTGACCATTTATCTAGTAAAGCTAAATCATTTACCATATTACAGACACCTCCAGGAATATCAACCCTATTGCACACTTTAGAGTCATCGGCAAATAAGCAAACCTTCCCTACCAGACCTTCCCCTATGTCACTCACAAACATATTAAAAAGAATAGGACCCAGAACAGACCCTTGTGGCACACCGCTTGTAACCTGTATCTGCTCAGAATAATCGCCATTAACAATAACTCTCTGATGTCTACGCTTCAGCCAGCTTGAAATCCACTGAACTATCCAGGGATTAAGTCCAATCTTCACTAATTTATCTATCAGCTCTTTATGTGGAACCGTATCAAAAGCTTTGCTGAAGTCCAGATAGGCAATATCCATGGCACCACCTTGATCCAACACCTTTGTGACATAGTCAAAGAAATCAATGAGATTAATCTGATATGATTTGCCTTCAGTAAAGCCATGCTGATTTGGGTCCAATAAGTTATTGTTTTTAAGGTGCTGATTTATCCTCTTTTTGAGTAGAGTCTCCATCATTTTAACTATAACTGATGTCAAGCTAACTGGCCTGTAGTTACCAGCTTCTTCTCTACTGCCCTTCTTGTGGATAGGCACAACACTGGCCATTCTCCAATCCTCAGGAACATCTCCTGTTAACAGGGATTGGTTAAACAAATCAGTCAGGGGGGTAGCAATGACAGATCTGAGTTCTTTAAGAACTCTGGGGTGGATGCCATCTGGACCCATTGCCTTATTTATCTTTAATCGTTCAAGTTCTTCTACGACATCGGCTTCTAAGATCACTGGAGCTGAATCCGTACAACTGGAAGCAATGCTATATCCCTCTATAGTATTATTTTGTAAGGTGTCTTTTGAGAAAACTGAACAGAAGTAGCTATTGAAATGGTCAGCGATCTCCTTATTCCCATCAATGCATGTATTATTCCCGGTACTAAGCTTTGTGATGCTGCAGTTTTTCTTCTTCCTATCACTAATATATCTGAAGAAGGTTTTATCCCCCTTCTTTACAGATTTTGCAATTTCTTCCTCTTTTGAAGCTTTAGCAGCATATATTATCTGTTTTGCCTCCTTCTGTCTCATTTTATACACCTCTCTATCAGCTATACTTCCAGACTCTTTATACCTCCTATAGGCAGCCTTTTTTCATTGACTATAGCCCTTACATCATTGCTAAACCATAGCGGTTTCTTTTTCCTTTTACCTTTAGTTATTTGCTTTACATAAAGTCTTGTGGCTTTTAAGATGGCCTTTTTTAATACAGTCCACTGGGTGCTCGCTCCTGCCATTTTATCCCTCCCCTTTAATTCATTATTTAAATATTCCCCCATTGCATTAAAATTTGTTTTTCTGAAATCCAATACTTTGGTTGCAGTATAGGATTGCTTACAATCAGTTTTTACATCAAACCACAAACATAGATGGTCACTGCAACCTAAATTTTCTCACACCTTGACCTCTGAAACCCAATTCCCATTCGTAAAAACTAAATCTAGAATATTCTCCCCTCTAGTTGGTGTCTTAACTAGCTGTGCCAGAGCTGCTCCTGTAAAGGCCTCTACTATATTCTTACTTTTGCATGTAAGGGCACTGGGGATATTCCAGTCAATATCAGGCATGTTGAAATCACCCATAACCACAATATCTCCCTTTACTGCCATTAGGGTAATTTCATCCACCATCTTGTTGTCATGTTCCTCAGATTGCCCTGGAGGCCTAGAGATCACCCCAATTCTAATGACAGAACCATCTTTATTTTGCATGCAAATCCAGAGGGTCTCCAGATCTTTACATGTATTTTGAATTAGTATTGTTTTTAGACTTTCTTTAACATAAATGGCTACTCCACCTCCCCTTCTCTCTATTCTATCCTTCCTATACAGTGTATATCCTGGTATGGATATTTCCCATTCATTAGAATCCTTAAACCATGTCTCAGTTATGGCAACCAGATCCAAATTATCTCTAGATATTATGGCCATTAACTCACAGAGCTTGTTGCTCAAGCTTCGAGCATTCGTGCACATTACCTGAAGAAAATTATTTTCATTATTAATTTGCCCCTTATCATCAACAACTACATCTATTTTATTTGCAGCTCCCTTTTCATAAGCTTCCAGAAACTGATTTATCCGCATTGATCGGGGACAGAAATCATCCACATCTCTGTCCCCTTTACCTAGTTTAAATGCCTGTCAAAAAAAGTTCTGAATTCCTCACTGAGCACCTGGGTACCTCTGTATGATGGATGCAAACCATCCCTCTTAAACAAGTCCCTATTAGACCACCTACTGACACTATGAATTACATAGCCAAAACCTTCAGCTTTACACCACTGCCTTAACCACACATTAAACTCTCTGATACAAGTTGTTTTATCCTCCTGGCCACAAACCGGTAACACCTCTGAGAAAGTCACTGAATCAGTTATTTTACCCAGCTCCACACTTAGACATTGAAAATCTCTTTTTACTACATTAACATTTCTCTGGGACAAATCATTTGTGCCAAGATGCACCACCACATCAACGTTATTACCTTTACTCACAGCCTTGACAATATTTGTAATCCGCCTCCTGTCCCTGCTGGCAGTGGCTCCTGGGAGACACCTCATCACATTCACCACATCCTTACTCTGTCCCAAGTCAACACCTCTAACAATCGAGTCACCCACAAGAAAATGTGTCCTCTTTTTATTTCTACTAACTGCACTTGGTTTGGTGACACTATGCACCTCATTTACAACAACTTCTCCTTTGAACATCCCCTCATTCTCCGCCTGAGGGGCCTTGCTAATACCTACAACATCCTTACTATTTAAATCCGCAAGAACATTATAAGAATTGGATACAGAGAGACCAAAATTGCTAATGTAATACCTAGATATTTAACCTTTTTAGAGATTTTAATTTCCAACGTATCTTCTAGATTTTTTCTTGTTCTTTATTCATGTTTTGGTTATAATTTTAGTTTTTTGCATGTTTATTTTTAGTCCTGCTACCGTACCAAATTCCTCTATCTTCTCCATTATATGTTTCCGTGATTCCATTGGGTTTTCTAATATAAAGACTAAATCATCTGCACATGCCTGCAGTTTAAATTCCTGTTTTTTAATTTTCAGCCCTCGTATTTTTGGATTTGACCTAATCTGAGTTAACATTGTCTCAGTAGCTAAGATATACAATAAAGGAGATAGTGGACATCCTTTTTCAATTTGGAATTTTTCAGTTGAGTTCCCATTAATTGTGATTCTTGCGTATTGCTTTTGGTAGATAGTTTCAATCATTGTAATAAATTTAGAGCCAAATTTCATTTGTTTTGTCAATTCCTTCATAAATTCCCAGTTCAAATTATCAAACGCTTTTTGAGCATCTAGAAAAATGAGGGCCATTTGTTTTTTAGAGTGCATTTCATAAAATTCTAAGACGTCCAAGATTGTCCTTGTATTGTTACTGATAAATCTACCAGGTAGGAAACCATTTTGGTCAGAGTGTATCCTGTTGTTTAGAATTGGTTTTAATCTGTTTGACATGATACTCATGAATATTTTGTAGTCTACATTCAGTAGAGATATGGGTCTGTAATTTTGTATTTTATGTTTATCTGTTTTGCTTTTTGGTATTAGGCTCATTGTTGCTTTTGTCCAGGAATTGGGTGTTAATCCTTTTTCTAATACCTCATTGTATACCGTCAATAGAAGTTCTCCTAAGCTAATGATGAATTCCTTATAGAATTCCCTGGGGATGCCATCGGGGCCTGGTGATTTGTTGTTTTTCAAGTTCCTTATTACATGTTCTAATTCTATCATCGTAATTTCCTTGTTTAGTATTCTTCTTTCACTATCTATATCCGTTTCTGTTATATATGTTTTTTGATCTTCTATTGATTTAACTTCTTTTTTATATAGTTCTTTATAGTAATTGATAGTGATTTGTTTTTTTGCCTCTATTGTGGAGTGTTTGCTTCCTTTGTCATCTTCTAGGAATTGAATATATCCTTCTTCTTCTTTTTTGAGTTTATAAGCTAGCCATCTACCAGGTTTGTTTGCGTTTTCAAAATAATATTGCTTAGCCTTTTTTAATTTCAACACTATTTCATCCTGTGTTATTAAATTAATTTGGTGTCTAAGTTTGTCTTTTTCCTCTTTTAATTCCTCGTTTAATATGTCTTTTTGCAAATCTATTTCTATTTGTTTAATTTTTGTTTGATACTCTTTAATTTGTTGGGTTTTAGTTTTCTTTAATTTAGCAGAAAGTGATATTGTCACTCCTCTTATGTACGCTTTCATAGTGTCCCATAAATTCTGTATGGAAGTTTCTTCATTCCAATTGTCATGAAGAAAAAAAATTAATTCCTTTTTTATGTGCTCAATATAATCTTTTTCTTTGAGTAGTATCTGATTTAAAGACCATTGTAGAAAATCTTTTTTGGGTTCTTTTATTTTAATTATGATTGGGTGGTGGTCTGCCCATATATTGGGTCCAATTTCAACTTCTTCTATACAATTGTCCAAGCCATAATCTCCCCAAGCCATGTCAATCCTTGACCACGATTTTGTGGTGGTGAAAAGAAAGTGTATTCCCTTTTTCCCGGGTGTCTTTCTCTCCATAAATCTAATAGTTGGAATTCCCTCACCATTTCAAAGAATTTATTTGGTAAGGTTTTCCTATCTTGGGTTTTCCTGTTTGCTGTTTTGTAGTCTTTTTGTGTATTATGAATTGCGTTAAAATCTCCTATAATACATATATTTTTTCCTCCTAATTGTGTTATTTGATCAGTTATTTTTTGGTAAAATTCTGTCTGGTTTGAGTTTGGGGCATATATCACCATAAAGACTGCTAATTTCTGTCCAATTTTAATTTTCAAATTAAGAATTCTTCCTTCCGGATCTGCATATATTAATTCAGGTTGTAATATCTCTTTGGCATAAATTGCTATACCTCTTTTTTGTGTGTCTGCTAAAGCAGTAAATAGTTTCCCTAGTTTTTTATTTTGTAGTAGATTTCGGTCTTGATTCCTAATATGGGTTTCCTGCATACATATTATATCTGCCTCTTCTTTCTGTAGTTTATTCATCGTTTGTTTTCTTTTAATAAGGGAGTTTAAACCATTTATATTAACTGAAAAGATTTTGAGGTTTTTCATTTTTTCCCCTTTCCCCCCTTTCAGTTATTTGTTTATTTCTTTATTTATTTGTTTGTTGTTGTTCTTTTTCCTTCTTATTGTTATTTTTCTTTCTTATTCTTATTGTTTTTTCGCTGCAGCTCTTGTTGTCACTCTTTCTTCCTTTCTTGGACTATGATTTTTCTCTCTTTCGTCGCTTACTTGCCTCTGTTCTCTTTCTCCCTGTCTGGTCTGAGATCTTACTTCGGAACCGCTTTCATTCTCTCCTTCTAGGTATTGAAATACAAAGTTGTCCGCTTTTTCAAATGAGTCTACCTTGATTTTTTTTACCTTTCCAGGATATTAACAGTCCCTCTGGTATTAACCACCTGAATGGTATCTCTTTTCTCATCAGTTTTGCTGTTAAGAAATGGAAATCCTTACGTCTCTCTCTGATTCTTTTAGGTACTTGTTTTAGTGTGATTATCTCTTTGTCATTACACATTATCTGCTCATTTCTGGTACATCTGTAGATTTCATCTCTCACTGTTTTTTTTGTGAAGCGTATATGTACCTCTCTTGGGACTCTGTTTTTCTTTGCGTAATTAGTCTGAATTCTGTAGACCTCATCTATATGGTTTCTCACTTCATCTTCATCTAATTGTAAATTGTCTGTTAATATCTTCACCATTTTACTTGGTAGATCTTCTTCTGCTTGTTCTGGTACATTTTGAAAACGGAGAAAATACAAGGGTTTTTCCATTTCTAACACTGCAATTGCACCCTTTAGCTCTTTATTTGCCACTTTCAGTCTTTCTTCTGCGTGTACATTATGGTAGTCAGTTTTGACTATGTTAGCTTCCATATTTTTAATCCTTTGTTCATGGTTGTTAATTGCATCTTCCATTCTTGCCTCTAATCCCTCAATATTCCCCGCCATTTTATCAAAGTTCTTGTTAGTTTCTTCCTGGTTTCTTTTCATTGTTTCTTGTGTTATGGTTGTTATAAATTCTTGTATAAGTTCAAGTGAGGCCTGTATCAAATGAAGAGTTGGTAACTGACTCTGTTTGTCTATAGTTGCCATCTCCGTGTTTAATTTAGAGCTTGAGACATTTGGACTTCATGCTGGAGTTGTTTTTTTTAGTGTTTTGGTAAAAGTTGTTGACATACTTAAAGAAATATTCCACGTTTTTCTTAATGTGTTCTCCTTGTTACTTACTGTTTAAAAGTGTAGCGTAAGTAAAATATCTACCTTGTGCTTATTTAATTGTCAGTTGCTAAGGTGTAAGTATTTTAAGACAATTATTTTAATTGTGTTTTTCTCTTATCCACCTAGCTGCACAGTATCCTCAAAAGTATAATTAATATTTGTAAATAGTAAATAGTAAATAATAAATAATATATTAATAGGTGTTATCTATAAATATAAATTACTATGAGTCTAATAAAATTGTTAATGCAAATTATCAGTTACACTATCACTCAAATCACATAATATTCACAAATTCATCTAAATGTGTTTACTATTAAATCTTAAATATTGGATATATTAAATATATTTCTAAATTTATTTGGTTGTGTTTGAATTTAAATTGTATATATCTATATGTCTGAGCCGTCCCTCAGTACTGTCTCAGACCATTTCTTTTTTCTTTTTCTATTTCCTCATACTATAGTGTCTGAAAATATCAAATATCCAATCTCAACTGTAACAATATACCATAGATAATGATAGTTATACGTTCTTATATTACCAATGTGGTTTCACAGACTAACGTTTCAAATCCTCAAATAATTCACTACTCAATAATCACTTTGACCACTAATCAGGTTAATTCCTTGTCAAATTTCAATTCATCAAATAATTAAAATGCCCAATAAATAAATCAGTTAAATAATTAAATCACTTATATAATTAAATAAATCAATTTATCAGCTTATCAGTATCATAGATATACAGTGGTACCTCGTGATACGAACTCCTTGCCATACAAACAATCTGAGATACGAACCTGGGGTTCGGAAATTTTTTGCCTCTTGTTACGAACTTTTTCCATCTTATGAACCCGCCGCCGCCACCGAGAAGCCCCGCCGTCTGGCTGTCACTTTTTGAAACAGCCTTGGGGCTTCTCCGTGTCCTCCCGAACCCGAACGCCAAACCCGAACTTTGGCCGAAGTTCCGGGTTCAGCATTCAGGAGGCCGCCGAGAAGCCCCACCACCCGGCTGTCGCCTTTTGGAACAGCCGGCGGGCTTCTCGGAGTTGTCCTGAATGCCGAACCGGGAAGTTCGGCAAAAGTTTGGGGTCGGCGTTCGGGTTCAGGAGGACGCTGAGAAGCCCCGCTTCCCGGCTATTAGCTTTTCAAAAGAGCCGCGGAGCTGTCGGGCCGGTCAGGAGGCTGGAAACGAGGTGGGGAATCCCAAAAGGGAATTCCATGGGCGGAGCTTTGATGTCACAAAGAGGTCCTTCCTGGCCGGCCAAAATGTTCAGTCGGCTCGTCGTTGTCCCTGCTGGCTGACTCCTCATAATTTCACAATTTCACACCCCTCGACTTTCTTTCCAAACCCAAAAAAGGCAAAACAAGCTGACAATATCTTCTTCTTCTTTTTCTCTCACACCACCGCATTGAATTTCACTGGATTCCTTGTAACCTCTGACCACCGCCCCACTCTCAGTCACTCCGAACTCTGTATCTCCGTCGCTCCGTCTTCATTGCTCCATCTCCTTCCTTCCTTCTAGGGCTGTTCGATGTTCTGACAGCTCCACTGGGCTGCACCCCAGCAAACACTCAGGAAGCGCCTCAGGAAACTCAGTTCACCTCTCTCCGCACTTTCCACTTTCCTTCTTCTCTCGCTATCTGCCGTCCGCCATTCACTTCTGCTCACCAACTTCAACTTCCTTTTGCTTTCTCTTGTCTTTGCTCTGTTCTCAACGCTCATCGCTTTTCTGCACTTCAAGAGGCTCACAACCCTTCAAAAAGATCACCGAAATCACACCTCTAGTTTGAGTAAGTAGGTTGTAGCTGTAATTTGCCATTTTCGCTGATACTACCATTTGTACTTTTTGACTTCTCCGATGTTCGCTTGGCATGCTGGGCCTTCGGGCTGATGGAGAACCTCAGCTTTTTCCTCCAACTGGTCATGGGGATTATGCTTCTTATTGGGGGGTGGTTGCAACCTAATACCATTACCGCTTGGGCACTTTCCAATGCTGCGGCTTTGATTTCCTTGAATTCTCCTAATTCCCTATATTTAATTAAAATTGCTATTTCTTTTGTAATTATCCAGTTAATGTTTAACATTTTGTTAATTTCGTTCTGCACTACATTCCAAAATTTCTGAATTTCTGCACACTCCCAGAGCATATGTATAAAAATTCCCTTTTCCTGGCACCCATGCCAACATTTACCCTTCTCTTTCCCCTGGAAGTGTGCAATTTGTACTGGTGTATAGTACCATTTATGTAAAATTTTCCTTCTCATCTCTCTAACTCTCGTATTTTTAATCTTATATATATTTTCTATTATTTCTTTCATTTCCCCTTCATCTATTAGTAAGTCGTCTTGCCAGCATCTTGTCAAACTTTTTGTTACTTCCTCTTCCATCTGCAATAGCATTCTGTATATATTGCCGGCTTGTGCTTTGCTCTCATTTATCTTTTCTCTTATTATTTTTTCTAAGCAATTTTCTTCTCGTAAGAAAGTTTCTTTATTCTCACTTTTATTTAAATATGTACTTATTGCATTAATCTGCAACCATTTCTGTTTACCAATCCACCATTCCAATCGAGTTCTGCTGACTCTTCCATCTTTCTCATATAATTGTTCAATTCTCGTTATCCCTTTACTATTTAATACTTTAATGATTCTACTTAAATTAACATCATCCCCTATATTCAATACATATAACGTTGATAGCATGGATACCCTTATTCTACTTTTCCTCTGCCATTTATACCATATTTCTAAACATGCTTTAAAAGGATCACTTAATTTACTGGTTTCTATTCTACTCCAATTTTTAAATAATAATTCTTTGTTGTTTATATTATTGATTTCTTTTTCTAACTCTACCCATTTCTTTCCCCCCCATAACTGTAGTTCCATTAACCTTTCCATTTGAAACGCATTTCTATATACAGTGAACCCTCGATCATCGCGAGGGTTCCGTTCCAGGACCCCATGCGATGATCGATTTTTAGCGAAGTAGCGGTGCGGAAGTAAAAACACCATCTGCGCGTGCGCAGATGGTGTTTTTGCTTCCACTGCCGCCCGCCCTTCGCCCGCCCACCCTGTTGCTCGCGCCTGGGGTGCGCGCGCGCTTGGGGACTCCCTAGCTCCGCTTCCCAGCTGGGGAGCGGAGCTGGGATGTCCCCAAGCGCGCGCGCTTTCCCCAGCAACGCGCGCGCGGTGGGGACTCCCTAGCTCCGCTTCCCAGCTGGGGAGCGGAGCTGGGATGTCCCCAAGCGCGCGCGCTTTCCCCAGCAACGCGCGCGCGGTGGGGACTCCCTAGCTCCGCTTCCCAGCTGGGGAGCGGAGCTGGGATGTCCCCAAGCGCGCGCGCTTTCCCCAGCAACGCGCGCGCGGTGGGGACTCCCTAGATCCGCTTCCCAGCTGGGGAGCGGAGCTGGGATGTCCCCAAGCGCGCGCGCTTTCCCCAGCAACGCGCGCGCGGTGGGGACTCCCTAGATCCGCTTCCCAGCTGGGGAGCGGAGCTGGGATGTCCCCAAGCGCGCGCGCTTTCCCCAGCAACGCGCGTGCGGTGGGGACTCCCTAGATCCGCTTCCCAGCTGGGGAGCGGAGCTGGGATGTCCCCAAGCGCGCGCGCTTTCCCCAGCAACGCGCGCGCGGTGGGGACTCCCTAGATCCGCTTCCCAGCTGGGGAGCGGAGCTGGGATGTCCCCAAGCGAGCGGGCACCCAGGGAAGCCTCTGGGGGAAGGGGGAAGACCCAGGGAAGCCTCTGCCTGGCGGGGAAACTCCACCATCTACGCATGCGTGGAAGGGCACGCATGCGCAGATGGTGGAGTTTACTTCCGGGTTGAAAACTCACGAAATAGCCCTTTCGCGATACTTGAGGACGCGAAACTCGAGGGTTCAGTGTAATACTAAGCATGGACTGCCCCAACCTCCCTCTTTCTCTTGTGCAAACTGCCAATGCTTCCTTATTCTGGGTTTTTTATCTCCTTCAATCCAATAACTTAATTTATTGTCCCATTCTCTTAGTTTTGCCTCAGGAAAACTACCCAGTAGAACCTGAAACAAATACATCATTTTTGGTATAATCATCATCTTAAGGGCCCTAATCTTGGCAATTCTTCCTAACTTTTTACCCTTCCAATTTTTTATCTGCTTCTGGATTTTTTTCCATATTAAATTATAATTAGCCATCACTATTTTTATTGGATTCTTAAACAACCAAATTCCCAAATATTTCATTTTTTTGCAACCTAATTTCAATCCTGATATTTTTTGTATCTCGATTTGCTCTTTAGGGCCAGTATTTAAACATATTATCTCTGATTTCTCTATATTAACCTTAAGTCCAGATTGATCTTTAAATTCCTGGAGCAATATCATTATTCTTTTCATCATTTCTATTGGGGTTTCGGACATCACTATAGCATCATCTGCAAACAAATTTAATTTCAATTCAAATTTCCCTATTTGATAACCTCTCCATTCCTTATCATTTCTAATTTTGTTTGCTAAAGTCTCAATTGCTAATGTAAATAACATTGGAGATAGTGGGCAACCCTGCTTAGTTCCATTCTGAATTTTAATCATTTCTGTTCTGTTACCATTTACTCTGATTTGAGCTATATTATCCTTATATATTGCTTCTATAATTCTACAGAATGAATCTCCCATATTTAAATCTTTACATAATTGAAATAAGTAATCGTGGTTAACTTTATCAAAAGCTTTATAGACATCTAATTTTAGAATACTTAATTTTCTTTTGGTATTGGTAGCATTGTGTAAAACATTGACCACATTCCTTATTGGTTCATAAATCTTCCTTCCTTTAACAAATCCATATTGATCTTCTCCAATTACTTTCGGTAGAATATTTTCCACCCTGTTTGCCAATATTTTCATAAATATTTTATAATCCTGATTTAATAAGCTGATAGGGCGATAAGAACCTGGGTCAGTTAAATCACAATCTGGTTTTGGGACCGTTATAATTTCTGACATTTTCCATGTCTGTGGAGTTTCAAAAGTCTCCATTACATTGTTAAACAATTTTTCCATATGCGGTAATAATTCATTCATATACATTTTATAATATTCAGCAGTAAAACCATCTGGACCTGGGGCTTTAGCAGGTTTCAACCCTTTAATAACTCTAGATATCTCATCATTTGTAATGTTTGCATTTAGCATTTGTCTATCCTCTTCCTTTAATTTCTTTTTAACCTCTATAGTTTGCGAAGTAACATACTCTTTTTTGTATAAATTCTCATAAAAATCTCTCATTATTTTTTCCATTTCTAGATTACTACATTTAATTAGGCCTTCCTTATCTTTTAAAGCAGAGATGTGGGATTTCTCTTTTCTTTTTTTCAAATAATGTACCATTTGCTTCATTGATTTATTGCCCCATCCCCTAATTCTATGTTTTATAATCATCTTCATTTTATTCCATCTTTCTTCGTCAAGTAATTGTAATTTCTTTTTCTTAAGTAATAATAGTGAATTCCATTCTCTATTTCTTGTAATTTTTAAAGTTTCTTGGATTAAATCTATTTCTCTCAATATTTTTTTCCTCTCAGCTTCCCAGGATTTCCTAATAAAAGCTTCTGTACTAATACAATTACCCCTCATAACAGCCTTATGTGTATCCCAGACTATTGTTTGTTTAATCTCGCCTGTTGCATTAGTACAAAAGAATCCATTCAGTTCCCTTTGTAATTTAATTCTATTCTCCTCATTAGCTGAAACCAGAGTGTTGTATCTCCATATCCATTGTTTCCTACAGCTCTCTATCTCAATCACTGCCAGGAGAGGTGCGTGGTCTGATAACCAGATACTTTTCACTTCCGCTTTCTTAAGCTTTGCCTCATCTGTCTTATTAATTAGCATATAATCAATACAGCTAAATTTATTGTGTCTTGCAGAATAAAAGGTGTCTCTGTTTACAATGTCTTCATGTAAATCTGTCATATTGATTTTATTTAAGTGTAACTTTTTCTTTTCCCCTCTCCCTGCTGTTAATTCCAAGTTGAAATCGCCTGCTAAAATCACTATACCTTCCGCAAAATTGTCTAGTTTCCATTTTACATTTATTATAAATTGTTTTGCATTTACATTAGGAGCATAAATTACCGCTAAGGTTACTAACTTATTTTTTATTTTCCCCTTAATAAATAACATTCTGCCATCTTTGTCCCTTTTAATATTAATTAATTGAAAGTGCACCCTTCGGTTAAACAAGATGGCAACTCCTCTTGAATTACTTGTCCTTCTCGACTCATAAACTCCCTGCCACTCACTATTTGTAACTAATCTATCTGTTTTTTCCCTTCCTTTATGAGTTTCTGATAAAAATAAAATATCAATTTTACTGTCCCTAGCCAGCTTCATGATCCTAAAACGCTTTTTCTGTGATGCAAGACCATTTACATTCAACGATAATAACCCTATATCACCCATTTACATAATTTTAAATACATTTCCCCCTCCTGCAAAACAGAGCCTACCGGAAAAATGTTTTTTAATTACCATGAATCCTCCCCTAGTGCCACTCCCCTAACCCCCCCCCGGGGGAGGCAACGAAAAAAACTTTCGTTATTGAGAGGCACTCTTGGATCTGCGTTCCACCAGAAAGCTCCCCCCTTTCTCCCCATTTTACAACGTATCAAAAGATTCCCCCCTCCTTCCCTCCTCTCCCTTTATTAGTTAGCGAAGAAAACCAAGAAAAAAAGTACACAAAAAAAGATTAATTAGTTGAAAATCATGGTACCATATTAGCAAGTCAGCTCAGTTCAGTTTATTATTTTTTCTTCTGGCGGGTGACCCTTGGCTCGTCCCTCTTCTCTTTCTCTTTCTCTTTTTCCTGGAGAGAGTCCAGTTCCTTTTGGAGTGCTGCGATCTTCTCCGCCCTGCTTTGTTCTGCTACACGGATCGGTTGGAGCATAAACAGCTCACCCTCAGCTGCTTCTGGACGGCTTTTCGATGTCTGTGCCTGGGACTCTCCATCCGGATTTAATCCCAACTGATGAAGTAAATTTCTTCCCTCTTCCAATGATCTCACCTGGAAAGCCTTGGAATCTTTAAAAACAAATATTGTAGCTGGATAACGCCATGAAAATTTAATTCCATTTTCATAAAGTTGGGAGGTCCCTTCTCTCATCTGGTTTCTCATCCTGAGGGTCTCAGCAGACAAATATTTTAAAACGCGTATTGGAATGGCTTTGTAACGTAAGTTTAAAATCTGCTTCAACTCTTTGAATATTTCTGCTGCTCTCCTTTCTGAGGCAAACCTTACAATAATGTCTTTTGAATCCCCTCGATTCCAGGATCCAAAAGCCCAATGAGCTCTTTCAAATTCTCGTAGGTCTCATTTAACCTTGTTTTCATTGAGCCACTGAAGAATTTCTTGAACAAGATGTTTGCTCTCCGCAAAGTCTTTAGGAAAACCCCTCAGACGAAGATTAGACCTACGTTGCCTGTCCTCCAAGTTAATAATGCGGAGTTCCTGGCGAGACTTCCCCACCTCCAGTTTCCCAATTCTTTGATCTTGTGTTTTGGTTTGTTCTTTCAAGTCTGCCATTCCAGCCCCTACGACTGATAATTCCTTCTTCATATCTTGGAGCAGCTGTCCCATGTCAGCAAATGCTTTAAGCAACGAATCCATCTTTCCTTCCAACTCCGTAGTAGACGCCATCTTTCCTTTGTTCTCGCTTCTTCACTTACACACTTTAAAAACTATTGCTTGCTTCAACTTTTAACTCCTTCCCATAAGGTTTTCAACAGCCTTGTTCAATTCGCTTCCTCTCGATCCACTTTCACCAAGCTAGAGAGGGTTGTCAGGGGTTAACTTTTACTTTTACTTCTTCACATGAGGGAGCCTTCTCTCGGTGCATCTATCTAGGGCGACGCATGCGCAGATCTCCTATCACGGTTAAATTTCATGTGCAGATCTGGAGCCCCAAGTCTGCACGTCGCACTGGCCTCGTTTCACCCCCAGAAGTCCAATTGTTTCGTTTATAATTGATTCCATAACTTTGCATGGGATGCAGCATAGTGATATTGGTCTGTAGTTATCGACAAGAGAGGGGTCTCCTTTTTTGAAGATGGGGATGACCATTGTTTTCGACCATAGCTTAGGAAGTGTGCTGGTTCTGAAGGATTTTTCAAAAAATATGCTTAGTGGTTCTTTTTTTAAAAAAAAATACAGTGGTATCTCATGATATGAACCCCTCATCATATGAACTTTTTGGGATACGAACCCAGGGTTCGGAATATTTTTGCCTCTTCTTAAGAACCTTTTTCACCTTACGAACCTGCCAAGCTGCCACTGAGATTCCCTGCCTCCGGATTTTTGTTGCAAGCCACGCCCAGGTTTTTGCGATCCTGGGATCCCCTGAGGCTCCTCTCCATGGGAAACCCCACCTCCTGACTTCCGTGTGTTTGCAATGCTGTAGGGAAATCCCAGGAGGGGAATCCCAGGATCGCAAAAACCAGCGCTCTGCTGGGCAGAGTAGGGGGGACAAAAACAGGAAGAAAACCCTCACGGAGCTCAAGGGAGAAGAAAGGTGTTGGGGAGATGAGGAGAGTGAGGTGGGCAAAAACGTGAGAAAAAGGCTCATGGAACTCAAGGGAGGAGAAAGGTGTGGGGGAGATGAGGAGAGAGAGGTGGACAAAAACGGGAAGAAAAGGTTCATGGAGCTCAAGGGAGGAGAAAGGTGTGGGGGAGATGAGGAGAGAGAGGTGGGCAAAAACGGGAAGAAAAGGCTCATGGAGCTCAAGGGAGGAGAAAGGTGTGGGGGAGATGAGGAGAGAGAGGTGGGCAAAAACGGGAAGAAAAGGCTCATGGAGCTCAAGGGAGAAGAAAGGTGTGGGGGAGATGAGGAGAGAGAGGTGGGCAAAAACAGAAGGGAAAGGCTCATGGAGCTCAAGGGAGAAGAAAGGTGTTCACCTCAGCTTTATCTGGTCGCTGCTTTTTTTTTTTTAAGCCTTAATATTTTGGATTCTCCTAATGGGCTTGCACGCATTATTGGCTTTTCCATTGATTCCTATAGGAAACATTGTTTCATCTTACGAACTTTTCACCTTAGGAACCTCGTCCTGGAACCAATTAAGTTCGTAAGACGAGGTATTACTGTACTTTATTGATTATATACATTAAAAAAAACATAGAAAGACAAAACAACAATACAACATTTACAGAATGCATATACATATAATTCTATGAAGGAAAGAATAATAATAGTAAGAAAAAATAATAACATATATACACTCATAACAAAAATAAAGCATTATGCTTTATACATAGATTATTTGGTATCAGAGCTTATTAATTACACCTGCTCAATAGCAGTATACTTGATTTACAGCTCATTCATTTATTACAGTACTTTCCCTTTGTTGATTTGTTACACATACATCTTGTTGATTTTTCCGTTTAGCATATCCGTTTTTGTGAGATTATTTTCATTTTCTCTATTTTCTCTATGGTATAATAGTGCCTTATAATAACAATATTTCCTCTTATTAACATTTTAATTTTTCTCTCTAAATTTGATGACTTGAATAACTTTATTGTTATTCACATTGTTCCTTTATTTTATTTTATTTTTAGAAATCCAGATATACCACCTGCCCCAAGTTTTGTGGAATTCCTTAATATCTTTGTCTTGTAGTTCGTATGTAAGCTTTGTCATCTCTACTACCTCATATATTTTGGTTATTAAGTTAAACATTGTTGGGACAGTTTCCTGTTTCCAGGTTTGAGCATATGTGATTCTTGCCACGGTTGTTATATGTAAAATTAAATGCCTGTCATTTATTGTAACTTTATGTCTAATTATTCCAAGAAGAAAGAGTTCTGGTTTTAATGGTATTTTTTCTCATGTAATTTCCTCCATCATATTTTTGATTTTTTTCCAAAATTTCTTGGCCAATGAACACATCCACCACATGTGGTAATATGTACCTATTTTCACTTTGCACTTCCAACATTTTGGTGAACGTTTTGGGTACATCTTGGCTAAACGTGCTGGTGGCAAATGCCACCTATAAAACATTTTATATATATTTTCTCTGTAGGGAACTGATAGCATTATTTTATAATTGGATGTCCATAATTTCTCCCATTCCTGCAAATGTATAGTGTAACCAAAGTTTTGGCCCCATGTTATCATGGATCCCTTTACCTCTTCCTCCGCTAATTCTTGGTATAATAAATACTTATATATTTTAGAGATCAATTTTTCATCTGGTCCAAGTAGAATTTTATCCAATATACCTGTTTTTTGAAATCCGAGCCTATTTTTATCTTCCTTGTATCTTGATCTAATCTGATAGTATTGAATCCAGTCTACATCAATCCCTTTTTGTTGTAAATCTTGTTTAGAAATTAAGAGGTTATTTTCGTCTAAGATTTGGTCGTATGTTATTATTTTATTTAAGTTCATCATTTTAGGATATATTATGGGCTCATTTCAAATCCATCTTGGGATTTGTAAATACTAGGATTTTTGAACTGTTGACCAAGATTCTATTAAGCTTTTTCTTATAAGATGTTGTTTGAAATGTGTGTAAGATTTATCTTTATTTCCAAATAAGTAGGAATGCCATCCAAATTCAAGATTGAAACCCTCTAATGCTAGCACTCTCTTCCCCCTGAAAGTTATCCAATCCTTTATCCAGCACATTGACGCGGCTATGTAATATAGTTTCCAGTCAGGAACTCCCATTCCCCCTCTATTCTTATGATCTTGTAAGTTTTTGTATTTAAGTCTCGCTTTTTTCTTGCTCCATATAAATTGATGCATTAAGTGTGTCAAAAAAATTCTTGGGTAATTTTATAGGGATCGTTTGAAAAAAGAAAAGAACTTTGGATAGTATTTTTATCTTTATAGCTGCTATCCTACCTAGGAAAGATAATTGAAATTTTGACCATTTGTCCAGATTTGCCTTTATTGTTTGTAGGAGATTCTCATAGTTGTCTTTAAATATTAAACTACATTTAGCAGAGAATGTAATTCCTAAATATTTCACCTTTTTTACAATATTGATACCTAGTTTGTCCTCTAATTCCACGTTCTGTTTCGAAGTCATATTCTTAGTTATTATTTTGGTCTTATTTTTATTTATTTTTTGTCCAGCTACTGTTCCATAATCTTCAATTTCTTTTAATAAGAATTTGCCGGACAATAGTGGATCCTCCAGAATAAAGACCAGGTCATCGGCATAAGCTTGGATTTTAAATTCTTCATTTCTGGCTCTTAGGCCTGTTATATTTGAATTATTCCTTATTTTAATTAATAAAGTTTCTAGGGCGGTAATAAATATTAAGGGTGCTAGTGGGCACCCTTGTCTTACGCCTTTCTTTATTTCTATTTCCTCCGTCAATTCTCTGTTAATTATCACCCTAGCTTTTTGGTGAGTATATATTGCACTAATTAAGCCTGTCAATTTATCACCGAAGTTCATTTTTTTAAATTGTAAAATAAGGTATTTCCAAATCACTTTGTCGAAGGCTTTCTCTGCATCTTCAAATATTAAGGCAGCTTGTTTCTCCACATGTAAGTCATAATATTTGATTGTATTGTTCTGGTGTTATTCCTAATCTGTCTATAAGGTAAAAAGCCACTTTGATCTATATGAATAATTTGATTTAATATCAATTTTAATCTTTCTGCAATGATTGTATCCCAGCGACCGGTTCGGTCCCACAGAGTTGGCCTTCTCCGGGTCCCGTCGACTAAACAATGTCATCTGGCGGGACCCAGGGGAAGAGCCTTCTCTGTGGCGGCTCCGACCCTCTAGAACCAGCTCTCCCCTGAGATTAGGATTGCCCCCACCCTCCTTGCCTTTCGCAAACTCATTAAAACCCACCTCTGCCATCAGGCATGGGGGAACTGAAACATCTCCCCCTTGCCCATGTTGTTTTGGTGTTAGATTGATTGTGTGCTCGTTTTTTAATATTCTGGGGTTGTTTTTTATGAATTTTTAAGCTTAAAATTGTAATTGGATTGGTGGGTATTGGATTTGTTATTATGTATTGTTTTTACCTTGTTGTGAGCTGCCCAGAGTTTGCGGAGAGGGGTGGCATATAAATCCAATAAATCTAATCTAATCTAATTGTCGCTAGAATTTTATAATCCTTATTCAAAAGGATTATTGGTCTATAATTTTGAATTAGGTGTTTATCTGATTCATTCTTGGGAATTAAACTTATGTAGGCATGTTTCCAGGATTCTGGCAGCTTTCCTCCCTTCATAATATCATTAAATAGATCTAGCATAGTTACTTCTAACTTATCTTGTAAGGCCTTATATAATTCAAATGGGATTCCATCTGGTCTCGGAGACTTATTATTTTTCTGTCTACCCATAATTAATCTTAATTCTGTTATTGTGATATTTGCATTTAATTTTTCCCTGTCTTCCTCTGTGATTCTTGGTAGATCAATTTGTTCTAAGTAATTAATAATTTTTTCTTCCTCTACCTCTTCCTGACTGTACAAATTAGAATAAAATTGTTCCACTATTACTTTTTTTTGTTTTTCATTTGTTTGCCTTTTCCCTGTGGTATTTACCAATGCTTCAATATATCTTTCTGATTTTTGGTTTGCCAATTTCCAGGCTAGCCACCTTCCAGGTTTATTAGCCCACTCAAAGATTTTTTGCTTTTGACCCTTTAATTTTTGTGCTAATTCCTCTTGGTTTTGAAGATTAACTTTATATTTCTTCAAATTCAGTTCTTCCAGTATTTTTTTGTCCAATGGATTTTTATGTAATTCTTCCAGGGATGTTACTTTTAAATTTAATTTTTGTATCTCACTCCTCTTTTTTTTAAATTACCGTATATACTCGAGTATAAGCCGAGTTTTTCAGCCCAAAAAATGGGCTGAAAAACACAGCCTCGGCTTATACTCGGGTCATTGACAAAGTCACCACACGAGGGCGCCATTGCTTGAGCCAGAGCGAGGAGGCACCAGCTTTTGTCCACTCTCGCACTCGAGTATATACGGTACTTACAGCTAGATAAGATATTGATAGGCCTCTAATATAGGCCTTGGTGGTATCCCACAAGTTGGCTTTGGTTGTTTCTTCATTATCATTTATTTTGAGGAAATATTCTGACTCTTTCTCCATCATTAATATATATTTCTTTTCTTTAATTATAGACTGATTTAATGTCCATCTTTTTTTGATATAATTTTCTTACTCTCTCCATTTTATCCAGATAGAGTTATGGTCTGCCCAGGTGTTGGGCAGTATCTCAGATTCTATTAAGTTTTTTATGAATTCTTGGTTGGCCCAGGCCATATCTATCCTGGACCATGACTTGTGCGGATACGAAAAAAAGGTGTAATATCTATTGTCAGGATGGAAGTGTCTCCATACATCTTTCAAGTAAAATTCTTCAACCATTTGATTAAAGGTGGAGGGCAGGACTTTCCTGGGTTTTTTTTTGTTGCTACTTTTATAGTCTTTTTTCCTATCTAATATCGAATTGTAATCTCCGACAATCACTACTTTTGCAGGTTCAGTTTCTAATAATATTCTATGTATCTTTGCATAAAATTGGGTCTGATTTGTATTTGGGGCATATATTGAGATTATTACTGTTGGGGTGTTTCCTTTATTTATTTGTACCATCAAGATCCTTCCATCCTCATCTGAATATAATAATTTTGGTTTCAGATGTGTTTTAATATAAATTGAAATCCCACATTTTTTAACTGAGGCCAAGGCTACAAAAAGCTTTCCTAGTTTTGGACATTCCAAAATTTGGTATTGGTCCTTTTTAATGTGTGCCTCTTGGAGGCAGGTGATATCTGGATTATGTTTTATTAATTTGTGCCATACTTTATTTCTTTTTTTGGGCGCATTTATACCATTGATATTTATAGAGAATAATGATATTTCATCATTTAAGGTTGTATTCTTAATTCCGTTCCCTGGCTCCTGTCTTGGATCTTGTGATTGCACCTCCTTTGCCATTGTCATTCTGTTTATATCTAATCTCTGGCTCTTGCAAATTCTCTTCTGATGTTAATTCTTCCCTGCTCTCCCCTTCCTTTGCCTTCATCTCTTTTGGCTCATGTGACTCTATCAATTTAATATGCTGATCGTAAAAAGTTTTAGCCTCCTCAGTTGAGTTTATTCTATGTTCCCCCCCCCCCCCAAAGAGTAATTATGAGGCCTTCTGGTATTAGCCATCTAAATGAGACTCTATGCCAATGTAACTCTGAGATAAGGAATTGATACAGCCTTCTTTTCTCCCTGACCTGTCTAGGAACTTGTTTTAAAACTATCACCTCCTTTTCCTTATGTATTATTGTATCTTCCCTTGCCAGGTGATATACCTCATCCCTTGCTGTTCTCTTTAAGAATCTAACATGTACCTCTCGTGGCAATTTGTTTCTATGGGCATAGCTAGTATATATACGGTATATTTCATCAATTTCTTTTAGTACTCTATTAGGTGTTGACCCTGTGATACCGGCTATTATCTCTGCCATTAGTTCTGCTATATTTTCTTTGTTCTCCTGTATATTTTGAAACCTTAGGAAGAAGGAAGCTTTCTCAAGTTCTACATTAAGTAAGGCCTCTTCCATACTTTTAATAGCTGACATTGTATTTGTTTCCGTTTCTTGTATTTTCATTTCCAGTTTTTCAATCTCCTGTATTTTTTGTACATTTTTAGAGAGTGCACCTTGAATGGACTCCATTTTTTCATCCATTCTACCTACTCTATCCTCTACTCTTTGTATGTCCTTTTGAATCTCACCCCTCATGTTTTCCATATTTCCTGTCAGCTTTTCACAGTTTCGGTCAATTGATTCCTGCATCTTTAGCATCAACTCTTGTAGTGATGCCAAGGTTATAGTTGGTGTTTGAGAGGCCATATTTGTCACACCTTCTATTCCTCTAGCATTTTGTGGGGTTGATGGTTGGGGCGTTGCTATTGGTTTGTTACCACTTTTAGGTTGGAAAACAGTCACTGATGGTCTCGACATCTTAATTGATCCCAGTACCACCAAGTATCCAAGTTTGTATACTATAGATCACTAATTAGTTATTAGTGGTTCAGCTATGGCAGAAGAGAGCTTTTTTAGGAAGTAAGCACATAGACCATCTGGTCCGACTGATAGAGAAGGTTTAAGGTCACGTAATGCTTTTTCAATGCGGTCTTCAGTGAAGTCTACTTAGGTTAGGTTGTTGAGGGAGTTTGAGGTGCGATTGATGAAATTGGGAGATGAGCCATTGCTGTTAACAAAGAGAGAGCCAAAGAAAGAGTTGAGGAGGTTAGCTTTGGATGAATCACCATGTAATTCTTTGTTGTTGGGTCCTTTGAGAGGTAGGATAGGTCTAGAGTCTTTGAATTTATTGTTGACAAAGTTGTAGAAGGCTCTATTAGATTTGATGCATAGAAGGTTTTCCTCTTGTTTGCTGTAGTAGTTAAGGCATTCTGCTTTTATTTGATTGCCAATGCTTTTATATCAGCTTTTGAAGTTGGAAATTGTCCTTTTTTGTTTTTACTCCAGAGATTTTTTTTCTTGTTTGTAATTTTCTTATTGAGATAGGAAGGGGTTTTTTTTGTTTTCCAGTTTAATGTTGAGAGGTGGGCTTCAATGAGTTCGTAGTTCACTTTTTTGAAATTGAATTTTGGTGTTGCATTATTTTGGTGGATCATAGTGTGGCTTAGGTTGAGACTGAGGTTTATCATGCTGTGGTCGCTGTTAGAAAATGTTTCTTTTATTTGTAAGCCACATATTGCACTTTTGCTGTTGCAGAAGATGAGATCCAGACAGTTATCAAGTCTGGTATTGTTAGTTACTAGTTGGTCGAATCCCAGATAGGTGCTGCATTCATTTAAGGTCCAGTTAATGTGTGGTAGGTTGAGGTCTTCAAGGAAGATAATGGGGTATGGGCAGTTGGTTGCCCATGTTAGTAATGTGGATAAGTTGTTTGCATGTTCGATGTTGTAGTCTGGGGTTCTGTAGCAGAGTAAGAAGCGAATTGTGGTATTTAGGGATAAATCACAGACAATAGTTTCAGGTACCGATAAATCCTGTGCAACTTTGAGGTTTTTAGGTTCAGCGATTTTTTGTAAATATAGCTACTCTGCCTCCACTGTGGGATTCACGGTCTGAGCGAAAAACATGGTAGTTTTTTGATGTGATAATGGAGTCTGGGTAGGAAGCATTTAGCCATGTTTCGCATATAAAAATTATATTAAAGTTGGAGGTGTCAAGTAGAAGGAGGAGGAATTCAGACATCTTGTTGACTAAACTTCTAGCATTTAATAGTTTACATTTTAGACTGGTCTTGTGTTGGGGATTGGTTTTGGGGTGGTTAGAGGAAGTAAGGAGCACGCTTTCCTATTCTATGTTTGAGGTGGTAGGGATGTCGATTTGTCGTTGTGGGATGGTGATCTGGCAGGTGTCAATTTGATGTTGTGAGACCGGAAGATGTAGGGAAGATGTTCACTTCACAATGCTTTAAAGCTTTAAAGCTTTCTCTAAGTGATTTACAAAGTCAGCATATTGTCCCCAACAGTCTGGGTTCTCATTTTACTGATAATAATAATAATAATAATAATAATAATAATAATAATAATAACAATAATAATTTATTAGATTTGTATGCCGCCCCTCTCCGAAGACTCGGGGTAGCTCACAACAATAATAAAACAATATTACAATGAAACAAATCTAATATTAAAAACATCTAAAACCCCATCATTTAAAACTATGCAGCACACGCATACCAAACATAAAGTATAAAAGCGATACAGGTGGGTACCATACCCCATATGCTGCGCGCATGAGCACACGCGCACCCCAAAATACCCCCCCATGCAGACTTTTTCATGGGTGCGCACTCCCCATCCCCCTGCCAGCCTGCGGGGGGGGGGCGGGGGGGGTAGGCGCTGCTTTCCCGGCCGGCACAGGGCTTTCCTGCCGCTCCCCCCCCAAAAACACAATGGATGTCCAGGATGACAGGCGAAGCGGGGTGGAGCAACGGGAGGCTCAAGCTGGTGGCGGCAGACCTCCGTTGTGTTTTCGGCTGGTGGGGGCAGGAGGACCTTCCTGACTTTCCCGGGCAGCTGGCTTGAGCCTTGTGCCGGTCAGCAAAGCCAGCTGCCCGCCGGAGACGTGGGGAGAAAGAAGGGAAAGAGAGGGAGGGAAGAGAGAGAAAAGTGAATGAGAGGGGGAGAGAAAGGGAGGAAGAGAGGAAGGAAGAGATAAATATAAAGGGAGAGAGGGAGAAAGAGAGGGAGAGAGGGGGGAAGAGGGGAAGGAAGGAAAAGAGAGAGACAAAGAGAAAAAAGTGGAAGGAAGAGAGAAGGAAAGAAAGGAAGGGAGAGAAAGAGAGAGAGAGAGAGAAGATAGGAAGGAAGAGAGAGTGAGAGAGAGCAAGAAAGAAAGAGTGAGAGAGGAGAGAGGAAGGAAGAGATTGAGAGTGAGAGAGAGGAAGAAAGCAAGAGAGGGAGAGGAGTGGAAGGAAGAGAGAGGGAGAGAGAAATGATAGAAAAAAGGGGGGAAGAGAAATGAGAAAATGATTGAGGCAGAGAATGACAGGAAAGAGAGAGAAACAAAGAGAGAAGTGACTCTTGATTTAAAGCATATGGTAAAAGCACTTAAATAATAACAGAGAAAAAAACCCCCAGCCCTCACCTGTTTTTATTAATAGTTATGTTTTTGGATTTGCTGGTTGTTTTAGTTTTAATAGTAATAGAGTTTGGTTTTGTTTTATTATTAATTTCTTTTAATAAAAAAGAAGGGATTTATTTATTTATTTATTTATTTATTTATTTATTTATTTATTTATTTATTTGTAGTCCTATGCCTCCCAGTCCCAAAGGGACTGCCGCTCAGACACTATACTTTGCCGCCCACCCGGAAAAAAAATTAGAGAGAACATTGCAGGTGGGTCTTAAGTAATTTGCGAAATACAAGGATGGGGGGGCAGTTCTAATCTCTGGGGGGAGTTTATTCCAGAGGGCTGGGGCCACCACAGAGAAGGCTCTTCCCCTGGAGCCCACCAAACGTTTAGTCGACGGGACCCGCAGAAGGCCAACTCTGTGGGACCTTATCGGCCGCTGGGATTTGTGCGGTAGAAGGCGTTTCCGAAGGTATTCTGGTCCAATGCCATGTAGATCTTTAAAGGTCATTACCAACACTTTGAATTGTGACCAGAAACTGATTGGCAGCCAGTGCAAGCCACGGAGTGTTGGTGGAACGTGGGCGAATCTGGGAAGCCCCACGATAGCTCTCACGGTCGCATTCTGCACGATCTGAAGTTTCCAAACACTTTTCAAAGGTAGCCCCATGTAGAGAGCGTTGCAGTAGTCGAACCTTGAGGTGATGAGGGCATGAGTGACTGTGAGCAATGACTCCCTGTCCAAATAGGGCCGCAACTGGTGCACCAGGCGAACCTGGGCAAGTGCCCTCCTTGCCACAGCCAAAAGATGGTGTTCCAATGTTAGCTGTGGATCGAGGAGGACGCCCAAGTTGTGAACCCTTTCTGAGGGGGTCAACAATCCCCCCCCAGGGTAATGGATGGACAGATGGAATTGTCCTTGGAGGCAAAACCCACAGCCACTCTGTCTTGCCAGGGTTGAGTTTGAGCTTGTTGACACACATCCAGACCCCAACAGCCTCCAGGCACCGGCACATCACTTCCACTGCTTCGCTGACTGGACATGGGGTGGAGATGTATAACTGGGTATCATCAGCATACTGATGATACCTCACCCCATGCCCTTGGATGATCTCACCCAGCGCTTTCATGTAGATATTAAATAGGGTGGAGAGGACCGACCACTGAGGCACCCCACAAGGGAGAAACCTAGAGGTTGACCTCTGACCCCCTATTAACACCGACTGTGACCGACCGGAGAAGTAGGAGGAGAACCACTGGAGGAAACTTCCTCCCACTCCTAACCCCTCCAGCCAGTGCAGAAGGATACCATGGTTGATGGTATCGAAAGCCGCTGAGAGGTCAAGAAGCACCAGGACAGAGGACAAGCCTCTTTCCCGGGCATGCCAGAGATCATCCATCAGTGGGACCAAAGCAGTTTCCATGCTAAAGCCGGGCCTGAATCCTGACTGTTGAGGGCTTAGATAATCGGCTTCTTCCAAGGACCGCTGGAGTTGGAGTGCCACCACCTTCTGAACAACCTTCCCCATAAAGGGAAGGTTAGAGACTGGACGGTAGTTATTAAGCACAGTCCAGCTGGGTCCAGGGAAGGCTTCTTGAGGAGGGTGTGCACAAGTGCCTCTTTATAAAGATATTTGAAGGATGGAAGACTATATGCAAGTTACCATATTTTTCAGAATATAAGATGCACCTTAGTTTCAGGAAAATGTGTGTGTGTGGGGATCTGCCTGCCAGATATTCATCTGGCTGGCATCCTTAGCCTGGTCAGCTTCAGCACATTATTTTATCCCCTGGTTAAGGCTTAAAAAATACCTTATTCGGAGAGACTAACAATGAAAGACCTTGCAAGCCACTAATAGCTGGGAACATCATTAGCACCTCATTAGGACTGGAAAGAAACATTCAGAGCAATGAAAAAAACCTTGTTAGGGCTTGGAAAACCTTCTTAACAGAGAGAAACAATGAAAAAGCCTGCAAGGTAAGAGCTGAGAAGATTGCTAGCAGCTAATTAGGGCTGAAAAACAGCTTCAAAAAAGCTACATTCAGAGTATAACACACACTCAAATTTTTAGCCTCTTTTAGGGAGGAAAAAGGTGAGTCTTATACTCCAAAAATATGGTATCTAGCCCTGTTGGTGCTGTGGAAAGCTGTAGAAATATGGTTATTTCCTCAGGCATTACGCTAAAATATTAGATGACCCCAGGTACATTGCTGTAGGGTTTTTGAGAACTTTGACAGCATTGCATTTGTGTTATTGTGTTATTCCATTCATTTTTATTTGAATTATTTTGGTTTTGTTAGTTTTAATTATGGTTATTTTTCTGGTTAGGTAAATGTCTGCAATAGTTCTTCCTGGCTTATTTCTTCAACATCTAATATTCAGCCTCTGAATTTAGAAGCATTACACACACACACACACACACACACTGTGGGCGTGGCTTATCTATGTAGGCTCCGGGTTCAAATCCCAGTAAAAAAAAGACTACCTGATGAAGGCAAATAATCCCAAAATAGATCTACATAGGTTATAGTTGTCAGCTATAAAAAACTTATCTGCCTTGGAATATGGTGCCTGGTGGGGCTGAGAGGCAAAAAAGGAGCTGTGATGTTTATTCAATATACCAAGGTGATTCATCAAAAAATCACACATAACCCTTCCCTGGTAGAAGCTGATGCAGGAGTTGAGCTTGTAGCCTAATGGCTAAGACTTCTGCCTTACAAGACAGAGGCCCTGGGTTCAAATCCCAGTAAAAAAGAGTGTGGCTAGCTGACAAAGGCAAATAAGCCTGAAATAGATCTATAGTAGTCTCCCTTCCTTTTCATTATCAGCAAAAATATGTTACGTCCATAGATTATAGTTGTCGGCTATAAAAAAATTATCTGCCTTGAAATATGGCCCCAAGTGGGGCCGAGAGGCAAAAAAAGGAGCTGTGATGTTGCTTCAATATACCAGGGTGATTTGACAAAAAAAAATTATATATATATATCGCTCCTAAATTATATTTGTCTAAATTGCACATATTGCAAAGAGGTGAATGAAATGCAAAATGTAACTATGATGGTTAATAGTTCATATACCTTCATTTATTATGAGCAAAAAATAGCAATACGATTTAATTTTAAGAAAGCAAGCAGTAGACTTTAGATAAATAAAAGTAGTATTTTGTTTTTAGTTTTTGTGTCATTTTCAGTAACTAAAAACAATGGATATTTAACATTTTATGCTCCCATCCCCATTGCTTTGTCTTTTATTTTTGCTGAGAATGCAGAAGAAAAAGAAACAAAAAGAGCAGAGGAGAATTCTCAACAGGGTACAGATGACAAGAAAACAGAAGAAAACAAAGGAAAAAAGGCAGCTGAGGATAACATTAACCCCAAGTCAGAGAAAAGTAAATACGGGAATAAAGAGGATTTCTCAGGAGATGATAAGAGGACTGAAATCAATAAAAGTAACATCATTGGGAGGCACTCAACCGGTAGTAACAAACATGGAACATCTCAAGGGAAAAATGGAACTGAGATGGGAAAGGGGACAGAGTCAAAACCAACAGGAGGAGAGTCAAAACAGCATGTACAGAATGGTAAGTGCATCTGTCCTTTCATGGAACCGTGAATTTACTGGCAAATTCGCTCACTTTTCACTTAGGTGCTCTAAGACTGGTAGATGAATCATTTAGCTGGATATTTGTAAAAGTAACAGAGTAGTGTAGTGATTAAGTATATTATTACTATTAATACTAGAACCTCTAGAACCTTTTGAACTACAACTGGGAATTCAAGATATAGATGCAACATACCAAATATGGGAGGGCGTTCACTGCTTTTCTTTATCAGTTCTTTGTAAGTTTGGAAATATATATATCTCTATATCTCTATATCTCTATGTATCTCTATGTATCTCTATGTATCTCTATCTATCTATCTATCTATCTATCTATCTATCTATCTATCTATCTATCTATCTATATCTCATAAATAGTGGTACCTCTACCTAAGAACGCCTCTACTTAAGAACTTTTCTAGATAAGAACCGGGTGTTCAAGATTTTTTTGCCTCTTCTTAAGAACCATTTTCTACTTAAGAACACAAGCCCAGAAAAATTTCCCAGGAAATTTGAGAGCGGCATGAAAGCCCGACCAATTTCCTGCCATTCCTCCTTTAATCCTGGCCATCTCAGGCTTTTCTGGGCTTCCAGAGGAGCCTTTCAGTGGCGCTTAAGGAGGCTTTGGAAGTCCAGAGCAAATGAAACATTTTCCTTTCTCTGGGCACTTGGAGAGGGAATAAACCTCTGCCAGCGCCCAGAGAAAAGAAACACTCCCTTCCCTCTGGGCAGTCCAGCGCTAACAGAGCATTTTCCTTTCTCTGGGCACTTGGAGAGGGAATAAACCACTTTGCTGTGGTGACTCCCACATGCTGCCTCCCATACACCCGGCGCGAGATTGCCTCCCGGTGCAGAAAGGCAAAAGGGGGCACTTCGTACCGGCCACATCAAGTCGGCTTCAGCCAAACAAAGGAGTCACCACAGTGAGGGAAAGGCACAAGCTACAAAGCAAGCGAGCGAGAGGAGAGGGGAGCCCTTCAGCATGGGAAGGAAGAGGAAGCAGGTAAGTTCCCCCCTCTTGCCTGCCTGGGTTTCTCTCTCTGGCACAGTGTATGGGAGGCAGCCTCACCCCGGGTGAATGGGAGGCACGTGTTCCTCCTCGCTGCCTCACAGTCCCTCTTTTTTTTAAGCCTTAAAGTTTTGGATATTTTTGATTTCCCTCACCTCACCTTCTTCCTTCAGCAGTGACTGTCCTCCTCCCACCCACATTCCGAGCGTTTATTTCTTTCCAAATGGTTTTGCATGCATTATTTGCTTTTACATTGATTCCTATGGGAAAAATTGCTTCTACTTACAAACTTTTCTACTTAAGAACCTGGTCACGGAATAAATTAAGTTCTTAAGTAGTGGTACCACTGTTTTATAAAAATGATAACAGCTTATTAATTCATCATTCTGATCAATGTTATATCTGCCTTCAATCTAATTTTAAATCTTAAGTTTTAGTTTTTATATGGCATACATTGAATAATTTAAAGAACTGAGACAGGATAATTTCTCACTTTGATGCTAATAACACTGTTATCACTCAGGATGTGCTAAACATTGTTCTTTTTTTCATACAGAGGCAGCAGAATTTTCTTGCATGCTCATTCATTTTGTTGCTTATTTTCTTAGTCAGCATAGGTTTATGATTTTAATTTATTTCATTTGGAGTAATAACCATATGGGTTGCCCTAATCAGTAAGGGATCACTTAATGTAACTGAGAGATGCTGATGTATAAACAGCTAATTGCTCACACCAGTAACAAAAATATTATATATACTTCATTTACTCCACTCTCTGCTTTTATTTTAGTTGGTTGAGAGACATTTGATATCATTTAACATTCGCTTTCATATGATTTCTAACTTCCAGATGAATTAAAGGATGATAGTAAGAGGTCAGAAAAGAAGTACCAGGGAAATGAGCCAAAGCAAGGTAAGCAGCAAAAATTTGCTTCTTTCCCCCCCTTAATGTATGTGCACCAAGCAGGCAATTTTATTGACTTATAAACTGGTTTGGATCAGCAATAAAATGCACAGAGGCATTTCTATATCAAAGCCAAATAATATTTTTTTATTAGAGCTACATAAATTATATGAAAATAAAACTAGTATTTTGTACATCTTTGGTTGAATATTAATACAAAATGGACATGAACAATTTCAAAATTTGCCAGTGAAACTTTTATGCAATGTTCAAGTTAGTTATGATTCATTTTATGATTATTTATTAAGTATTGTAATTCTTTCATGTACAACTGTTTCCAATTAAATGTATTAATATAAATTAAATTTATTAAAATAAATGTACATATACATTATGTAATGAAACTGCTGGGTGAGATCATCCAAGGGCACAGGGTGAGTTACCACCAGTATGCTGATGATACTCAGCTGTACATTTCCACCCCGTGTCCACTCAGTGAAGCAGTGGAAGTAATGTGCTGGTGTTAGGAGGCTGTCAGGGTCTGGATGGGTGCCAACAGGCTCAAACTCAATCCAGACAAGACGGAGTGGCTGTGGGTACTGCCTCCCAAGGACATGTCCATTTGTCCATCCATTACCCTCAGGGGGGGAATAATTGACCCCCTCAGAGAGGGTCTGCAACTTGGGCATCCTCCTCGATCCACAGATGACTTTAGAACATCATCTTTTGGCTGTGGCGAGGGGGGCATTTGCCCAGGTCCACCTGGTGCACCAGTTGCGGCCCTATTTGGACAGGGAGTCTTTGTTCACAGTCACTCATTCCCTTATCACCTCGAGGTTCGATTACTGCAATGCTCTCTACATGGGGTTACCTTTGAAGAGTGTTCAGAAACTTCAAATTGTCCAAAATGAAGCCGCGCGAGCGGTTATGGGCCTTCCAAGCCATGCCTATATCTCACCATCACTCCACGGACTGCATTGGTGGCTGATTGGTTTCCAGACACAATTCAAAGTGATGGTTATGACCTATAAAGCCCTACACGGCACAGGACCAGATTACCTCTGAGACCACATTCTGCCGCATAAATCCCAGCGTCCAGTCCGGTCCCATAGAGTTGGTCTCCTCAGGGTCCCATCTGCCACACAAGGTTGGCTGGCGGGACATAGGGGAAGAGCCTTCTCTGCAGGGGACCTGGCCCTCTGGAATCAGCTCGCCCAGGATATTCACACTGCCCCCACCCTCCTTGCCTTCCGAGAAAGTTTAAAGACTCATCTTTGACACCAGGACTGGGGTCATTAGATCTTTCCCCCGACTAATGAGTGTTTTTTTAAGTGTGTTTCATGGAGTGAATGACAATGAATGTTTTAAATTATTTTAGGATTTTTAGGGTTTTTTAATTATATTAATTGGATTAGATGTACTACAATGTTTTTATATGTGTTGTGAGCCGTCCTGAGTCCTTGGAGGCGGGCAGCATACAAATCCAATAAATAAATAAAATAATAATAATAATAATAATAATAATAATAATAATAATAATAATGATGATGATGAAATGGTGTAGTGGCTCAGTGGTTAAGATGCTGGGCTTGTTGCCTGGAAACAATCAATCCAGATTTGAGAGCCAAGCACCATGTGACAGGGTGAACTTTTGATCTTGCCCCAGCTCCTGCCAGCCTAGCAGTTTGCACAAAGTGAATGTGAGTTGATAAATAGCTACCACTTTTGTTGGAAAAGTGACAGTGCTCCATGATCTCACGCTGGCAGAAGGGTCATTCCTTGTGAAGTGGACCAATGGTCCCCACCTTACCATCTCAGATTTTGATGAAATTTGGCACATAGTTTCTTTATGATATAAAACTAGGCTTTATTAATTAATGCCTCAACTCTCAACTCTTGTCTCTTATACTACTTTCTTTCTTTTTGGAACCTGTGGATTTGCGGATCTTTCCTTTCCTTTGTTGCTGATTGATTCACCTCATGGATTTTCCTTTTTGGATACTCACTGTATTAATTGTATCAATTGGATCCTCCCCTGGACATGTTATACCCAATAATATCAACAACAGTCTGAACTTAAAAATTTGATTGATTAATTAATTAATCCTCATCAACTCTTCATATATTTGACTACTCAAGACACAATTATCAAAAAATTGTACAATCATTTAAAATCAAGACGGATTTAACCTACTTGAACTATTGGATCTACCTGAACCATGTGAACTCTATAAGTATATGAAGGGGAAGCTAAAGACAACCTGTCTTTACTACTTTTCTTATGTTTAGATATTTATTACATTACTTTTTAAATTTATACTAAACTCAATTCCAATTTAAGTATTTATGTTTTATATACTTTTACTTAATTGCTGATATACATATATTTATACTTGTATTCTTGAAATTGAACTGTAAACTGTAAAATTGCCCCCCAAAAAAATCTTCTTTTTTTGAATCAACCTCTTGAATTAACTCCCTTTCACATATTCTCATACCTTCCTTTTTCTTCTATTCTTTCATATGATATTAACAATCACTTTATTAATTCAATATAAATAAACAGTAATTTATAAATCTATAGATAATAGACTGATTATCTGATAAATTAATTTCATATTTAATACATTTCTATTTATTTACATATATTTATAACCTTAAGCTAATATATAAAAATTGATTTCCTGATTAATTGATTCTATATAATATAATGGTCAATACATTTAATTGAATGAATTGCTTACATTTCAGCATCTAAATAGATTGGCTGTATGATTAGTATTGTGGTTAGCTGTGGCCCAGCTCCTGCCCCAAGGAATGTGGAGGGGGATGTGGGGGAAACATCCAAATGTCACAGGCCTGTTTTGCTACCGACAGAGTCGGCCAGTGAATTATCCTCTGAAGAAGGAAGTGTTGGTAGGATGGATGAGGGGGGCTTGGCAGACAGCCCAGGAAGAAGCCAATCCTCCTTATCTTCGTTAGATTTAGATGAGGAAATAATGATAGACCCATGCAGAACTATGCATAGGAGAGAACAGCTTCAAAAATATTACAGAAGATAATTGAGTCCACCTGTGTTTGGGTGGGGTTCAAGTAATTAGGGCTTCTGTTAAATTGGCAGTGTGCCGGCCTCGCAGTGTGGAAGATTATCTGATCGTATTGGTTTGGATCGTGCCTTGCTGTTTCTGGATTGTGCTCAGGACTTTGTTTGGATTCCTGGACTTTGGAATATAAAGACATTGTGAATGTTTATCACATCTGAACAACAGTAGCTGTGATGAACTTCACAGTTACTGGTTTATTACTTGGATTTATTGCTGGACTCCGTTATCTGTATGTATTCAAGAGTGCCTTGTTTGTACAAGAAATCCCTTTGAGGTTTAAAAGGGAGTTTTGCTTCTTTTTTTGTTTGGATTAAGAACATTTAATTGCATCCTCTCGTGTGTGTGTCTGTTTGGCTAAATTTCCCTTTAATTGAAGGCGTGTGGCATACGCTGGCTGAACAATTAGTAACTGTCTATTTGAATAGATACATATTTATATATCATATATATCTATATATCATATGTATCATATATTATTATATATTCATATATTACAAACTAGGTATTACATTACAATGAACGACTTGATTTTTGGAATTTTTGAACTGTTTGATACACCTTAATACATTTTCTTCCCTGATACCAACTTTCGCCCATATTCTCTAACTTATTTCATCTTATTTTTCTTAGTTTCTCTTCAACCTACTGTTCTGCTCTTTTATCTGTAGCACTAATTACAGCAGCCCCACGCAACCACAGGTGGCCTCATTTATCTCCTGTAATAATCCTTCAGTTGTTGTCTCCTATGCATCACTCTACGCATGCGTGGATGTGTCATACATTCTTGTTCACAATCCAAGGATGATAAGGATGAATGATCTCCTCCTGGGCTGTCTGCCAAACTCCCCTCTTCCAAGTCACCTCCACCTTCTTCTTCTTCCAAGGAAACTTCATTCCCTGACTCTGTCGGCAATAAAACAGGCCTATGACATGTTGATGTTTCCCCTGCATCCACCTCCACATTCCTTGGGGCAGGAACTGGGCCAGAGCCAACCACAACACCTACTAAATACTTAACACTAATCCAACTAACCCAACCTCACAATTATATCATTTTAATCTATGCTACTTAAAAGTATATAACATGTCGAAGGAAAATACTGTATCTTACAAAGGTAGAGAGATTATTGTGCTCCGCCCAATCCCCAGATGAGTGAGAGACAAAAGAAAACCATATCAAATGATAGCCAATAAGCTAAATAAGAACAAAATCCCCTTCAGATGGTTGACACCCGAAGGTATGTTGGTGACATTAATTGACAAAAAGTACAAAATTACTTCACTAGATGAAACAAAATATTTTTTTTGATCAAATTCTTAAGCTGGTTGAAGACAGAAGGACAAAAGAAGATGATAGTAGAGATTAGGTTAGCACTGAAGAACTTAGTTCGGAGGATAACCTATTAGACAAAGAGACTGAAACTAAACAATCTGATGACGACTATGGAAGACAAGGTCCAATTATACGAGCAAAAACCGAGGCGCGAAAGGAGAAGACAAGAGAATTTATACTGAACTCTTGACATAATGTGATTACAATACTTTCATACAATATCAATGGCTTAAATTCAAATAAGAAAAGAATTTTTTTCCCTTAAATTAACCACAATTATGATATAATATGTTTGCAAGAGACTCATGTCTCAAAGGATGAGGTTAATTTATTACATTCTCCCAATCTTGGAGAACCCTTTACTGCTTCAGCAACAGTTTAAAAAAGAGGCATAGCCATATATGTCAAAATTAAATTTCTTCCAAACCTTATTTATGCCGACCAAAAGTGTCAAATATTGATAGTTCAAGCAACCTTAGGATATTAAAAAGTGACAATTGTAGGAATATATGCCCCCTCTATCAAGCAATTCACATTTTTATGAACTTACATGAAAAAATACTAGAATTAAATTTATCAAACTTTATTATAATTGGAGATTTTAATGCTATTGCAGATAAAACAAATGATTACAAAGGCAGCTCCAGATACAATTCAAGAAAACTACTCCCAACCACATTTGATCAATTAGTACATGAATTTGTTCTAAAAGACATTTGAAGATTCTACCATCTCGATTCTAAACAGTATACTTTTTTTTCCTCTCTGCACAAACCCTGGTCATGTATTGATATGTTTTGGTCTAATTCAAAAATTATAAATGAAATTACAGATATTCAAATCCAAACTGGTACCTGGGCAGACCATAATCCCTTGTTATTAACACTCAGAGATCCAAACAACAAAAAACTACAAAGATGGTCTATGCACCAGACAATTATTAACGAACACGTGATTTACCTATCTTTCTTGAACTTAACTGCAATGGTAGTACATCCCAACAAATCATTTGGGATACCACCAATGCCTACATTCGAGGAATTTACATATCCCACTCTGCCAAAAATAGAAAAGAAAAACAAGAGAAATTACATAAACTAAATACATCTTTACAAAATGCAGAAAAAGCTCTACAGACTAACCCTAACAATACTCCGATTTTAGCTGAAATAAAATCCATTAAACATGAAATTAATTTAATAACCCAACAACAACTTTCACATAAACTGAAAATGGCAAAACAATTACACTTTGAATCTGCCAACAAACCGGGTCGATGGTTGGCCGTTAAATTGGCTCACCAAAAATTAGATAAAAACATTGAGGCTCTATATGATAATTTTGGACACTTAAAATCAAATACCAATGACAAGAAAAAAATAATTTTATCAGGAACTATACAATACAGAAACAATAAATGAGGAATTGATATTAAAATACTTAGATCAAAATGAAAAAAACATTAATAAATGATGACGACAGACACGTGTTAAATAACACAATTACTCCAGGTCCAGACGGAATTCCCGCTAAATTCTATAAACACCACCAGGACATATTGGAACCTATAAGTCTACGGAGAGGGGCGGCATACAAATCCAATAAATAAATAAATAAATAAATAAATAAATAAATAAATAAATAAATAAATAAATAAATAAATAAATAAATAAATAAATAAATGAATGAATGAATGAATAAACAAACAAACAAACAAATAAAGCTTCACATTTACAATGACACTCTATTATATGCTAAACTTCCCAACTCCTGATCAGAAACTTATATAACATTAATTCCGAAAGATAACCAAAATAGAGAATACCTTGAAAACTACAGACCTATATCATTACTCAATACCGATTACAACATTTTCACTTCAATAATTGCACAATGCTTTAAAACAATTCTAAATACCTTAATCTACCCATACCAAAATGGGTTCTTCCCTTTGAGAAACATCGCCACTAACACAAGAATAATACTTAATATCCTTTTTTTAAAAAAAATATTTTTTTATTAATTTTCATTAGACGGACAAACACAAACAACATTTAACATTTAAGGAGCTACCATTGCTCCTCTTATTGCAGAAGTCTAACTAATACCCAAAAAAAAGTAACTATAGTCTGATCAATGCAGAAATATAACATGCATATACTATGTCCTTGTTAAATTTAACTCTGTATTCTTTGTTAATTAATTTCTTATCTATAAAAATATCAAATACTTAAGCTAATATTAAAATATAAAAAATAGGACTTTAAAGTTTATAATATTGCAAAAATACTCTATATTTATGTTATTTTTAAACTATTACATTCTATCTATCATTATCATGTAATAATTTTTTTTTAAAATTCGCTTATTTGGTATAACTTGAAAAGGAAAACCCTGTCATATTTATTTCTAAATGTTCACTCATATATGTATACAGTTAACATTCAAATTGATATGTTCAAATAATTATAAGTTCTTACTTATTCACATTTTTAGTTCCACCATTCATATACTTTGTCCCATGTTTTATAAAATTCTGTTTCAACTTGGTTATTTAAATGTTTTGTCAAATGTTTGTCTTATCTAATTCTGCACATTCCATATTTTTTTAAAATACTTCTACATCCTTTGGTATTTCTTTTTCTTTCCATTTCTGTGTGAATGCAATTCTTGCCGCAACTAAAATATGTATTATTAAGTAGTAAACTTCTTTTTTATACTTCGTATCTGAAATACCCAATAGGAAAAATTCCAGAGACTTTTTGATCTTCTCATTTGTTATTTCTTTTAACCATTTCTCTACTTTATTCCAATATTTTTTGGCTTCAGGACATGTCCACCATACGTGAAAATATGTGCCAATTTCTTTCTTGCATTTCCAGCAGAGAGGAGAGACATTAGGAAACATTTTAGAAGTCCTATGTGGTGGGACATGCCATCTATAAAACATCTTAATTTCATTTTCTTTAAAAGAAATTGATTTTGTTATTTTCCAATTATATACCCATATCTTTTCCCATGTTTCCAAATTTATCTTTTTGCCAAAATTTTTGCACCAACTGATCATATTATCTTTCAATATCCAACCTATTGTTCTATAATTTATTAAGTATTTATATACATTTCCAATTAGTTTCACTTGATTTTGAATTAATAATTTACTTAATACATTATTTTATTTTCGAAAAATATAAGTTTTAATGTCCTTTTGGTATCTGGAACTAATCTGTATATACTGCCACCAGTCCAATTCAATACCTAACTCCTGCAATTCTTGTTTTGTTCTTAGTTATCCAATAATTCCCTATATCTCCAAATCTTTCCTTCTTTTATAAAGTTCGGGTGGGAAATGGCTTCAATTGGTGAAATCCATTCTGGCATTACTAAAAAATGATTTTTCTTTATTTCATTCCATACATCGATCAATGCTTTTCTAATAATATTATTTTTAAAATATGAGTGCGTTTTTAACTTTCCATACCATACAAATGCATGCCAGCCCAGCATTAAATCATGACCTTCCAAATTTAGCAATCTTGGGTTTTCTAACGTCAACCATTCTTTTATCCATGTTAGGGCAGTAGCTTGATAATATAATTTCCAGTTTGGGAGGCCTAGGCCTCCTCTTTCTTTACGATCTTCTAATGAATTTTGTTTAATTCTTGGTTTTTTTCCTTGCCATATAAATTTTTTTGTTATCCTCTTTAATTTTACAAATAATTTCGGTCCAGGGTTAATTGGGATAACTTGAAAAAGAAATAAAATTTTAGGGAGAATATTCATTTTAATTGTAGAAATTCTTCCCACTAGTGATAATTGTAAATTACTCCAAAGTTCCAAATATTTTTTAATCTGACCTAATAATTTTAAATAGTTATCATTTTTTAAGGATATGGCTTTGAAAGTCATCCATATACCTGTATTTTACCTTTTTAATAATTTTCATATTTGTTAAAATTTTCTAAATGTTTTCTCAGTGTCTCTGTTATATTTTTTGTTAATATCTGTGCCTTTTCTTTATTTATCTTCAATCCTGCGATGTTCCCATATTCTTCAATTAAATTTATTAACCTTGAAATTGATGTAGGATCTTCTAAGATGAAAACTACATCATCTGCAAAAGCTTGTAATTTATAGGTCTCTTTTTTAATCTTCAATCCTTTTATTTTCTTATCAGCTCTTATTTTTATCAGCAGAGCTTCTAGTGTTAAAATAAATAATAATAGAGATATTGGGCAGTCTTGTCTTACTCCTCGTTGTATTGTTATTTTTTCTGTTTGTTCATTGTTTATTATAATTCCAACTGATTGTTCTGAATATATAGCATCTATTATATTAAAAAAAATTGTTCCAACCTCCATCCTATTCAATTGTATTTTCATAAAATTCCAATCTACATTATCAAATGCTTTTTTTGCATCTAAAATATAAGTGACATTTGTTTTTCTGGATGCTGTTCATAATATTCTAATGTATTTATTATTATTCTTAAATTGTTTTTTATCTGTCTGCCTGGGAGGAATCCATTTTGGTCGCTATGTATCATGTCATTTATAATGCTCTTGAATCTATTGGCAAAAATTGATACAAAAATCTTATAATCTACATTTAACAATGAAATTGGTCTATAGTTTTCAATTTTTTCCTTCGCCGTGCCCGCTTTATGTATTAAAGTTATTAAAGTTTCTGACCATGTTTTGGGTAACTTACCTTCTATTATTATTTGATTATATGTTTCCAAAATATTTGAAAAAAGTATTTCTATATCTAACTTGTAAAATTCTGCTGGTATCACATCTGGGCCCGTCGTTTTATTATTTTTCTGATTCTTTACAGATTGTCTTAATTCTATTTCTGTAATAGGTTTATTTAATCTTTGCTGTTGTGATTCGGTTAAAACTGGTAGATCTATATATTCAAAAATAGAATCTTCTTTTATTTCTTCTCTCTTATATAATTTCCTATAAAATTCTGATACTATTTCCTTTTTTCCCTCCGTTCTATGTTTTATTATACCTTTGAAATCCGTCAATTTTTTAATACTTTTATTTTCCCTCTCTTTTCTAAGTTTATATGACAACCATCTTCCTGGTTTATTTGCATATTCAAAATATTCTTGTTTTGCTCTTTTTATTTTTTCTGCTATTGATTCTTGTTCTATCAATCTTAATTTATGTTTTATTAATTCTCTCTGATTTTTAACTTTATCATTGTTCTAATCCTTTTGCATTAACAATTCTAATTTTTTCAATTCTTCCTCTAATTTTTGATGATATACTTTCTTCTCTTTATTTTTTTTGCTATAAAATAAATTGTTAACCCACGTATATATGCCTTTGTTGTGTCCCAAAGGTTTTGAAGAGTAGTATCTCTGTTTTTATTTATTTTTTTAAAAAACGTCTAGTTCCTTCTCTATCCATTTTTTATACTCTGGATCTTTTATTATGTTTCTATTCATTGACCAGTTGTTTATTCTCTTTTTTCCTTTCCAATGTATCAATAAAGGGTCATGGTCCGCCCAAGTATTTGTCTTTATTTCTATATCACTGATTTGTTCCATTATATGTACTGGGGCCCAGGCAATATCTATCCTGGACCAAGTCTTATGTGGGTTAGAATAAAAAGTATATTGTTTTTCTTTTGGATGGTATTCTCGCCATATATCTTCTTTTAGATTTTTTAATATGAACTTCTTGTAGAATATTTACTTGTGCTTTCTGTTTTTTAAATTTAGTTAATATTTGATTTCTTTTCTTTAGATCATTTAATCCATTGACGTTGACTGAAAAAATCTTCAAGTCATGAGTCATCTTTATTTGTAGTATTTTTTGGTTTCTTTCGGTTCTCGTAGTCTCGTATCTAAGACCAGTTCTTGTGAAACCTGTGGTTGTTTCTTCTTTACTATCTGCGTTTCTCCCCCTTCTCCACCGGTGGCCCCCCTCGCTTCATCTGTGCTCTTAAGTTCTATCTGAAATTGATCAATCTTGTCGAACCCACTTTGTGCAAAGAAAGATCTTGCTTGGTCCACACTTTCTATCTTCACTTTCATTCCTTGCCAAGTTAAGGTAAGGCCTTCTGGTACCAACCATTTAAAGACAATATTCTTTTTGATTAAAACACTTGTGAGGAAGTAATATTCTCTTCGACTTTCTCTTACTCTCTTAGGAACTTGCTTCAAGATCGTGATTTCTTTTCCGTTACATTTAAAGATCTGATTTCTTGCCTGTCTCAGTATATCGTCTTTAATTATTCTCCTTGCAAACTTGATGTGCACTTCTCTTGGTAGATTGTGGCATCTTACATATCCAGTTTGGACTCTGTACACCTCATCTATTTCTCTTATCAATTCTCCTGGATCAGCTTGCAAAATTTCTCCTATTACTTCCGCCATTTTTGCTGATAGATCTTCATCTCTTTCTTCTTCAATATTTTGAAATCTCAGGCCATGTGATGCTGATTGAAGTTCGAGGTTGGTAATTGCTATGTCGAAGCCTCTGCAGGCTGCGTAATTATGATCTTCGTATTCTTCTACCTTTTGTCCCATGTCTTGAATTTTTTCTTCTGTTGCTTTAATTCTTTTTTCACTTTCTTGTAAATTTTGTTGTATGACTTTCATGTTCCCATCCATTTCAGTCATGCTCCCTTTTACTTCTGCTATTTCGGTTTTGAGTTCATCAAGCTCTTTTTTGATCTCAGCTTTCAACGTACGCATCTCATCTTTCATCTCTTGCTTCATTTCTTCCAAATATTTTTTCACTTCTTCTTTGTTAGTTTCAAGTTGAGTTTTCATCTGAGTTTGTGTCTTCTGCATGAAACCTTGGATGCCTGCTAATGTGTCTTGAATAGACTGAAGGTTTAGTTCTGTAGGTGCCTTTTCCTTCTCCTTTTCCTTTTCCTTGGCTAACATTGTTGTGATTGTCCTTTGTTGTAGTGGTGATGATGTTGGAGATACTTTGGGTGTAGGAGTTGGAGTTGAAGTAGCTGCTTGCTTTCGGGTTGTTGATGTTGTCACCGAAGTTACACTTTGTGCCCTGTAAGAACCTTTCATATCTCAAAATTTCTACCTTGTTTTACATTTTTTTAAAAACAGTCTCTTATTGTTCACAATTAAGAGAGAGAAGAAAAAGGGGGAAAAAACAAAAGATTTAAAATTTATAGTGCTAACAATAAAAAATATAAAATTAAAAAGGGAAAAGGAATATAGAGAATATTAATTCAATTTTATTAGCAGTTTTAAAAAGAGGAGACAAAAGAGGAAGCAAACATAATTTATTAAAAAAGAAACAAGAATTAAAAAAAGGAGAAAACCAGTCTCTAAAAGTTTTGAAATCCAAAGGTTATGAGGGGGGACCAGGTAGAAAAGGAGAGAGAATGAATCTTCTAACACATATTGTTTTCCTAATTTAATTAATTAATAAAAAAAGAAAAGAAAGCAAGAATAATAGTGAAAAAAGAAGAAAAAAAAAATTAAAATTATTTAATCCAAAAATCTATATATAATATTAAAAAAGAAGGAATACAAAGTAGAGATAAAAATGTAAATATGTAAATATATGGGGTTTTCTTTAAAGGAAAAAGGAAAGGAAAAATATCAAAAATCCAAAAATCCTAATAAGTCCAAATAGTCCAAATATAAAATAGGGGGAAAAATTGAAACTGTTATGCCTTAATATCAATATCCAAAGATGAAAACTCCGAAGCCAATATCAAATATATAACTTGGATTATAAAATCCAAGTTAGAATAAAAATAAGTCTATTTCTTCTTATTGTCTTAATAGAAAAAGAAAAAAAGAAAGGAGATCCTTGCGCCTCTGATGTTTAGTTGGAAAAATAGTCCCTTATATATCTCCTCTACACAAATTCCAAATGAAAATAAGGGATAAAAATAAAAATAAAAATTCCAAAATTTATTCCAAGTGATTAAAAGTTCATTCAAACTTCATTCAAATAAAACGATTTATAAGTCAATCCGTTTAATTCAGTTCATTTGTTCAATTCATTTTAAATAGTCCAATCTCAACATTCTTCCAATTTGTCTAATTACCAATCCAATCATTTATTATAGTTTAAAAAATAAAAATAATTATAAAAATATAAGTATCAGAAGACACAATATAGTTTTAAAATTTTAAAGAAAAAATAAAAAAAAATGCAAGATTGTTATACTGTCGAATTTAACAAAGACAAGTAGTTCCGGCCGTTTTTCTTCTTAGCATATGGATATCACTTACAGTTAGTTTGCTTTGTTTATGTTTCGCCTTTCAGTCTGGGATCTTCTCTTCTCAAGTTATAAATGTTGGAATACCAAGGGATTACCTTGAGGTGCTATCAATCTTCTTTTTTCTGCTGATCAGGTTCTCCGTAGACTTCTTAATTCTATTTGTTACTTCCTTCTTGTGGCAGCCGCTATGGCCGTGCCCGGGCAGCCACCTGGGTGCAGTTCTTCACAAACATAGCTGCGGGGCTTTCTGTCTCGGGGGATCCAGGAGACCCCCTGTCCTGGGTTGACCCCTCCGGGTGCCAACAAAGCGCAAATCGCACCCTATGATCATAGAAAAAGGTGGTGCGAAGACAGAGCTGTGCCTTCGCACACCCAATGCGGTCGAGCTCAAACCGGAAGTCAAATACTTAATATCCTTGAATATTACGATAAACATAGCAACAAATCAGTAGCACTAATATTTATGGATTTATGGAAAGCCTTAGATAGTTTGCACTGGCAATACTTTATATGTCAAATTGATCATATGAAGTTTGGGGACAACTTTCTCAACTCTACTCCCAACAATGTGCTAAAGTCCTTTTTAATAATGATAGTACTGAGAAAATAGGAATAACAAAGGCGTACGTCAAAGGATGTCCCTTAGCTCCTTTGATTTTCATTCTGGCTATTGAAACGCTACTGAACAACATAAGAAATAATATCCAAATCCAAGGTGTGAAAATCAAAAGAGAACAATTTGAACTACAAGCGATTGCAGACAACATTGTCTTTATTGTACAGGATCCTATAGAAACTGACCGATTCTATTAAAAGAAATTTATAAATTTGGAGAAATAACAGGCCTAAAAATCAACAAGGAAAAAACTTAAATTTTAACCAAAAACATGACCCAAAACCAAAATATTTTATTGGAAGAAACAATTAACTTAAAAATAGTCAGAAAAATTAAATATCCGGTCCTTTGGATGATGTCAAATTATAGTAGTATAAAAAAAGATAACTTTGATAAATTACTTAAAGACATTCAAAAAGACTTAGAAAGATGGTCTAATTTGAAACTTTCCCTAATGGGGAAGATATTTGTGATAAAATCTAACATCCTACCAAGATTTTTGTACCTTTTCTAAGTCATTCCGATAAATTTGAACAAAACCCTTTTCAACAATTTGCACAGGGAAATTCAGAAATTTATTTGGTCCAAAAAGAAGACTAGGATTAAATTTAAAAATCTCCAAGACCATAGAACAAGATTAGACCTCGGTCTCCCAAACTTTCAATTATACCATCAAGCTGTAATGTTATCTATGCTAAGAGATTGGGTAATCCTGAAGAATACCAGATTATTAACCGTCGAGGGTTTCGACCTGCAATCCGGATGGCACTCTTTTTTAATGATGGACGCTCATAAAATACCCAATTTGGCCTACCTGGTGCTGGAGAGGCAGGAGGGGGGGCACCTATCTCTGGGGGTGGCAGAGCATCAGGATATACTGGTGTTGCTGGGAAGAGGCAGATATGGTGGGAAACATGGAGCGAACCATTCCAGGGGAAGGAGGGATCGCTGCTTAATAACGATCCCTTGTTCCGGCTCTGTGAGCTCAACCTAGAATACTGGTGACAAGTGTAATTCTGACCCTGGGCTCAAGCTGCTGCTACTCAATGCCAGGTCGGTGGTAAATAAAGCTCTCCTCATCCGGGACTTAATCCTGGAGGAGGAGGCCGACCTGGCATGTGTAACTGAAACCTGGCTGGGCCCAGAGGGAGGAGTTCCTCTCTCTGAAATTTGCCCAGCCGGGTTTCAGATATGGCATCAGCCTCGACCCCATGCTCATGTTCATGACATTTTTGATAACAATATATAGTTCTTTGAAAGGATTCTAGTAGATTGTTTTTTGCAGACTTGGCAACTCTAAATCCATAATTTCAAGGAAATTATTTTCTGTCTCTTACTGTTTATAATATCTCTATTTTAAAGCTATATATTCCTCATGGAAAAAAATAAATATTACTTTAAATATTCTGAGGTTTTTCAATATTGAAATATACTTAAGATTAATAACTTCTCCAACACAAACCTCATTTTGACCCCAATGAAACAATGCTAATAACAATTAATTAATAACAATTAACTAATTACCCAATTGTGGGTAATTTAAAATGTATTATCTGCATCTTATTGTTGTTTCATAATCCTAGAGAGTAAGTGTTCCAGGAAGAGAGTAAAGGTAAGATATAGGTTCCTTTCATCAATGAAATAAATGAATTGTTTTCATATCTTTAAGAAAATTATTAGTCAATGGGGTCTGTAGTTGAAAACACAAAAGTTATAATGAAATAAATAATTAACATGTATTCACCATTTTTTGCTACTTTTTAGAGCAACCATGTTAATCATCTATATTAATTAAATATAAATTTGAATCTTGTTCTGAATCAAAAATGCAATTCCTATCCATCCAGCCACTCACCATTCATTTTGTTTTGATTCTATTCACTGGTCATCACTCAAAATTATTTGCTCTTGATGGTCTTTTGGAATATTTAACCCACAGGAAATCTAATCAATAACAGGACATCAAGTTCATGCTGGAAGAAGTCAAATTGAATAGCTAAACAAACACCCATAGAATGAATATTGCTCATTTGATCTGTTTAGATAGCATTAGATAATTTGTTTAGAAAATGACCATATGTACAGAACAAGTCACAAGAAACAAGCATATGAACTTACTAGGGAAAGAATTTTTAACAGACTAATTTACTTCACATTTCTGAGAGTAATAAGAGCAAGGTAGAGCATTGTTGTACATTACATTACAATTACCCTCAAGGTAATAGCTTGAAAATGTTTATAAAAATATTTATTTGAAAGAGAGGTATATATGAAAAAATATATTAGAGGACAGTTGTCCTAAAATATAAATTTTAAAACAGGGTTTCTCAACTATTCTTGAGATGTGTAGACTCTTAAAATTTCCCAGAATTCTTCAGGCAGTTGTTCCTCAATCAAATCTATGCTTTAAAGGCTCTAAGATTGAGAAACACTGATTTGAGAAGGTTATAATTTAAATTAACGTTTTTATAATTTTATAATGGTCAGGAAGACAAATCACCCAGACTTGCTTTCTCTTACTTCAGAAATTTTTCAAAATATTAATGTCAAGTCATTTCTGTCCAGATAATGTAACATTTACAAATTCTTTTAAATTCTTGTAGCAAACTATCGCAAACTACAGCAAAGATCGGTGCTTATCTGCTTGCTTCTTGTAGGCTTGCGCTGCCTCTGTCAGCACCTTCTTCGTGTCCTCCCATCCTCTCTTCAGCTTCTCCATCCACTCCACCAACATGATGGATGAGGGAGGTTCTGTAGGTAGTTCTGGCATGGGAACGAAATCTCGACCACTGGTAACCTGAAAAAGAGTTAGTCCCATGCTACTGTGTACAAAATTATTGTATGCTACTTCTGCAAAAGGCAGCAATTCAGCCTAATTGTTCTGCTGGTAACTCACATAACATCTAAGGTATTGTTCCACTAGGGCATTAGCTCTTTCTGCTGCTTCATTTGTGGAAGGGTGGAATGCAGAACTGAGTCCTTGGGTAGAACCAATGGTGCGGATGACTTCTCTCCAGAATGTGGCTGTGAATTGGACCACCCCGATCTGATACGATTCTGCGTGGGGCTCCATGCAACCTGTAAATGTGTTTTAGGAACAGTTTAGCCAAATGTCTGGCTGTGGGTAGCCCCAAACATGTGATGAAATGGGCTTGTTTGGAGAACAAATATCTAATCGCAGGCTGGCAAGCACATACAGCTTGGTTCCTTTCCAAGTCAATCCTTCCCTCAGTGTTAGGATTTCCTTATGATCATTGAACCACGGGTCAGTGGGCAAAACTGACTTCAATATTTTCTCCCAATCTCCCTTCCCAGGTGGAACCTGTCTTCTGGTCTGGTCTGGAGTGACAACAGGTGCAGCTTTCTCCTTACTTTCAGGATGCGGGGAAAGACATGGGATGATCGGATTCTTCCTTTCTCTTGCTATTGTACTATGTTTTTCGTGATAGAGCATCAGCAATGAGGCTCTTCCCAGCTGGGATATATTTCAGTGTAAAATTGAAACGTCTGAAATATTGGGCCCATCGTACTTACTTAGGAGAAAGCCTCCATGGGGTCTCTAAAGCTTCCAGATTCTTATGGTCAGTCCACACTTCGAAAGGAATGGCTCTGCCTTCCAGAAAATGCCTCCATGTCCCCAGCGCTACACGTACAGCAAATGCTTCTTTCTCCCAAATAGCCCACCTCCTCTTGGTGGGGGTCAGCTTCTTGGAAAAGTATGCTCAAGGCAGCAACTGTCCCCTTCCATTGTCTTGTAATAGCACCACAGCTATTGCCACATTGCTAGTGTCGGACTGGATCACAAACTTCCGCTCGGGGTCAGGATGTTGCAGGATGGGCTCCTTTGCAAAAAGTATTTTGAGCCTTTCGAAAGCCTTTTGGCATTCCATCGCCCACCTGATTGGCTGAGAGGGTCTGGGATTAGTAGGGGCTGACCTAGTCTTTAGTAACTCAGTTAAGGGCAAGGCAACGTCTGCGAAATCTGGAATGAATTTCCAGTAGAAATTTGCAAATCCTAAGAAACTCTGTAATTGCTTGCGTGTGCAGGGAGCTTGCCAATCAAGCACTGCCTTCACCTTGGTTGGGTCCATCTCTATGCCTTCACTAGATATACGGTATCCCAAATAGTCTACTGACGTCTGGTGAAATTCGCACTTGGAAAGTTTCACATAGAGCTTAGCAGACAAAAGCTTCTTCGAGACTTGCCTCACCAACTTGACGTGGTCAGGGAGGTTCTGGCTGTAGATAAGGATGTCATCTAAGTACACGAGAACCCCGTTGTAAAGGTGGGCATGTAGAACTTCATTTATGTACTGCATGAACACGGCAGGGGCCCCGTTCAGACCAAATGGCATCACTTGAAATTGGAAACTCCCTAATGGGCAATTGAAAGCAGTTTTCCACTCATCCCCTTCCGTTATTCTGATGCGGTAATAAGCCTCCCTCAAGTCCAACTTGGTAAAGTATTTTCCCTTGGCTAGATGATTTAATAAGTCCTTCATGAGAGGGAGGGGATAAGTGTTTTGCACACACATGGCATTAAGATTCTGGAAGTCCACGACTAAGCAAAACCTTCGTCCTTCCTCTCCTTAAAGAGAATGGGGGCTGCTATCCTGGAATTTGCGGGCTGGATGAATCCCCTCTTTAAATTGGTGTCTATGAAGTTTCTCAGCTCTCCCAATTCTTTCGGTGACATTGCATACATCCTAGGTTTTGGGAGAGTTATCCCTGGTTCAAATTCTATCGCACAGTCTGTAGTCTGTGAGGGGGCAGTTCACTGCAATCTTCCTCACTGAAAACTTTTCCCAAGTCTCTGTATTCCAAGGGCACCTTCAGGAGATCTAGAAGTGTTCCTTCCTTCATTGCAAATGCTGCTAAGGACCCATCTGGCTCCTCCCAGGGAGGAGATTTTTCCCTGTCAGTCTCTAGAAAAGGGTTAGAGCCCAAGGGGATGAAAAGCTTACGATGCCCACCCTCCCAACGAAAGGTGGGAGTCCATTTGTCCATCCAGGCCAGACCCAATATAACTGGTTCCGACATCTTGGGGATGACTATGAATCTCAAGAGTTCACGGTGCCGGCCTATCTGCAGCTCCACTAACTCAGTCAGGAGTGTAGCGGGAACTCCACCAACTAGAGAGCCGTTCACCTGCTAGAACCAGATGGGTTTCGCTAAAGGCCTGGTGTGGATTTTTAACTTCTCCACTATGGTTTAGATAATAAGGCATCTAGAGCACCCTGTATCTATCAGAGCCTGTATTTCTTCCTCCTCCCCCGTGGTCATTACTTTAATCCTTGCTTTAATGATGAACGGATGGATGGGCTCACTCACCATTGGGTCATCCTCTCTACTGGGCTCCTCATTCCAATTGTGCCCGGTTCCTGAAGGAATAGGGTTTTCACCTTTAGCAAAATCCTCAGGAGGGCACAACTCTGTAGGTTGAGAAGCCCAGAGACTCTGTAGAAGGGCTTCTTCAGATCCTCTTTCTGCTATTGGGCATGGCTCGGGGTTTGTGGGAGAGAGGGGTGTAAAGCAGTCTGTCCCCTTATGGCCAGTCTGGTCACATCTATAGCAACTTGTTCCCCTCATTACACCTGAGCAAAGGGAGCCCAGCTGACAAAAGAAAAGGCGGCCTCTTAAAAGATCCTTTATTGGATGGGGCAGGGGAGGTCCCTTCTCAGTAAGAATTAGATCACCCAAAGCAACTGTGGTGGCATACCAGTCTTGAATGGCCTAACTGCCCCCCACCTGCAGTTCACACACCTCTCTCAACTTTGGATCAAGGGCACATTTGAAAATATGGACCAAACAGTTTTCATAAAATTCTGCACAGGCTTGCCTGCCTGTTTAAATTGGAATCCTTGCTTTACTCCTCTATTTCTCCACTATTCAGTGTAGCATAATGAGGAGCCCTCTCATTATGCAATTTAGGAAATTCTGTCGTTTTGCAGTCAGAGGAGCAGGAGAAGGGGGCCTGAGCAGATTTTGAAAATCCCCCACAAAGGAATCCTTTTGATGTAATAGAGCATGCATCTATCTCGCAATTCACTTAGGGAGCCAACTAGTGGGGTGGAAGTACAATGATACATTGTCTCTGGCTTAGTTAATTCAAGTCTGTTCTTCCCCCTTTTACCTCCGTGATGTTGCATTCCGGGTGTATAGAAAATTCCAAGCTCTTCCACCTCCAGATTGTTGGATACTCCCTACTGCATTCTTCAGAAGGGTATGTTGGAATTGATTGTCAAGCAAACCAAAAAACATTTGAGAGAATAAATCAACTTCCACGTCTTATTTCTTTAGTGTAGAGTCACATTTATTAACAAAGCCAATTTGGATTCAGCATGTTTCATTCCAACTTAAGGTCCCTTAAGATTACATCCAGGTCAAAAGCTCATCTCCCATCCCCACACCCAGAAGTACAATCATGAGGACAAATCCAATGCAGGGATTTCTAATTCCTTCCTGTGTTCAGTTACTTTGGATTCTGCATAAAGGAATGTGTGCTACGTGGCATAATCTCTCACTCCCCTGTGGTTTTTTTTCTTACTACCAAAACTGTGTCAGGCCAGCCTTTGACTTCACATATTAACCTTGGGCTTGACAGATGGAATGTCGTCTGGAAGGCTGAACAGTGTGATTCTGAGTGATGGGACGAGTGGTGTGTGTGACACTAACATAGCAGGGTCTAACGGCCAGCGGTAAAGTTGGTCTACATGCTAGTGCCAGGTCTGTCCATCATTCAGTGGGATCCTATAAGAACAAGGCCCGGTTATTTTGGAGACCAACGTGGGTCTACACCCCCATAATTTCGAGCATATACTGGGTCCCCCAGGCAAAACTCCTTGTGGGTTTGGATATCTCCCTGTCTAGGTTAGGGGTGTATGTGGGATGGACCTAGTGCATAGGCGGAGCTCTGCGGGGCTCTTGTTTGTAGCAGGGCAGAGAGTTGAATGTTGAGTTAGCAGGTAGAGATTTACCTTGCTTTTCCAGTCTAGTCACTTAAGGTGGGCTAGAGCCTCTTTTGCCAACCACATGGCCCTTTCCGCCTGGCCATTGCTGCTGGGGTGCCAAGGGGCCAGTAATATTTGTCTAATGTCTAACGCAGCTAAGAAGACTTGAAATTGAGAGGATGTAATTTGGGGCCTGTTGTTGCTTACCAACATGTCGGGCAGTCCGTGGGGTGGAAAAGTGTCTAGATAAAATATTGATTATGCTCTCTGATGTACTGGATCTGAAAATGTCTAGTTCAACCCAACCCGAGTAGGCATCTACCAAGATCATGAATTGGTGGCCAGGGAAGGGGCCAGCTAGGTCGATATGGATTCTGGACGATATGGATTCTGGACCATATCTGGGCATTTCCCATTGTCTTGTTTCCAGTGGCATGGGCTTGTAATTCTGGCATTCTGGACAGAGATTTACCCAGATCTGGATGGCTTGGTCTAAACCTGGCCACCAGATGTAGCTCCAGGCCAAGGCCTTCATCCGCAAAATGCCAGGGTGGCACTCGTAGAGAAGGCACAAGACTGCATCCTGGAGGGCAGGAGGAACTACTATTCTTGATCCCCACATCAGGCAACCTTTATGACTGGAGAGCTCACCCTGTCGGGCTTTGAATGGGGTGAAGGTGTTGGGCAAAACCCCCATGGGCCACCCTTGCAGGTGAAGGGTCTATTACAAGTACAGGCAGGGGACAGTGGCTTAGGGCATCTGCATGTGACATGTTTTTCCTGGGGCGGTATTGCAACTGGTAGGAATAGGCAGCCAGAAATTCTGTCCACTGAGTCATTCTAGATGAGATGAACTATGGGGACTCTTTAGTGCCTGCTAATATACCCAGTAAGGGTTTGTGGTCCATTTGTAATACAATAGGTCTGCCGTAAAGATAATCATGGAACCTTTTGACTGACGCAACAAGGACCAGGGCCTCCTTGTCCGTCTGACTGTAATTTCTCTCAGTGTTGGACAAGGTCTGTGAGAAGTATGCTATGGGGGCCTGAGAGCCATTTGTTAGCTGGTGGCTGAGTACGGCACCTATGCCATAAGGGGAGGTGTCTGCAGCAAGCACCAATGGCCATTGATCGTTGTATCAAATGAGGACTGCATCAGAAGACAGCAACTCCTTGACAGCTGTGAACGAGGCCTGTTCCAGCTCCCCCCAAACTCAGGGACTGTTATTGTCCAGTAAGCAGTGTAAGAGTTCTGCTAGTTTTGCCTTATGTGATAGGAAGGTGTTATAGAAGTTGAGTAGACCCAAAAAGGCCTGTAACTCGGATTTGTTAGTGGGCTGAGGTGCCTTTTTGATGGCTGACACCTTAGCCTGTGTGGGGTGAATGCCAGCGGCGTCAATGGTATATCCCAGAAAATCAACACGAGGAACCCCTATCTGGCACTTGCTCCATTTTAATCAAAGGCTTGCCCGTCGCAATCGGAAAGAACCCCCCTGACTTGTGAGTAGTTGTTGTTCAGAGGCAGCGGATATGAAGATGTCATCGAAGTAGGGGGTTACACCAGGCAAACTGTAGAGCAGGTGCTCAATGATATTTTGTAAGAGGCCAGGGGCCACACTCATGCCAAACTGGAGGCGGCGGCAGCGGAATGCCCCCTGGTGGGTAACAAGAGTTTGAGTGGTGGCATCATCCACCAGAAGTTGCTGGTATGCCTGAGCAATGTCCAGTTTGGCAAAAATTGACCCCTGGCTGAGGGAGTGTAGCAAGTGCTGCACAACAGGTACCGGATAGAGGTTGGAGCTGAGGGCATGGTTGAGTATTGCCTTGTAATCCCCACACAGCCGGAAAGACCTGTCAGGTTTAACAGGAATTACTAACGAGGTTTTGCATTTGGAGTAGTCAGTGGCTTCCAGAACCCCTTCTGAAATGAGCTTGTCCAGCTCAATATCCACTTTCTTGCTGTAGTGTTCTGTTTGGAACCCATATCGCATTTCAGACATTAACACCCTTGAAAATGTCCAAAGATACTTCACCACAAGAGCCCTTCACTCCTCCACTCGAAATAGAATACCCTATGAGACTAGACTTTCAATCCTGCAAAAGAATAATCATGGAAGCCATCGAGATAGAAAAACATCCCCAAAATATGAACAAGTGGGATGATACCTCTCGCTTACCAGACATCTGGAAACCAGCCCTCAAACGTATCCCTGCCATAGAAACCAGACTCAGAACACACATTGTAAAACCATCAAGTAGCCTGCAAGTTCCAACTACTCAGGATATCACACCTAATCTACAACCATTAACTAATCAGCATACCTCAGCTACATCAACGACCCCAATTGTTACCCCACTGACTCACCAGGAGGTTTCTACACAGCAGGCAATTGCTGAGCCATCAAACCACACCCAGCCACCAGTATTTATAGAAGGAAGGCAGCTAGGGTCTCGCAGTGTTCGCCTTAGAACAAGGACAGAAACACCAGCCTGAAGATGACGAGTGGGACCTCGTCGAAACGTCGCCCGGGGCAAAACCCAAACTCAGAACAATCTACACACACATATATATAATAGAGATTGCTTCCATCTAGTGTAAAGTGGCCAGATTTTAACATTGGGACAGAGGGACAACATTGGGGGGGGGGGCCTGAAGAAAATCTTTTCCTCTCTTGCTCTCTTTTTCTCTCTTGCTATCTTTCTCTTCCTTTCTCTCTCTCTCGTATACCACATAAAGGGGTTGAAGTAGGAGCGGGAGGGTGCCAGCAACAGCGGCACCGGATAGTAGCCACGGGGTGATGGTGGGGCGGTCAGTTGCGAGCGAGAGCTCCAGGGTGGAGGCATGACAGCTGCAGCTGGACGTGTTACTGGACGCCGTACATACTGGCGCTGCACTGGGCATAAGCGTGGGGCTGGCGCTCGCCAGCTGGCTGGGCCGGGATGGAGGTGCCGCTGCTGCCAGCACCCTCACACTCCTACTTCAACTCCTGCTTGGCAGCGCCACCTTTGCTGCCCAGCCCTCTGCCCCATGCCCGCCAGAGCTGCGTGGCTCCGCTGCCCCTGCAGGCCCACCTCGGGCCCAAGCCCTTCCTGCCACCCGAGAGCTACAAAGCTCACCTGCCACTGCCGCCAGGGAAGCTGGCCAGGGTGCTGCAACTGTGGGAGAGGCTACTTCTGTAGCTGAAGGGCAGAAGCTCAGTGCCTCCCTGGAAGGGCGGTGCATGCGTTTGCTCCAACCTTTTGCAAACTTTGCCAGGTTTGGGGACTGGGAGGGGGGAACGACTCCAAAATCGGGACATTTTTCAACCGCCGCAGGACACAGGAAAAAACATTCAAAAGCGGGACTCCCCCGCTGAAGGCAGGACGTCTGGTCACTTTAATCTAGTGGCCAAAATAATTATCATAGTAACAAGCATAACATTTTTAGGAGACTGGTTTTTTGTTGGATCCTCATTGGTCCCCAATCTGTACAAAAATCAACATGATTTGCTTGCCCAAATACTTTTCTAAGGGTGCTTTAAAAGTATTGTTTATAACTATTAGATGTTATCAAAAAATTCCATATTAATTGAAGTATATTGTGTTTTGGATTGGAATTCCATGTTTAGAAAGGATTATGGCTTCTAAGTCGACTATCAGAAAGAATATCAGCAACATAAATAATTGGACAGTTTCCATTTGGTTTCCCAATTAAATAAATTAAATGAGGTCAAGAGCAAAATAGAGACACCATAATGAATCTATTTTTAGTTACTGTTTTTCTTTAAGCTAGCAGTTCAGCATCCTCTTCCAAATAAGAGGACAGACAGCTGAAGTTTTCTCAGAGAAATATTTATTATGATAGGTTATTTATTGATTAGATTTCTATGCTGCAACTCAGGGCAACATACAACATACAACATAGCAGTATATAAGAAATCTAATAACTATGAAATGTAATTTACATTTAGGAATGTGGATTCACAGATAGTTGCTATGTATAAGCTGGGTTAACAAATCACAAATGAGGTGATAAACTGCCTGGAAAAGCAAGAGGAAATAATCTAAGCCATTAAAAAGTGAAAGATAGAATATCTTGGACATGTGATGTGACACTCAGAAAAATATGGCATCCTTCACTTAATCCTCCAGGGAAATATTTAAGGCAAATGAGGTCCAGGTAGAAGAAGATCATCATGGTTAAAAAACCTAAGGGACTGATTAGGACAAAAATCAGGATCACTTTTTCATACAGCTTTTAACAAAAATAGGATTGCCAACATGATATCCAATGATGGATATGGCACCAGAAGATGCTTAGGAAGAAGCTTGTACTGTATATGGTTTAGATTTTCTTCTCCCCAATTAAATTAACATGAGGACTAAAAGTAAAAAAATAAATTGAAATGGGATATTTTTTCATTCTGTTTTTTGCTTAATTATTTTGAGATTAATTTCAGCTATTAATAACATAGATAGATAGATAGATAGATAGATGATAGATAGATAGATAGATAGATAGAAAGATAAGATAAGATAAGATAAGATAAGATATAGAAATATAGAAATAACAGTGTTGGCTGACAACAGGGGCTTGTATTAGTCCAACTGTTTGGAGTGCGTTTGACATGGTGACACCAGATGTAGTGAAAAAAGCCACTGGAGCTATGAGTTCCGCCACCTGTTTATTGGACCGTGTCCCTCCTGGCTGGTTTCAGCCAACAGTGAGGTGGCATGGAGCTGGTTCAAGGAGATTACCAATGCTTCTCTGAGGGAGGGGTCCTTCCCGGCTCCCTACAAGGAGGCACTTGTACACCCCCTCCTCAAGAAGCCTTTCCTGGACCTAGCCGTATTTAATAACTATCATCCTGTCTCCAACCTTCCCTTAATGGGGAAGGTTGTTGAGAAGGTGGTGTTGCTCCAGCGGTCCTTGGAAGAAGCTGATTATCTAGGCCCTGGACAGTCAGGATTCAGACTCGGCTACAGCACGGAAACTGCTTGGGTCGCACTGATAGAGGATCTCTGGAGGACCTGGGACAGAGGTTTATCCTCTGTTCTGGTGCTCCTTGACCTCTCAGCAGCTTTTGATACCATCACCATGGTACCTTTCTGTGCCGACTTGAGGGGCTGGGAGTGGGAGGCACGTTCTCTTCCTACCTCTCTGGTCACAGTCAGTGTTAGTGGGGGGTCAGAGGTCGACTCCTAGGTCCCTACCTTGTGGAGTAACTCAGGGGTTGGTCCTCTCCCCCCTGCTGTTCGATATCTACATGAAACCGCTGGGTGAGATCATCCAAGGGCACGGGGTGTGTTACCATCAGTATGCTGATTATACTTAGCTGTACATTTCTACCTTGTGTCCACTCAGTGAAGCAGTGGAAGTAATGTGCCAGTGTCTGGAGGCTGTCAGGGTCTGGATGGGTGCCAATAGGCTCAGGCTTAATCCAGACAAGACCGAGTGGCTGTGGGTACTGCCTCCCAAGGACACGTCCACCTGTCTGCCCGTTATCCTGGGGGGGATTACTGACCACCTCAGAGAGGGTCCAAAACTTGGGCATCCTCCTCGATCCACAGCTGACTTTAGAACACCATCTTTCAGACTTCTGGGGGCAGGGCCATTGCAGAGCAGAGTTAAGGGAGCCGCTGCTCTACCTAACCCAAGATTTCCCAGCTTGGATGCCCTGTCAAAGGCATCATAAACCCTGGAGGGGTGAGCGACAAGGAAGGGAATACTGCAGGACAGTCGAGGTGAGCACAAACCCTGCTATCCTTAGGTAGATCCCTTACAGCCAGATGGGAAAGAAGCCGGTGTTTGACACGACGGCCCAAAGACATGGTGGCCCTTTAAAAAGATCGAGGGAAGACATTGCGAAGGAGATGGTATGTTACCAGCTGAGTCGAGGAAGACAGCATTTTAGGAGAAGGGAAACAAACGATAGACAATTTATCCTAATATAACGAAAGATAAGGGATATATAAAATATATGAATAAAGAACTTACCCTTTTTTTAAAGGACAATTGGAATAAAGACATTACCTTACAAAATATCTGGGACACCACCAAAGCCTACATTAGGGGCCTAACAATTTCATACACAAGCAGGAAAAACAGAAATAAAAACCAGAAACTACAAGAATTACAAGAACAAATTAAAAAAACTAGAAATCAAACTACAAAATGACCCACAAAATAACCAGTTGGCGAAGAAACAGGTAACCTTAAACACAAAATTTACCTGATTGTATAAGAGGATATAGCTATATAAATAAAAAGAACAAAAAAAACCATTTTGAACAAGCAAACAAAATAGGTAAATGTCTGGCATACAAACTACAAAAAGAAAAAGAAAATAAATATATACAACGATTAGAAGATGATAAAGGAGTAATAAAATTTACGTTAGCAGAGAAAAAAAAGATTGCTATGGAATTTTATCAAACACTATACCAGAAGGAAGAAATAAAAGAGAAAGCTATACGCAATAACCTAAATAAATGTAATCCAGAGAAATTAACAAAATTAAATAGAGAATTATTGGACAAACCTATAACTAAGGAAGGGAATGGGACTTTTTGCCTCCGCCAGTTGGATGAAGCTCTTGCCTCCGCAGCAGCTGATCGGCCGCTGCCTTCACTCCCTTGCCCAAAGGCCCCTAGCTCTTGGCCCCAGCCCTTTGGCCACAAAAATCCAAATTCAGCCACAGCCTTTTGGCCACATGGGACACTTCGCCACCATCCAATAAGAACGGTTGTTACAAAATGCTACTTTTGGAAGGAAAGAAAGGGACAGTTTGCTCTTTCATACACAAACACACACATTGAATGATAGAGATGGAAGGGACCTCGGTGGCCATCTAGTCTGACCTGACCCACCTTCTCATTCAGGAGACTTACAGAATGATAGAGAGGGAAGGGACCTTGGTGGCCATCTAGTCTGACCTGACCCACCTTCTCATTCAGGAGACTTACAGAATGATAGAGAGGGAAGGGACCTTGGTGGCCATCTAGTCTGACCTGACCCTCCTTCTCATTCAGGAGACTTACAGAATGATAGAGAGGGAAGGGACCTCAGTGGCCATCTAGCCTGACCCACTTTCTCATTCAGGAGACTTACAGAATGATAGAGAGGAAAGGGAACTCAGTGGCCACCTAGTCTGACCTGACCCCTCTTCTCATTCAGGAGACTTACAGAATGATAGAGAGGAAAGGGACCTCACTGGCCATCTAGTTTGACCCCCCTTCTCATTCAGGAGACTTACAGAATGATAGAGAGGAAAGGGACCTCACTGGCCATCTAGTTTGACCCCCCCCTTCTGATTCAGGAGACTTACAGAATGATAGAGAGGGAAGGAAACTCAGTGGCCATCTACTCTGACCCACTTTCTTATTCAGGAGACTTACAGAATGATAGAGAGGAAAGGGAACTCACTGGCCATCTAGTCTGACCCCTCTTCTCATTCAGGAGACTTACAGAATGATAGAGAGGAAAGGGAACTCACTGGCCATCTACTCTTCTCATTCAGGAGACTCGCAGAATGATAGAGAAGGAAGGGACCTGGGTGGCCATCTAGTCTGACCCACTTTCTCATTCAGGAGACTTACAGAATGATACAGAGGAAAGGGAACTCAGTGGCCATCTAGTCTGACCTGACCCACCTTCTCATTCAGGAGACTTACAGAATGATAGAGAGGGAAGGGACCATGGTGGCCATCTAGTCTGACCCACTTTCTCATTCAGGAGACTTACAGAATGATAGAGAGGGAAGGGAACTCAGTGGCCATCTAGTCTGACCCCTCTTCTCATTCAGGAGACTTACAGAATGATAGAGAGGAATGGGACCTCACTGGCCATCTAGTTTGACCCCCCTTCTCATTCAGGAGACTTACAGAATGATAGAGAGGAAAGGGACCTCACTGGCCATCTAGTTTGACCCCCCCCTTCTGATTCAGGAGACTTACAGAATGACAGAGAGGGAAGGGAACTCAGTGGCCATCTAGTCTGACCCCTCTTCTCATTCAGGAGACTTACAGAATGATAGAGAGGAAAGGGACCTCACTGGCCATCTAGTTTGACCCACCTTCTCATTCAGGAGACTTACAGAATGATAGAGAGGAAAGGGATCTCACTGGCCATCTAGTTTGACACCCCCCCCTTCTGATTCAGGAGACTTACAGAATGATAGAGAGGGAAGGTACCTCGGTGGCCATCTAGTCTGACCCCCTTCTCATTCAGGAGACTTACAGAATGATAGAGAGGGAAGGGACCTTGGTGGCCATCTAGTCTGACCCCCCTTCTCATTCAGGAGTCTTACAGAATAATAGAGATGGAAGGGGCCACAGTAGCCATCTAGTCTGACCCCCTTCTCGGCTAATGATCTCTCCCTGTTTGCAGAGAGAGAGAGGTCCATTCATGCTGTGGGCATCTAGACGATCCCATGCCCTTTTGACCCCCTCCTCTGTCCATGTGGACAGTCCACAAAGTGGGGGGGAAAGAGTGTTGGAAGGGACCCTGAAGAAAAAGAGAGAGAGAGAGAGAAATGCAAAGGGAGTTTTAGAGAGGAGCATGTAGCAGTGTGTTCCCCCAGCCAATGTTCCTTTCGCATCTGCCTCGCGGCCAATGTTCCCTCTAATTTTTTTTCGGGGTGGGCGGAAAAGTATAGTGTCTGAGCGGCAGTCCCCTTGGGACTGGGTGGCATAGAAGTACAAACAAACAAACAAACAAACAAACAAACAAATAAATAAATAAATATAATAAATCCCTACTTTTTTATTAAAAGAAATTAATAATAAAACAAAACAAACCTCTATTACTATTAAAACTAAAACAACCAGCAAATCCAAAAACATAACTATTAATAAAAACAGGTGAGGGCTGGGGTTTTTTTCTCTGTTATTATTTAAGTGCTTTTACCATATGCTTTAAATCAAGAGTCACTTCTCTCTCTGTTTCTCTCTCTTTCCTGTCATTCTCTGCCTCAACCATTTTCTCATTTCTCTTCCCCCCTTTTTCTATCATTTCTCTCTCCCTCTCTCTTCCTTCCACTCCTCTCTCTCTTGCTTTCTTCCTCTCTCTCTCTCTCTCACTCTCTTCCTTCCTCTCTCCTCTCTCACCCTTTCTTTCTTGCTATCTCTCACTCTCCCCCCTGAGATTAGGATTGCCCCCACCCTTCCTGCCTTTCGTAAACTCCTTAAGACCCACCTTTGCCGTCAGACATGGGGGGACTAAAACACCTCCCCCTTGCCCATGTTGTTTTGTTGATTGATTGACTGTGTGCCTGTTTTTTATATATACTGTTTTTATGAGATTATTAATTTAAATTGTAACTGGATGGGTGGGCATTGGATTTGGTATTGTGTACTGTACTGTTTTTTATTATTGTTGTGAGCTGCCCCGAGTTTGCGGAGAGGGGCGGCATATAAATCCAATAAACCTAAACCTCTCTTCCTTCCTATCTTCTCTCTCTCTTTCTCTCTCTCTCTCTCCCTTCCTTTCTTTCCTTCTCTCTTCCTTCCACTTTTTTCTCTTTCTCTCTCTCTTTTCCTTCCTTCCCCTCTTCCCCTCCCTGTCTTTCTCCCTCTCTCCCTTTATATTTATCTCTTCCTTCCTTCCTCTCTTCCTCCCTTTCTCTCTCCCTCTCGTTCACTTTTCTCTCCCTTCCCTCCCTCCTTCTTTCCTCTCCTCTTTCCCTCCCTCTCTTTCCTTTCTCTCCACGTCTCCGGCTTTGCTGACCGGCACAAGGCTCAAGCCAGCTGCCCGGGAAATCCAGGAAGGTCCTCCTGCCCCCCCCCAGCTGAAAACACAACGGAGGTCTTCCACCACCAGCTTGAGCCTTGCTTTGCTCCACCCTGCTTCGCCTGTCATCCTGGACCTCCGTTGTGTTTTCGGGGGAGAGCGGCAGGAAAGCCCTGTGCCGGCCAGGAAAGCCAGCTTTGCTTTCTGTGAAAGCAGCGCGCCTTTTAAACATGCTGCTTTCTTGCAACTCTTTCCTGGGCGGGGGGGGGGAGGAGGCCACTCCCCCCCCAGGAAAGAGGTGCAGGAGTTGTAAAGCTTCGCCTTTGCTTCACGTCTGGCAATTGCCTTTTGCCTGGATGCTCGCTAGTTGCTTTACTTTCCCATCTTCCTCTTTGTTGTTGACGTGCCCTTATAGAAAGCTCCAATCATCGAGAATTAGAGAGCAGAGCCCTGTTCTCTTTCACCTGCTCGCCAAGGATCCGCCCCAGAAATCCTACTGCATAAAGATATGTCTGAGTGATATCAGGGTCTTTTTTTTAATGGAAATTCCAGATTGGGTGATAAATTCATTTTCAGATACTGAGGAAGATGGGGTAGTGAAAGAACAACCAGTAGAGCTACAAAATGACATTGAGCTGAAGCCAAAGTTTAAGAAACTGTATCAAGAGTTTTAGTTACAGAAAGAAATTTCTGATCACTATCCTGCACTATGGACAGTGGTTAAGAAGCTCCTTGTTGCATTTCTGTTAAGGAATATTGAAAACCTCTGAGTTTTCAAGGATATGGACAGAGGAAAAACGTGGGATTCCAGCAAATATCTAGGAGATATGAGTAATTATTCAGTCATACAAGACATTAAAGTTTATAAAATAGTGTTTACTTTTACAAATAGCACGGTCAAGTTAAATAGTCAATTTCTCTCAATACAATAATAATATTACAAGCCTGTCTTTGTCTTACATATCAGACATATATTACAGCTTACAAATCCATCAAACTAACACAGAGCTTACTACATCAGTCACAGTGAATCAGCAGAGAGAACAAAGAGAAAAGCTCTGTCTGCTCCTTATGGCAATTTGCAACACTACCTCTAAAAGCTATAGTACTTTAATACATACAGGCATCTATTGTTAGCTTGTTTATATATTGCAAACCCAACTGTTTTGCACATAGTATTAAGATTCTCCCCTTTGGGTGGTCATTATATATAATACTTTACATTTTCAGATTATAACTTTCACAACATTCTTTATGCTTAACAGCTATTTGAGCGTTTATAAATTGATTTGCAATATTGTTATCACTTGTACAATACAGTGATACCTCATCTTACGAACGCCCCTTCATACGAACTTTTTGTGATGTGAACCTGGGGTTTACGATTTGTTTGCCTTGTCTTAAGAACCATTTTCATTTTATGAACCCGAGCCTGGGTGCGTGTGCTCTTTTACTGCACATGTGCTCTTGTACTGTGTGTGCACTCTCTGACTGCCAAAGGGATTTCCCTGCCTTGTGACTGTCACCGCCAGGATTTCCCATTTGATTACAGCCTCCACCGGGATTCCACGCTTGGAGAAAGTGCTCTCGCAGCCGCTTCGCTGGGAACACTTTCTCTGAGTGCTTCCAAAACGCCCACCTTGCCTTTCCTGAAGCCCCTTCGCTGACAGCCCTGGATGAAAGCGCTCCCAGCAAAGGTGCTGTAGGAGAGGTGGGGCAGGCATTCCCAAAGCGCTTGAAGAAACTGCTCTCGCAGCCGCTTTACTGGGAGTGCTTTCGCCGAGTGCTTCTGGAATTCCCACCCTGCCTCTCCTGCAGCTCCTTTGCTGACAGCCCTGGACGAAAGCACTCCCAGTGAAGGGGCTGCAGGAGAGGTGGGGCAGGCGTTCCCAAAGCACTCAGAGAAAGCACTCTTGCAGCCGCTTCGCTGGGAGCGCTTTCTCGAGCGCTTCCGGAACACCCGCCCCACCCCTCTCACAGCCTCTTTGCTAGGAGCACTTTTGTCCAGGGCTGTCAGCGAAGCGGCTGCGAGAGCGCTTTCACCGAGTGCTTTGGGAACGCCTGCCCTGCCTCTCCTGCAGCCCCTTTGCTGACAGCCCTGGACGAAAGCATTCCCAGTGAAGGGGCTGCACGAGAGGTGGGGCAGGCGTTCCCAAAGTGCTCAGAGAAAGCGCTCTTGCAGCCGCTTCGATGGGAGTGCTTTCTCGAGCACTTCCGGAATGCCCACCCCACCTCTCTCGCAGCCCCTCTGCAGGGAGTGCTTTTGTCCAGGGCTGCAGGAGAGGTGGGGCAGGCGTTTTGGAAGCACTCAGAGAAAGCACTCCCAGCGAAGCGGCTGCGAGAGCACTTTCTCCGAGCGCTTTGGGAATGCCTGCCCTGCCTCTCCTGCAGCCCCTTCACTGACAGCCCTGGACGAAAGTGCTCCCAGTGAAGGGGCTGCGAGAGGGTTGGGGCAGGTGTTCCCAAAGTGCTCAGAGGAAACCCTCTCACAGACCCTTCACTGGGAGCATTTTCAGTGAACCAGCTCCTTTGCAGCCGCCCTTCTGCTCCAGCCCCGCCCTCCCAAAGGGTGGGGTTGTCACATCCTGGTAGATTCCATCCCTCTGGGCAGGACAAGAGGATAGTGGTAGCGGTGGTGGTTTCCCTTTCAGAAGCAGCAGCAGCAATGGGAATGTCACATCCACCCCACCCCTGCCACCACCCACCCCTGAACAAGGATCCAAATGCCAGCAGTAATGGGCAAAAGGGGTGAGTTTTGGGCTTGCACGCATTATTCGCTTTTCCATTAATTCCTATGGGAAACATTGTTTTATCTTACGAACCTTTCACCTTATGAACCTCGTCCCGGAACCAATTAAGTTTGTAAGACGAGGTATTACTGTATTCTAATTTAATAATATTACTTTGTACACACTGTCTAACATTTAGATACCTTAGGTCAGTATGTTTTGATCTTGTCTTTACAGCTAAACTATTAATTGCACATTGTCTTCATACACAGTAAATTGCTCCTGTATAGTAATTCCTATATCCTTTAACAGTTGTTTATAATACACCAATTCTGTACACATTAATGATAAACTCAAGAATTCTGCTTCCGTAGTAGATAAACTAATATGTTGTTGCCTAATAGATTTTTACCCCATTAAAGCATTACCCAACATTACCACTATAACTGATGTTGACTTATGAATCCTTCTATCAGTAGCAAAAACTTGCATCATTATATGCAGTTAACACTAGTTCATTTCTCAGTTCTAAATATAAATAATAATGTATTGTGTGCTTTAAATATCTAAGTATTCACTTAGCTGCTTGCCAATGTTTTTCATTTGGCTCAGCATTATACGTATCTAGCCAATTGATTTATGCTGTAAGATATATCTGGTCTAGACCAATTACTCAAATATGAAAGACTACCAATTAGAGATTGATACATTTCCTTATCAAATAAAAGGCATTTAATATCATTATGTGTAAATCCCTAATCCATTGTGTCTTAGCAGTTTTATAATTCTCCATGTTATATCTTTTTAACAATTGGCTAATCTTCTTAGCTTGCAAAATTTTGAATCCTCTTTCTTTCTTTATTATATCAAGACTCAAATAATATTTAATCTCTCCTAAATTTCTGATCCGGAACTTCTTCTGCAATCCAGAAACAATATCAGTTGCTTCTTGTTCTGTCTTTGTTATAATTGTTATATCATCAGTAAATAGTAGCAACAGAGAAATCAAATCATCTTTTTTTTCTCTGAAATAAATAAGAATCAGCTATACTAGCTTTAAAATCCACAAAAACAAATTCTTTTATAATACACTTATTCCATTCATAACCTGATTGCTTTAAACCATAAAGGCTTTTCTTTAATTTCCAATAATTAATTTTCCCATCATCTTTGAAACCTAATGCCTTTTTCATATAAGTGGTATGTTGTAAAGATGAATGTAGATATGCAGTTTCAACATCTACATGATTTACAACATATCTATTGCGGTAGAGGCAGAGTAACACGTGGACACAGATAGCGGGTAAAAGGGGTCACTTTTATTCAGAAATCCAATTAATTAATTAATTGAGCAATTAAAATGATCTGCATAGATGCAAAAACTAGAACGGAGTGGAATCCCTTATACAAAACCTTTCTAAGCAACTTTGGGCAAAAGCTCCTTGCCCGGGCGATGGGGAGTGGATACCTTAACCCTGCCCCCATCCCCAGGTCATGCTGCTTGGCATGTGGGACAGCTCACCCCCCATCTCTGGGTAGACCTGGCCAGAGAGCCCCAAGGGCAGCCCCCTCTTCCACCCAGGCTGGTCTAGCCCTGTAATAAGGCAGAGGGCCGTCCATCACCCTCCAAGGGGTGCCTTAAAGGAGATCACACAGTTGCTGCTTACATCCCTTTCTGCCCCTTCCAGCCCCCAAGTGACCACAGGGGTGTTGTTAATACTAGTTGGAAGAATGCCCCTCTAACCCCCCTTCCCAAGCGCAGTGGGGAGTAGGGGAAAAAACAGTCGTGGTGGAGCCAATTTGCCTTTAACGCAAAAAATTCCTACTCAGCCCCAAAGGTGACCCAACATATGATCACTGAAACATGGAGAATGCGGGCAGGTGTCTTCAGGTGATCCTGGCTTCAAAGAGGGGTGGCGCCGGGAGGAGGCCTCCTAAATACTCTCCTCCCTGGCTCACCCACAAGGCAACCGGCGCCTGCACACCACATGACATCATGTCAGCAGTCTCACTCCCTCTTGCAAGACTGCCCATCCTGCCCAGCAATATGGCAGCCTCCTTGCTCCCCCGTCCCCACTGCAAATGCCGCTGGCCTGGTAGGCAGCCAACAGGCCCCTGCAGTGGAGGTGGAGTAACACACAGACACAGGTAGTTGGTTAAAGGGGTCACTTTTATTCAGAAATCCACCCCACCACCAAGTTGGAACACCCACTTTTTAACCACTTTACTCTCTTCCTGGGTTTGTTCACCCCTTTGGGGTCTTTAGCCTGTCTCCAGAAACATTGAGGGATAATGTTGGACCATACCAGACATGTTCTCAGCTAACAGACACTTATGACCTGAAGGTCAGCCATTATATGACACAGCAGATCCACACAAGTCATTGTATCCAAATAATTTCCACTCAGATGAATCATCAATCACTCTGGCACCCTCCCAACTGCCCCGCCGTTAAAAAGCAGTGGGAGTAAACCACACTAATGTACACCCCTCCCCAGTGGCCCAACTCCAATTGTGTTCCAGGTGCCACATTTCTGGCTCTCCTCTCTGCCCATACAACCATGCTGTGACTGCAGACCAGGACCCTGGGTTTAGTCCCAGCACCATCATCTGAAAAAAGGGAGAAAACAGAGCAGTGTGAAAAATGGTCATTGCTGGGTAACCTCTCCTCTATTCACCTACCCTATTGAATGTAAGATTGGAAGGCCACCGATCACCATCTGCCAACGGCCTTAATCTCCTCCTCGCTGAGCCCATCGCCAGCTGCCAAGGTAGGCACTCCGATCCGGAAAGGGTGTGAGCCAAAATGCTTAGGATCCAGCCCCAGCTGCTTCAGGATCTTTTTTGTGGTTGCCCAAACTCGTATCATGTCAGCGGCCCCCCATTTTGGTGACAGAACAAGGGGCCTGGGGCCTCCCCCCTCTGGGACCAATACACCGTTAGGGTGAAGACAGGACATATTCTAGCATCCTTAGCCTGGAAGAGCCATACTGTGGTGCCTCTGCCCCTTTGATCCATCTTGGAGCATCTAAGCCGCAGATAAACCACATCCTACCCAAGCATGAGATTACCGGCCATAAAAGCCCAGCCCAAAGTGTCACCCCTGGCTACCACCAGCACTTCGCTTATTCAGAAAGCTCCAAAGAATAAGGATACTGTAGTTGCATGAAAAAGGGCAGGTTCATAGCTTGAGTCACATAACCTGCACCACATCACTCCCAAGTTTTCTACCCCAAATGGGTGTCTGCTCTCTCCCTCGGCCTGGCCCAGTTCCCTAAGCCATTCCTCTATGGCGCGCCTAACCCGAAAATCCACTGAGCTGTCTGTAAAACCCTTTGACTTCGTGATGAAGGCCAAACTGTATAGTGCGTGCCGATAAACCCCTATGCTGATTGAGGACACAAAACTCAAGTAGTTGTTCCACCAGAATAGGCCAAACCTGCTCATATCCCTGGTCATGGCGAAAACCCCAGAATTCCCTACCTGCCCGCTGATAACTCCTCCTTGGACTCACAGCCATGGACATGTCCACCGCCCTGTTTATCTCCACTTCCCAAGCTGCCAAAGGTGCTGCGGGACTGCTTCGGGATGTTCCTCTGCCTGTGGAGCAAGCGCCCTGAACCTGGCCAACTGACCCCGGGATAGGGCATCTGCCACCTCATTATGGACACCCGGGATGTGGCGAACTAAAAACAACATGTTACCCTCCAAGCATCTCCGCACCACGTGCCTTACCAAGCCCATCATTCTCTCATTTCTTGATGACAATGAGTTGATCACGTGCACCACCGCCATATTATCACACCAGAAATGCATTGTCTTACCAGTGAAATGGGAGGCCCATAACTCCACAGCAACCACGATCGGAAACAACTCCAAAAAGGTCAGATCCCTACATAACTCTGAGTGCAATCATTGCAGCGGCCAACGTGAATGACACCGAAACCCACTGCCCCTGCCGCATCGGATTTAACCTGCAGTTCACCCCGGAAAAGCATGTCCTCCTCCCAAAAGAAACCCCATTGTGTGTTGCCAGGAACGATTGCCACAGCTCCAGATCCCTTCTTTTTATATATATAAAATTTTATTTACATATATATACAAGTATATATACAAAGTTAAAACCCACAAAGAAAATGGGCGAGTGCGCGACAAGTCTGTATTATAATGTGAACTATGTACAATCTGTATGGCCTAATTTGAATAGCTTAATAATGATAAATGCTATTTGGTACTATTAATAGCAAAATTAACAAAAAGTATACAAAATTGTTGTGGTTAGCTCTGGCCCAGCTCCGGCCCCAAGGACTGTGGGTGTGGATGTAGGTGAAACATCCAAATGTCACAGGCCTGTTTTGCTGCTGACAGCTTTGGGCAGCAAATTATCTTCTGAAGAAGGGAGTGACTGTGAGATGGGGCCTTCAGAGGGGGGCCTGGCAGGCAGCACAGGAAGAAGCCAGTCATCATCTTCCTTATCTTCGATAGACTCTGATGAGGAAGCTGTGATAGACCCACGCATGCGTAGAGCTATGCATAGAACAGAACAGCTTTGGACATATTACAGGAGATAATAGAGTCCACCTGTGGTTGGGTGGGGTTCAAGTTATTAAGGCTGCTGTTAAATAGGCAGTGTGCCGGCCTCACAGTGTGGAAAATTATCTGATCGTGCTTGTGGAGTTTGCATTGCCATTCCAGATTTTCCCAGGACCTTGTGTTTGGATTTCAGGACTCTGACCATAAATCATAGTGAGTTTATAACGTCTGAAGAGGAGTAGCTGTGAAAAATTCACAGCTACTGGTTAATGGATTTGAGTTTGTTTTGGTTATTTCTCTACATTCAAGTTTGTTTGTTTTTACAAGTGAGCCCTTTGAATTCAAAAGAGGGGCTTTCTTCTATTTTTCTTTGGATAAAGAAACTATTGTTGCCTTTTCCTGTGTGGTGTGTCTGTTTTTGCTACTTTTACATTTAATTGAAGGCTCGTGCCAAGAGCCGGCCGAACACAAAATAAAGAAAAAGAAAAAAGATAACAGTCTGAATCAATATAGATACCTTAATATCCTTGACATATTAAAGTTTGTCACCAGGAATTTTCTTTTATCCTTTAACAGTTAAGTGTGTTATGACGGCTTGGCCTTTTTCTTTCAATCCAACAATAAAATAAGTCCCAACAATTGTAGAATAAAGACTCTTCATTATTCCTTAATTCTAATGTAAGTTGTACCATTTCTGCACAATGTGTAATTTTTTCCAAAATCTGATCTTCCTGTGGAATTCCCTCGTTCTTCCACATTTGTGCAAAAGCTATTCTGGCAGCAGTTGTAATGTGGATCATCAAGTATAATTCCTAAGAGGAAGCATTCCAGAATTTTTTCCACTTTAATGTCTAATACACCATCAAGCCAATTACCTACTTTATCCCAATAGATTTATGCTTTCTCGCATTCCCACCATAGGTGGTAATATGATCCATATGTTTTTTTACATTTCCAACAGATAGGGGATTTATTTTTATTTATCTTTGGTAATTTAGCAAGGGTCATATGCCATCTGTAATACATTTTAAGCCAATTTTCCTTATATGCTGTTGCTAGGGTTAGTTTAAAATTCATGTTCCAAATAGATTGCCATTCCTCAGGTTTTATTTCCTGATTAAAATTTAAAGTCCATTTTTAAATATTTCCTTTAGTTTTTGTCATATCTGATTTATTGATTATCAAGCAACAATAAAATTTCTTAATTAATTTTCCGTATGTCCCAAGTAATATTTTAATCGATTTGTTTGTCTTTTTCTAGGCCTGGGTCATTTTTGTCTTTAGTAAATCTTGATTGGATCTGTAGATATTCCCACCTTTCTAATTTTATGCCTTCAGTTTCTAATGCAGCTCTTGTTTTTATCTCTCCATTTGCTTTTACCAGATCCTTATATCTTATTATTTTACCCTTTTCACTTAAATTTGGGTGTATGAAAGCTTCTAAAGGAGCATACCAGGTCGGAATTCCTTTGTAGAACAATTTTCTGATTTTTAGACATACGTTTAAGAGGCTCTTTCTAATCAAGTGATTAGTGAAATATTTATGAGGTTTTGATCTTTTGGTCCATAAATAGTAATGCCATCCTGTGTGGAGATCGTGGCTTTCTAAGTTTAGTATCCTGGTATTGTTTAACTGTATGCAGTTTTGAACCCATACTAACATGGATGCATTATAATATTCCTTCCAATTTGGTAAAGCCAAACCACCACCTTCCTTAGTTTCTTGCATATATTTTAGCCGAATTCGGGATCGCTTATTTTGCCATATAAATTTATTTATCAATTTATTTAAATTTGTGAAATACTCTTGGGTTAATTGAATAGGAATTGTTTGGAATAAAAATAGAATTTTTGTCCAAAGTAAAAATTAAACATGGGAGGGAAAAAAGAGTATTAGTGATTTATTTCCTTTCTATTCTCTCGTTTAACATACAAATAACATGGAAAAAGGAAGAATAAACAAAGGTCTTTAGAGAAAAAAGTTTTCTACTCTGTCTTGGTCCAAGATTAAAAGAAGTCCTAAACAAGACAAAGAAAACCAGCAACCGCAGAATCTTAACTTTCCCACCAGATGGTCTTGTTATGGGAAATTCTAGCTATCAAGGTTATTGATAAGAGAATTTGGAAACTTAGCATTTAAAATGCAGCTTTATCCGCTCACCACATCCACTAGATGGCAGCATTCTGCCCTCCCCCCCCAAAAAGTCCCAAAGGGGAAAAAAATAAAAAAAAATAATATAAGTAATATAATATGGAACAATGTATAACGTAAATCTTTGTATTTCTTCTTGTTTCCAAATTTAAAAAAAAAAGTCAAACAGCACCTTCAAGCACTTTTACCAGGCATTTTCCAGATAGAAACTTTTTTCAGGCAGTTCTTTATTGCAGTCCACTCCAGGAAAGGACAGTTATTAATTAATCACACACTTGCCGCTGGAATGTGTAGGAGTCTCTTTCCCTTGCTAATTGCAATCTTCAAAGTGGAAACAAGTTACTTTCTTTCAAGTAGATTTAGATTTAGACCCAAGAAAAAAAATCTCACCCAGATGACATCATTTAAAACTTTCTTCTTTGCTGCCGCAGTTCGCCATGCTTAAGGTAACATGAAACGTACCTCCAGTTTTCAAAATATTCCTGAAGAAAGAGAGAGGATTTGCGGGAAATAGTTGCTGAAGTATTATCAGAACCTTTAGAGGAAGAAAAAGAAAAAAATACTTAATGATATTGATGAGGCTTACAGGGTAAATACTCGATTTGCTATGAAGAATAACTTACTGAGAGAAGTTCATGTAAGATTTACAAAAAAGGCACATAGAATTTAAGTGTTACAAAAAATGAGGAATACAACATTTAAATACCGAGAAAAAGAAATTATTGTTTTGAAGCAAGTGCCAAGGAAGGTGAGAGATCTAAGAAGAGAATATCATGAAACCGCTCGGTGAGATCATCCAGAGGCATGGGGTGAGGTATCATCAGTATGCAGATGATACCCAATTGTACATTTCCACCCCATGTCCAGTCAACGAAGCAGTGGAAGTGATGTGCCGGTGTCTGGAGGCTGTTGGGGTCTGGATGGGTGTCAACAGGCTCAAACTCAACCTGTGGGTTCTGCCTCCCAAGGGCAATTCCATCTGTCCATCCATAACCCTGGGGGGGGGGGAAATTATTGACCCCCTCAGAGAGGGTGCACAACTTGGGTGTCCTCCTCGATCCACAACTCACATTAGAGCAGTGTTTCCCAACCGGTGTGCCGCGGCACACTGCTGTGCCGCGAGATATGGTCAGGTGTGCCGCGAAGACAGAAGCTCAGCTTCTGGTCTCGCAACTTTTTGCAAAGAGCAAAAAGTTGTGAGACCGGAAGCTGAGCTTCCTTCTTTGCGCCTTCCAAGTTTTCTGGCAGCTGCAGCACCCCGCCCGGCTGGAGCTTCCCTAGCTGCAGCAGCAGGTGAGCTTTGGGGCCTGGTGGGAGGGCGGCGTGCAGCGGGAGGGTGATGGTGGCGGCAGCGGCAGCGGACAGTAGCCGTGGGGCGGCGGCAGGGTGACAGCTGTGAGGCGGAGCTCCGGAACGGAGGCACCGACTGGCAGCAGCTGGACATGCTGGAATTGCGTGGCTGGCAGTTGCCTGCTGGCTGGGCCGGGACAGAGGCTCCAACCCCACATCCATGCCCAGTGCAACGCCAGTATGTATGGCGTCTAGCAACACATCTAGCCACCGCTGTCGGTGCCTCCATTCCGGAGCTCCACCTCGCAGCTGACCACCATGCCGCCGCCCCACAGCTACTGCCCAATGCCACTGCTGAGAGAAAGAGAGGGAGAGAGGGGGGGAGAAAGAGAGAGAAAGAGATAGCAAGAGAGGGAGAGAAAGAGAGAGGGAGAGAGAGGGGGAGAGAAAGAGAGAGAAAGAGATAGCAAGAGAGGGGAGAGAGAAAGAGAGAGGGAGAGAGGGGGAGAGAAAGAGAGAGAAAGAGATAGCAAGAGAGGGGGGGAGAGAGGGGGAGAGAAAGAGAGAGAAAGAGATAGCAAGAGAGGGGGAGAGAGAAAGAGAGAGGGAGAGAGAGGGGGAGAGAAAGAGATAGCAAGAGAGGGAGAGAGAGAAAGAGAGAGAAAGAGAGGGGGGAGAAAGAGAGAGAAAGAGATAGCAAGAGAGGGGGAGAGAGAAAGAGAGAGGGAGAGAGAGGGAGAGAAAGAGAGAAAGCAAAAAAGAGAAAGAGAGAGAAAGAGAGCAAGAGAGAGAAATAGAGAGAGGGAGAGAGAAAGCAAAAGAGAGAGAGAGAAAGAGAGAGGAAGAGAGAGGGGGAGAGAGAAAGAGAGAAAAACAGCAAGAAAGAGAGAGAAAGCAAGAGAGAGAGAGAAAGAGGGGAAGGAGGGTGAGGGAAAGACATAGAGGGAGAGAAGGAGGGAGAGAGAAGGAGGGCAAAAAAGAGAGGAACGAAGGGAGAAACAAAGAGAGATGGAGAGAGAGGGGGAATGAAAGAGGAAGGAAGGGAGAGAGAGAAAGAGGGAGAGAGAGAGAAATAGAGCAAAAGGGAGGAAGAGAGAGATTTTTTTTGTCCAAACTTTTTTTTAGTCCCTGCCCCCGCTCAATGTTCCCCAGGATTTTGTAAAGGTGAATAATATTCCACGGCTCAAAAAAGGTTGGGAAACACTGCATTAGAGAACCATCTTTCAGCTGTGGCGAGGGGGACGTTTGCCCAGGTTCACCTGGTGCACCAGTTGTGGCCCTATCTGGATCGAGACTCACTACTCACAGTCACTCATGCCCTCATCACCCCGAGATTCGACTACTGTAATGCTCTCTACATGGGGCTACCTTTGAAAAGTGTTTGGAAACTTCAGATCGTGCAGAATGCAGCTGCGAGAGCAATCATGGGCTTCCCATGGTATGCCCATGTTACATCAGCACTCCACAGTCTGCATTGGTTGCCGATCAATTTCCAGTCACAATTCAAAGTGTTGGTCTTGACCTATAAAGCCCTTCATGGCATCGGACCAGAATATGTCCGGGACTGCCTTCTGCTGCACGAATCCCAGCGACCGATTAGGTCCCACAGAGTTGGCCTTCTCCAGGTCCCATCGACTAAACAATGTAGTTTTCTGGGTCCCAGGGGAAGAGCCTTCTCTGTGGCGGCCCCGACCCTCTGGAACCAGCTCCCCCCTGAGATTAGAACTGTCCCCACCCTCCTTGCCTTCCGCAAACTCCTTAAAATCCACCTCTGCCATCAGGCATGGGGGAACTGAAATATCTTCCCCAGGCCTATACTGTTTATGTACGGTATGTTGTGTGCATGTTTTTTTTAAATTAGGGTTTTTTAACTTTCTAATTATTGAATTTGTATTATATATTGTTTTCTGTTGCTATTGTGTGCTGCCCCGAGTCTGCGTTGAGGGGCAGCATACAAACAAACAAACAAACAAACAAACAAATAAATAAATAAGATCTATTTTTGACAAGAAAACTTAATGAAAGAGGAGTAAACTTCCGATGGCTGGTCCCAGAAGGTATTTTTGTGTTCTGGCAAGGACAAAGATACAGATTGGATACAGTTAATAAGGCTGAGATATTCTTCAGACAAAATTTTGTACAGACAGGACAAGGTGAGAGAACCACAAGTAAAAATAAAGGGAATAGAAACAACCCAACCATCACTAGCAGAGGGAGGATTAGTGGAATTGTCTGAAAAACGTTTATTGGACATAGCAGCAGGGGGGTATGGAGCCAATACTATCACTACCATTTGAAAATATTGTAATTGCAGAATAATTTGAAAAACAACTACCGGCTAAGGAAAAGAGAGAAAGAGTTATGACGAGATCAGTAACAGAAAGGCAAAAGCCTTAAGATAGGAAAAATAAAAAAATAACAAATATGGATCAACAGTTTAAATGGATTTCATTGAATGTTAATGGACTTAATGCACCAAATAAGAGAAATAAAATATTTACTAAACTTAAAAAATTAAATATGGACATAATTTGCTTACAAGAAGTACATATTAAAAATCAACATAAAAAGTTTTTGGAAAGTAAATCTCTAGGAGAATTGTATGTTTCTTTAATTGATCAGAGTAAAAGAGAAGTGGCAATGTATGTTAAGAAGAATATAGAATCTAAAGACATATATTCTGATCAAGGAGGAAGAATTCTCATGGTTGAAATATAGATGAACAATCAAAATATATTATTGGTTGCGATTTATGCACCAAATTATAACTAAGAAATATTCTACACAAGATTACATAAAAAGATTAATGAATTAAAGTATGAAAATATTTGTATATTAGGAGACTTTAGTGCAATATCAAATATTGGCTTGGATTATAAGACTAACAAACAAAATAAAACAAAAAGAAGGATACTTCCTAAAACCTTTTTTAATATGGTAGAGGAATGGAACCTGACTGATCTCTGGAGAGATAGACATAAGAGAGAACAACAATACGGCTAAAGCCTATTTTAGAGGTTTAGTTTTGACTTATACAAGAAATTGAAATAGACAAATTTTTAGATATAAAAATGATCTTGAAAGGAGACATAGAGAACTGGAACAGTGTTTACAATTAAATCCACAAAATATAGAAATTCAAGACACGTTGGACTTGACGAAGCACAAATTAAATTTGATGGTAAATGAGGAAATAGCTAAAAACATTTTAAAAAATAAAGCAAGATTTTTTTGAACAGGTGAACAAACCAGGGAGATGGTTGGCTTATAAAGTAAGGAAAGATAGAGGGGAAAAAATGGATAAAATATTTAGAGGACAAAGGAGGAGAATTAAAATTTAAAGAAGATGAAAAAAGGAAATAATATGGAAATTCTACCAAAAATTATATAAACAAGATGGCAATTACAATATATGAATTTTGGAGTGGGGTTCTTACATGTTATAGAAGCAATTTATAATAAAGAGTTGTCAAGAATAATTGTGAATGGAGAGATGACTGATAAAAGTAAAAATCATTAAAGGTACAAGATGAGGCTGCCCATTATCACCACTGTTATTTATTTTGATGTTAGAAGTATTGACTAGACTATAAGAGCAGACAAAGAGATTTTGGGCCTCAAAATTTGAGATGAACAATATAAGCTGTAAGCATTTGTGGATGATTTAGTTTTCATTTTGGAAGAACCTCTTACTTCAGGCCCAAAACTTCTAACTCAAATTGAGAATTGTGGAGAAGTAGCAGCACTTAAAATCAATAAAGAGAAGACAAATATGATTGTAAAAAATATGACAGAAAACAAAAAAACTGATTTAAAGACACTTTTAAACATACAGACAGTGAAGAGGGTAAAATATTTGGGAATTCAGTTAACAGCAAGATGTTCAACATTAATGGAAGAAAAATGTATTAAATTGAAGAAACAAATTGAAACTGATTTGCAAAAGTGGAAAAACTTGCAGTTATCATTGATGGGCAGGATTGCACTAATTAAGATGAATATCTTACCACGATTGCTTTTCCTATTTTCAAACATACCAATTAAAGTTAATAAAAACTTTTTTAACTACATGAACAAGATAACAACTAAATTTATCTGGCAAGGAAAAAGACCAAGGATTAGTTTAAAATGTTTACAAGATGTACAAATAAGAGGAGGATTTGGACTTCCAAACTGGCATTTGTATTATCAAGCGACGGCAATGACATGGATTAAAGAATGGACAACACTCAGAAACAAAATACTTTTGACTTTAGAAGGGCATGATTTACAGATAGGATGGCATTCATTTGTATGGTATGGAAAACGGACCAGACATAGGTACTTTCAAAGACATAGCATTAGAAACTCTTTAATTGAAACTTGGGAAAAAAATTAAAAACAAACATTATTCTAGAGTTCCTTATTGGACTGCATCTTTGGAAGCTCAGATACACCCCAGCAGAGTATAGTGGAATAAAATTTCAAGATATAAAGATTTAATAGGACAGTCAAAAAGGTTGAAAACCTTTGCCACCCGCCAAATCTTTTTCTTTTCTTTTCTTTTTTTAAATTTTTTTTATTATTTTTCATGAAATAGACATACAGACATACAAACATTAAACATAGAGTGGGGATGTATTTCCCCGCTTCTTTTGAAAGTATACATTCAAATAGAAAAAAGAATACATAATCAAACATTTGTTAAATGTTAAAAAGTCTAGTAAAAAATTTTCAAATCTTAAATGCAATGTTAGTACGGTATAAGTAAAAATTCTTAATATGTTGTTTATGTGTAATATATTCATCTAGTCAAACATTTAAACAAGTCTCAGTTACTAAACATACATAAAACAAAGTTCTTAATATGTTGCTTGTAAATAAACTATTATATCATGATCATCAACAAATACATTTGAGCTACTATTAATATTGTTATTATCTAAATAAAAACAGATACATCTCTTATTTTTTCTTATCTAACCATTTATATATATTATTCCATGTTTCATAAAATTTAGTATCTTCTTGATCGTTTAATCGTCTTGTCATCATGTCCATTTCAGCGCAATCTAATATTTTAGCTATGACTTCTTCTTTCTTGGGGATTTCCTCCCCCTTCCAGTTTTGCGCATATATTATTCTAGCCGCAGTTAATATGTGTATGATTAAATAAAGAGTTTCTTTCTTATAAGTCTGATTGGTAATTCCTAATAAGTAAAATTCCGGGGTGTTATCTATATCATGCTTTAATATTTCTTTTAATATCTTCTCAATCATCTTCCAATAAATTTTGGCTTTACCACATGTCCACCATTGATGGTAATAAGTTCCTATATCTTTCTTGCATTTCCAACATAGTGGGGATGTTTTAGGAAACATTTTTGCTATCCTGTTTGGTGGGAGATGCCATCTATAAAACATTTTAATTTGGTTTTCTTTTAATGAAACTGACTTGGTCATTTTCCAATTATTAATCCAAACTTTTTCCCAAGTATCTATATCTATTTCCTTACCTATATTTCTGCACCATCTTATCATAGTATCTTTTAAAGTCAACTCTATATTTTTGTGAGCGATAAGAAATTTATATATTTTCCCTATCATTTTTACTGGATTGGTGGTAATTAAATTACTTAGCAAATTCTTACTTTTATTAAAGATGTAAAGAGTTTTATCCTTCTGGTATCTGGATCGAATCTGGGCATAATGCCACCAGTCTATTATTATCCCTTCTTCTTGTAATTTATTCCTAGGTTTTAGCTTCATCTGGTCATTTAATAATTCTTTATATCTATAAAATATTTTCGTGTCTTTTATAGACTTTGGATGTGTTATTGCTTCTAGGGGGGCTATCCATTCTGGAACATTTAAGAAGTGATTTTTCTTTATGTCTTTCCAAACCTCTAATAGATACTTCCTTAATGTGTGTCTTTTAAAATATGAGTGATTTTTTTCCTTGTCATACCATATAAATGCATGCCAACCCAACATGAGATCATGTCCTTCTAAATTTAATATTCTTTTATTCTCTAAAGTTATCCAATCTTTAATCCATGTTAAGGCGGCAGCCTGGTAATATAATTTCCAGTTTGGAAGACCAAATCCTCCTCTTTCTTTAATGTCTTCTAAACAGTTTATTTTTATCCTTGCTTTTTTCCCTTGCCATATAAATTTTTTAACTAAATTTGTCAAAGTTCTAAAAAAGGTTCCCCCTGGATTTATTGGAATTACCTGAAAGAGAAATAAAACCTTAGGCAAAATATTCATCTTAATTGTAGCAATTCTTCCTAAAAATGATATTTTCAGGTTATTCCACGTTTCTAAATCTTTTTTAATTTCTGATAATAATTTTATATAATTATCATTTTTTAATGTTATTGTTTTCGCTGTTAAATTTATTCCTAAATATTTTACTTTTTTTACGGTTTTTATTCCAGAAATATTTTCTAATTTAGTTTCTTGTATTTTATTCATATTTTTAGTTAAGAAAAAAGTTTTGCTTTTATTTATCTTTAAACCTGCTACCTTTCCGTATTGTTCAATAGTTTGCAATAAAGAAGGAACTGTTGTTATCGGTTCTTCAATTATAAACGTTAAGTCATCTGCAAAAGCTTGGAGTTTGTAAGTTTCGTCTCCTATAGTTAAACCTTTTATTTCAGAATCCGCTCTTATTTTAATTAATAAAGTTTCAAGAGTCATAATGAATAACAATGGTGATATAGGACATCCTTGACGAACTCCCTTATTTATATCAAGTGTTGGTAATTGATTATTATTTAATATTATCTTAGTCGTTTGTTTTGAATATATAGTATCTATTAAATTAACAAATTTTGGGCCAAATCTCATTCTGTTTAATTGCATTTTTATAAATGTCCAGTTGACGTTGTCAAAGGCCTTTTGAGCATCTAAAAACATTAAGGATGCTGTCTTATCTGAATGTTGCTCATAGTATTCTAATGTATTTATTACAGTTCTAAGATTGTTTTTAATTTGTCTCCCTGGTAGAAATCCATTTTGGTCTTGGTGTATTATTCCATTTATGATTCTTTTAAGTCTATCTGCATAAATGGCAATAAATATTTTATAATCTACATTTAATAAAGATATGGGTCTATAATTTTTGATTTTTACTGGGTCAGTGCCGGATTTGTGTATTAAAGTTGTCAACGATTCTGACCAAGATTTCGGAATTTTACCCTCAAGTCTACATAAATTAAAAGTTTCTAACATATGGTTTCTTATTATTTCGTTTTCTATCTTGTACCATTCTGCCGGTATAGCATCTGGACCAGTGGCCTTATTGTTTTTCTGTTTTTTAATTATAGTTAGGAGTTCTTCCATTGTTATTGGTCCATCCAAAATAGTCTGTTGGTCTTCTGTTATTTGTGGTAATTTTGAAGCCTGTAAGTAGTTAAAAACTTCATCTTCGCTAACATTGTCTTTGGCATAAAGATCTTTATAAAAATTATACACAATATCCGCCTTTCCTTCTGTATCATATTTTATTGTACCATCTTTATCTTCTAATTTTTTTATCAATTTGGATTGACTCTGCTTTCTAAGTTTATATGCTAACCATCTGCCTGGTTTATTTGCATGTTCAAAATAATGTTGTTTTGCTCTTTTAATTTTTTCAGTTATTTGATTTTGTTCTATAATTCTGATTTTATGTTTAATTACATTTATTTCTGTTTTAAAATCTCTGTTCTTGGTGTGTTGCTGCGATACAAATTCCAGTTGTTTTAATTCATTTATTAATTGTACGTACTTTAATTTATTTTCCTTGTTATATTTTGCTATATAGGATATTGTTAACCCTCTTATATAAGCTTTGAGTGTATCCCATAGATTCTGTGGAGTGGTGTCTGGAGTTTTATTGATTTCAAGAAATATTTTTAATTCCTTTTCGATCCAATCCTTATATTTCTTATCATTTAATATATTTCTATTCATCCGCCAAATATTCTGTTTATTATTCATTCTTATATAAACCACTATTGGATTGTGGTCGGCCCATGTATTGACATCTATCTCTACCTCCCTTATTTGTTCTGCGACCATTTTTGGTGTCCATACCATGTCTATTCTTGTCCAAATTTTGTGGGGATTAGAATAAAACGTAAATTGTCTTTTAAGGGGGTGTCTTTCCCTCCATATATCATTTAACAGTAATTCTGCTTTCATTTTTTGGAAAGTACTAGGTAGTAAATTTCTTCTTGTTTTTTTTACTTTTTTTCCTTTTATTATTACTCCCCCCCCCTGAATGGTCTAGTTGCCTGTTCATAATAGCATTAAAATCACCTATTATTAATACATTCTCAATAGCTAAATCTATTATTATTTGATGTAAATTTTTATAAAATGTCATTTGGTCTTCATTGGGAGCGTAAATAGAAACAACCACTATAGGTCTAGGTTCAATATCAACTTGTACAATCAGTATTCTACCGTCATTATCCTTATATATTTGTTTGGAATTTATAGAATTCTCTACATACATCACCACACCTCTTTTTTTTTGATCTGCTAATGCAGCATACATTTTTCCAATTTTAGGATTCAACAATAATTTTTGATTATCTTTTTTAATATGTACTTCTTGTAATATTGCAATTTGAGCATTTTGACTTCTGATTTTGGAAAAGATTTGTTTCCTTTTCCTTGATTCATTAAGTCCATTAACATTTACCGAAAAGATCTTTAAATCTTTACTTGTTGTCATTTAGTAGGTTTTTTGGTTTCTCGCTGGGGTTGAACTCTTCTAGCACCTTGGTCCTGCTCTATTGCCTGGGCAGTGGCCCCCAAAAGTTCTTCTTGTTGGATTGCTAATTTCTCCCCTGGTTGCTGTTGTGCTGGTTGTTGTTGAGCCTCTTGTTGCTTATCTGAAAAGTCCATGTGGCTGATGCCACTATTTTCAAAGAAATACCTAGCTTGTTCTACGTTTTCCAGCTTGTATCTTGTAGAGCGCCATGTCAGAGAAAGACCTTGTGGGATTAACCAACGGTAGGTTATATTTTCTTTGATCAAAATTCTGGTAAGAAAATGGTAATCTCTTCTGCTCTCTCTGACACTTCTTGGAACTTGTTTTAATATTTTTATTTCAACTCCTTGATGTTGGAGTTTGGAGTTTCTTGCCCAATGGAGTATGTCGTCTCGCAAAGTTTTCCTGGTAAATTTGATATGAATCTCTCTTGGGAGGTTGTGGCGACGGATGTAGCTATTCGAAGTTCTGTAAACTTCATCGATTTCTTTCACTAGCGCAGCAGGATCCTCCTGGAGTATTCCTCCAATAGTTTCCGCCATAGTCATTTTTAAATCTTCATCTTTTTCCTCTTTCATATTCTGAAATCGTAGTCCATACGAAGCACGTTGCATCTCCAGCTGAATGATTGATTCATCATGTCTTCTATGTCTTGCATCAGCTCTCCCTTCAAGATAGTCTATTCTTTTTGCATTTTTGTCGGATTTCTCTTCAACCTTTTTCACTCGATCATCACTTTCTTGTAGTGTTTGTTGGATCTCCCTTATCTGGTCTTTCACCTCGCCCATATCGACTTTCAATTGGGCCATCTCCTTTTTAAATTCTGTCAAGTCTGCTTTTATAGCTTCTCTTTGTTGTGTTGCATCCTCTTTTATAGCCTCTCTTTGTTGGGTAGCATTTTCTTGAGATTTAAACATAAAGTCCTGCATATTGTTTAAAGTTTCTTGTAGTGTTGCAAAGTTGGACTGCATTGTTTTGTCTTTTTCTTTATCCTTGGAAGACATAGCTGACGCCTGGTGCGTCGGGGAAGGACGCGGCGACACTTGTGGAGAAGAGATTGTTGCAGTAGTTTGTTTTTTAACCATTTTAACAACAGTTGAAGAACTCGACATTATCAATTTTGAATCCACTATTTAAAATTCAAATTAATTTAAATCAATCTAAATTTATATGTAGTAAAAGGGAGAAAATTTCTATAAATTCCAAATCTATTCAATCTGTTTTATTAACAGTTACCCTTAAATTATAACTATTCAGTTATCAAGAAAATTCAAAATTCAAAATCCAATATATATTATTGTTATTATTATTATTATTATTTTAGAAATTTAAAAATTTAAAAATATAATACCAAAGAAAACAAATGTGAGACTTTTAGGAATAAGAAACAAATAAAAGTTAAAAATAAATGGTCTAATGCGAAGACAGAGTAAATAACAACGAAGAAAAAATAATAACTATTTTAAAAAGGGAGATTCTAAGGAGGTGAAGAGGAAAGAGGAAGAGAAAAGAGACTTAATAAAAAAGTAAAAAGAGGGAGAAAAAAGGAGAGAGAAAGAAAAAAAGAGGGGGAATATTTCAATTCAAATAATTAGAATAGAGCAGGAAACCAAGGTTTGCTAACAGTGCATAGTCTTCAATTCAAACTTCTTTTACAGATAGGAGTAAAAAGAAGGAAAATCAGAAGGGGATCAAAAAAGGATTAATTAATCAAAAAGAAAACACAGTATATATAGTTATAGTCTTCTTATAAATCAAGAAATTATACTAAATAAATGAAGAATGTGAATCCAAATGTCAGAAAATACAATTATACTTAATCCCAATTGCAGGTCTCAAAAAGAAAGTCAAATTAATAATTTTCTTGTGATTAAAATGGAGTCTATGTTCTTTTCCAAATTCAAGACAAAGGCAAAAAAAGTAGATCTCAAAATGGAGTCAGGTTAGAAGTCAGAAGTTCATATGACCAGGCAGATGTGAAAAGGTTCTCAAAAAAAAAAAAATCCCAAGTAAAAGGCAATCAGCAAGTAATCCAAAGTAATCCAAAGGCAATCAGCAAATAATCCAGCTAGGTTAATCCAAGGGTGAATATTCCAAAGGAGAGGTATCAGTTCCTTCTATTTCCCTTTTATTTTCAAGTTGTTATATTATGTTATTATGTTGCAGAGACAACAGGATGAGAAAAAAAAAATAAGGCAACAAAGTTATATTCCTCCGCTGTTGAAATGTCAGCCCGGAACACAATGTTTTTAACAGACTATAAAAAAGAAATTTTACTCATCATTACTGATTTCTTTTAGGCATTAAAATTTTCTAAATAGTCATTTCCAGTTTAAGTTCTTTTATTAGAGCATAAGGTAGAAAAGATGTTTTATAGATTCCAAAGTTCAAATGTAAAATGGAAACAATGAGAAGAATTAGTCTCGGCTGTTATTTGCGGATGAGTCTCAAAGAGAAAAAAAAAACTTTCGCTTTCGCCTTGTTAAAGAAAGCTTTCCCTTGAGGGTTCAGAACGATCAAATCTTCTAATTTTAGTCTTGAAACAAAGAGGAATTTTTTTACCTTGAGTCCTTTATCGAATGTATTCTTTTTCAGTTGGTTAAGTGTAAAACTTTCACTTCAAGAATTTTTCTCAGCTTCCCGCTGGGTGAGGGGAGAAAGCGCTGGCCGGTCCTCTTAGGCAAAGAGGATCGGTTCTCCCGTCTTCGAAGCTGCGGGGCGAACCGCTGCCTCCGGAGTCTCAGCGATGGCTCCTCGGGCAGAGGGGAGCCCCCTGTTCTGGGATCGGGCCATCCGAGCCCGATCCGATCGCAAATGCGACCTTCGAAGGGGGTAGAAGGGATCGCCTGGCAGAGCCCTGCCAAAGATGTCCCGCCGCGATCTCCGCCAAACCGGAAGTCTCCAAAAATCTTTTTCTTAAGAGCCCGTGACATATGCAAACCTAACGGGGTATCGGGGACGCCCAGGGGCATGTCATTGTTGCTATCGCCCTCGTACTGGTCAGAGAAATCACGCCGGGATTCACTATCGCTATCCTCATCCTGAGGTCCATCCTTCACAGATTTGCCTTTGCCCTTGTGCTTCTTGGTAGCTTTAGCCCCCCACACTTGGGACCCAACTTGTGATAAATCTGCCTTGTGTTTGCGTGTATTTGTTTCACCGTCATGGTGCCTGCCCCAAGGTCCCTTTGAATGAGACCACCTGTGGTCAGGCATTGGACACTTACCCCAGCGGGCCAAGCCCTCCTCCTCCTTGGAGAGCGCTCGTGCTCCAAGGCCACCTTGCGCATGCTCATCCTCTTGCTCATACGGCCTGTCCTCCTGTTGTCCAGTTCCTCATCCAACCACGAAGTGTCCAGCTCCTCAAGTTGGGCCCTGAGCCTCGAGGTGCCACGTAGGCGATGTCTCCCAGGGCTGCCCTCCCTGACATCCAACTTGGCTAGAAGAACAGAGAGCAAATGGGTGGGTAGCACCATCTTGCCTTTCCGGGAGTCGGACTCTTCGTCTCCCTCAACTGATCCTGCCACCAGCTATCACGGGCAGGATGCTCTGCCACCTGGGGCGTGTTGGTGCTCCGGCCCTGTCGGGCCTCCGTCATCGCCTTACCCCCTGCTTCCTGCATGGGGACCTTCCCTGCTCCCTCCCCTGGGCTAGCCTGTGGTGACCCCCTTATTAGGCCCACCCCAGAAGGGGGCTTATGGGCCTTCTTACCCAGAGTCGCCTGCATGGCCTCCACCCAGAGCCTCATGGAGGCCCGCTTCCGCCCCATCCAAGGGGTGTCAGGGGGTTGACTGCTGCCACCACCCTGCTACTGCTGGTACTTCCATTCCCACCGGTGGCCTTCCAGCGCCCTTTGGGAGTCTTCCCCTATGCTCTCTGGCCCATGCTCCAAAAGGGTATGGATATCCTAAAAAAAATCCCCTGCCTTGGCCAAACCCTTCCCTGGGTATCCCCGGCTACAAGCCTGATAGGACCCATCTGACCACTCTCTGCAGCATGTGGTGCTGAGCAGTGACCTGGCGGCGTGTCTGTCTTCAGGTGATCTTGGCTTCAAAGAGGGGTGGTGCCGGGAGGAGGCCTCCTAAATACCCTCCTCCCTGGCCTGCCCACAAGACAACCAGTGCCTGCACATCACATGATGTCATGTCGGCAGTCTCGCTCCCTCTCGTGTCAATATGGCAGCCTCCTTGCTCCCCCGTCCCCACTGCAAATGCCACCGGCCAGGTAGGCAGCCAATGGTCCTTTCTTGGATGCCCATACCAATGCTGTTCTCAAAATATTAGTTCTTAGACAAGGTGCAAATACCACATCATAATCCTTATCTGTTTGAGCAAATCCCTGAGCAACTAATCTTGCTTTATTGGTGACAGAGCTATCCACACTATTGTTTAATTTATACACCTATTTGCAATCTATTGAATGGTCCCCTGGTAACTTCACATCATTATATACTTCAAGATGTTAATTCCTTAGTCATTGCTTCCTGCCAAACTTTTTGATTCTTTTCAGGATACAACTTTATTTCACTAAAATTATAAGGTTCTACAGTTACTTGGCAAACAATACTAGCCTGAAATTTATCAAGCGGTCACCTTTCTCTAGTACCTCTCCTAGGCAAGTCAGTACTTGTACTAGAAATTTCCTCTTCCTTTATTTCTATCTTTACCTCCCGAAATAAACGAGGCTTGGTGTTCGGATTGCTACTTTTTATTTTTGGAAAGGCAGAAATAACATTGTCTTTCTAGTCGCTGCAGTAACCATAGGCACAAATGGAGAAATGGCTTTGGGTTACAGTTTTTATACCTTCCTATTACCTGCCCAGACTAACTGATGGTAACTTAAATTTCCCGCTCAACAAAACAACCAATCAACTTCAAACAACAATTATTCAACTATTTAAATGTGGTTAATGAATATTCAACACCCCTCCCCTCTTGGTTCAGTGAAAGGTTAATCAGTAAGCCATGTGACAAAATCATCTAACTGACTGGGTCTGCGCACCTCCCTCTCAAACCTGCGCAGATCAGTCGAGTCCTGGAGTTCGAAGGAAGAGGAGGTTGTTTCGTCAGTGACTTCACAGACTGTCCCTGGCCTTACCAGTGGGACAGATACATGTGTTGAGTCCACAGATACTTTGCTGGCCTCCTTGGGAGCCTCTCCCACAATGCTGGAAAATCACCGGGGGCTTGGTAAGTAAAAGTCTAAGTCTATATTGTCCAATCCGTTGTGGCTTTGTTGGTTTGTCCGTTGGGTTGAGATCCATGTGGGGAGTGAATGAGTACAGTCCCGGTTAATGTCCACATTTGGTTCTTCTTGTTGGAGGGTCGCCGGTTCCAGGCGCCTCTTTAAATGGTCAATGTGCTGCTTCCATGTGCGGCTGTCCTCCAAACAGATGGAGTACAGTGATCCCTCGATTATCGCGGGGGTTACGTTCCAAGACCTCCCGCGATAATTGGTTTTCCGCGGTATAGTGGTGCGGAAGTAAAAACACCATCTGCGCTTGCCCGCCTGCCCGCCGCTCGCCCATTCGCCGCTCGCCCGCCCGCCCGCCACTTGCCCGTTCACTCGCCGCTCGCCCGCCGTTCGCTGCTCGCCCGCCCGCCGCTTGCCCGTTCACTCGCCGCTCGCCCGTTCACTCGCCGCTCGCTCGCCCGCCCGCCGCTCACCCGTTCGCCGCTCGCCCGCCCGCCCCACCCGTTCGCCGCTCGCCCGCCCGCCCACCCGCTGCCTGCCCGTTCACTCGCCGCCCGCCCGCCGCTTGCCCGTTCGCTCGCCTGCCGCTCCCCTGCCGCTCACCCGCCCGCCCACCGCTCGCCAGAAAGAGTGAGAGAAAGAAAACAAGAGAGGGAAAGTGAGAAAAAGAGAGAGAGGGGGAGAGATAGAGAAAGAGAGAGAATGACAGGAAAGAAAGAGAAAGAGACAGAGAAGTGATTCTTGGTGATGACGTATGACGTCATCGGGTGGGAAAAACTGTGGAATAGAAAAAAAACCGTGAAGGATTTTTAAATTATTATTTTTTGAAAAACCGTGGTATAGTGTTTCGCGAAAATCGAGACCGCGAAAATCGAGGGATCACTGTATATCTTTGGGGCCATTTGTTGTACAACAGTTCCTTTAAGCCAGTTTAAACCCCCATCAAAGTTTTTAGCAAACACAGTTTGACCCACATACATAGTTCTCTCAGGGGACACATGTTCATTTTTCCTGTTCTCACAATAAGATGGGTGCAACCTATCTAGGGGAGACCTCAATCTTCTACTCATTAACAGTTCAGCTGGGCTCTTGTTAGTTACTGCATTTGGGGTAATATGCTGCATGAACAAAAACTGGTCTAGGCGCTCTTGAATTTCCCCTGGTCCTGACCTCTTTAATGCTTCTTTTGCTACTCTGACATATCTTCTACTTGCCCATTGGTCCAGAGGGAATAAGGTGAAATGAGTGCATGTCTAATTCCCAATTGGTCTAAGAAAAGTTCCTTTTGTCTTAAAGTAAATTGTGGCCCATTATCTGAAACCACCACATCTGGGCACCCATGGGTTGCAAATAAATGATGCAATGCTTTGATGGTGGCACACGTTGTGGTACTTCCCATAGCTATAATTTCCACCCACTTAAAATAAGCATCAACAATTACCAGAAAGGAATGAGACTCTATTGGGCCTGCGTAATCTATATGGATTCTGGACCACGGCCCTTTTGGTGTCTCCCACTCTACTGGGGAAGTCCTAGGGGTTTTTGGTCTGGATTCTTGGCAGGGGTCACAAGTGGCTACCTATTTCTCAATGTCTGAATCCAGGCCTGGCAACCACAGATGCCATCTGGCCAAACTTTTCATTTGCACTACTCCAGGGTGACCCCTATGTAACATCTCCAAAACTCTGTTTCTCAAATTGGATGGAATTACACCTCTATCACCCCACAAAATACATCCCCTCAAATAAGACAATTATTTTTGTTTGCTTTTAATATCTCACATACCCACATACCCACCCTCTCAAAATATGATTGGCAACTCTCTGCAAAATTGGGTCTAGCCTGGTATTTTCAGCAACTTCTTTTGGCTGTGGTTACTGGCTTCTCATCTAGTTCAATTAACAATATATCAGAGGCTGGAGCAGGGTCTTCTATGTTTGGAGCCATTGGACACCTACTCAGGGTTTAGGGGTAGTGATTTCTGACAGTCTCAAAATGGGTGAACAGTGCAGCCAGGCGGTAGGGAAAGCAAGTAGGATGCTTGGCTGCATAGCTAGAGGTATAACAAGCAGGAAGAGGGAGATTATGATCCCGCTAAATAGAGCGCTGGTGAGACCACATTTGGAATACTGTGTTCAGTTCTGGAGACCTCACCTACAAAAAGATATTGACAAAATTGAATGGGTCCAAAGATGGGCTTCAAGAATGGTGGAAGGTCTTAAGCATAAAACGTATCAGGAAAGACTTAATGAACTCAATCTGTATAGTCTGGAGGACAGAAGGAAAAGGGGGGACATGATCGAAACATTTAAATATGTTAAAAGGGTTAAAAAGGTCCAGGAGGGAAGTGTTTTTAATAGGAAAGTGAACACAAGAACAAGGGGACACAATCTGAAGTTAGTTGGGGGACAGATCAAAAGCAACATGAGAAAATATTATTTTACTGAAAGAGTAGTAGATCCTTGGAACAAACTTCCAACAGACATGGTTGATAAATCCACAGTAACTGAATTTAAACATGCCTGGGATAAACATATATCCTATCCTAATATAAAATACAGAAAATAGTATAAGGGCAGACTAGATGGATCATGAGGTCTTTTTCTGTCGTCAGTCTTCTGTGTTTCTATGTTTCTATATATACTCTTTAAATGCATTTGGCATAGCTAAACTAACATTTTTACATGCTCTCTGTACATTACTCACATTCTGTTTTCTACTTCTTTTACAGAATTTAGCTATATGACTCTTAGCCCCACAAGAATAACATTTCCCAACAAAATATACATTTTAAAATATTTTCTCTTCTTCTTGTGGATGTTTCTCTCTCATCTGTTTTCTATCCTGCCTTCTCCTTGATTCCTCTATAAGTCTTTCAGTTATGCCAGTCAATGTTAGTTCATCTCTGGTCAAAACTGCCATTATAACTCTCATCCAATGAAGAAAGAAACCTGATGCAACTCAGAAAATGTCAGTTCTTTGTCTTTGCTAGCAACCAGTTCTTTGCTAACATATCACCACCTTTCAGCAAACAGGCTCTAAACAGCTTTCATATTTCACTCTTTCCTGGGAAATGTCCCAAAGTCCCATTATCTAGAGGTTCTGGTCCTTTTGGACCAGACCAGATCTCTCCTGCAGGGAGAGTGATGCATAGCAAACTGCCAGGGGCCTGCCAGGGGCCGGCATGCCCCACTGGGCAAACTGGCTTGTCTCGCACTGGCTGTGGTGAAACCAGACAGGTAGTCGTGCCTGTTCCAACAGAGCTGCAGAGACTATGCAAGCCAGGATGGTAGCTGAATGATTCCATCTGGAAAGAGAATTGGAGGAGTTACCTGCAGAGGGAAAGAAGAGATTTCCTGTCTATGGTGGTAAGTAGAGAGCACCTGAATGGGATTTTAGCCTTTTGTTTCTTGCTTGGTTGCTGGACGGAGTAAAAATGGCCTGAGATTGAAGAAAGCAGCTATCTGTGCAGTGTGGAGTTTCAGTGGAAGCTTTGAAAGTAGCGAATAGCTCTTCATTTGATTTTTTAAAACTACCTATTTGGTTTTCTTTCAAATTCTCCTTTTGGAATTTGGAATTTTAAACATCTGTTGTAAGAATATTTAGAAGTTACTAAAGTTATTTAGAAGTTAATAAAAGATACTAGCACTTTCTTTTTCTCTTCTCTCACAAAGTTACAAATTATAAAAATAATTGAGTATACATAATGAATGGGATTTATTAACATTTTAATCTTATGGGAGCTTATCAATGAAAATATATACACTCTCTGTCACGCTGTGTATTGCCAGCCCCAGAGACATTCAGTAATTAAATAGTTAACAGTGTGTTTGTTAGCTCCACCCATTATGATGTAAAATCCTGCCATGTCATACATGCATCATTTCCTTTCTTCTTGAAAAACTCCATCTTCTTTCTTTGTCTTCAATGATGTAGCACGCATAGAAGATGCCTCTGATAGGCATTAGTTATATTTTGTTATTTTCTTAATAAAAGTAACTTTGTTTGAAAGCTGTTTCTCTACTTTAATCCATCGACTCTCAGATTTGATTTATTGTAGTCCACGCGGGCTATAATTTATCTACTAAATCTGTCACTCTCTCTATATACAAATATATAAGCAAGTGATATAAAGTGTAAAATGGAAGAATTATATAAGAGGAGAAAATTTAATGGCTTATAAATGAAAAAAAAGAAAATAGCTTTGATCATTGCGTATAATATAGGTGAGATATTTGACAATGATTATGATTATTTTTGGATGACCTTTTTTCTCTTCTCTTCTTTGCTCTCTCATTTCTTTTTTTGTTATTATTATTATGATTGATTAATTATAAATTGCTTATTTGACTTATGGTGGGAGGAAAGGGGAAAAGAAAAGGGAGGAGAGCTATAATAACAAGAGTATGATTAATATGGGATAATAACCAACACTAATTATGTTAGGCATCATAAGGAAAGACAGATGAAACAACAAAGAGTTAAAATCAATAGATAGGGAAGATTATCACATTGAGTTCAATAGTGGAAGATATTTAGAATTAGGGATAATATATAGATTAGGGAAATATATAGATTAGGAAAGATTGTGGCACTGCATTTAGCAATGAAAATAATTAGAATAGGGAAGATTATTGCACTGATATAACAGTGACACACAGATTAGGGAAGATTATTTCACTGGGATTGGCAGTGGAGTTTATAGATAAGGGAAGATTATTACACAAAGAATGGCAGTGGAAAATATCTAGATTAGGGAAGAATATTAATACTTTGGTGGAATAATGATTTATATTTATTTTAATCTGTTAAAGTAGAAACGATATGCAATGGTACCTCGTCTTACCGAACTTTTCGAGATATCAGATGTTCCATATTTTTTTGCCTCATCTCATGAACCATTTTCGTCTTACGAACCCTTGCTTCTCTCTCGGCTGCTACAGCTGAAACGGTGCATCAGAGGAACACTCTGCAGCCACCCCATCCCACTGCTAAAATCCTCCCTCGCCTACCTCTTCCTTCGCCCCATCTTGCTTCCAAAATCATCTCTCCAGCTGCCTCTATTTCCCTTTGTTTGGTCCTCTATTCCCCAGTTCTCCTCGCTGCCTGTCTCCACTCCGTTTGCCTTTGTTTGGTCCTCCATTCCTCTCTATGTGTCATCCAGCTTTCACAGCAGGTTTCTAAGCTTTCCTCTTCCCCATTCTCTGTGAGAGCTGGAGGACACATAGAGAGCAAACGGGGAAGAGGAGAGCTTATAAACCCTCCACGAAAGCTGGAGGACACATGGGGAGCAAACGGGGAAGAGGAGACCTTATAAACCCTCCATGAAAGCTGGAGGACACATGGGGAGCAAATGGGGAAGAGGAGAGCTTATAAACCCTCCATGAAAGCTGGACGACACATGGAGAGCAAATGGGAAAGAGGAGAGCTTATGCCCTCATGCCCTCATCACCTCAAGGTTCAACTACTGTAATGCTCTCTACATGGGGCTACCTCTGAAGAGTGTTCGGAAACTTCAGACATTCAGAAGCAGTGGAAGTGATGTGCCGGTGCCTGGAGGCTATTAGGGTCTTGATGGGTGTCAACAGACTCAAACTCAACCCTGATAAGATGGAGTGGCTGTGGGTTTTGCCTCCCAAGGACAATTCTATCTGTCCATCCATCACCCTGGAGGGGGAATTACTGATCCCCTCAGAGAGGGTCCACAACTTGGGCATCCTCCTTGATCCACAGCTTACAATAGAGAACCATCTTTCAGCTATGGTGAGGGGGGCGTTTGCCCAGGTTCACCTGGTGCACCAGTTACGGCCCTACCTGGACCGGGAGTCACTGCTCACAGTCACTCATGCCATCATCACCTTGAGGTTCGACTACTGTAATGGTCTCTACATGGGGCTACCTTTGAAAAGTGTTCGGAAGCTTCAGATCATGCAGAATGCAGCTGCGGGAACAATCATGGGCTTCCCCAGGTATGCCCATGTTACACCAACACTCCACAGTCTGCACTGGTTGCCAATCATTTTCCAGTCACAATTCAAAGTGTTGGTTATGACCTATAAAGCCCTTTATGGCATCAGACCAGAATATCTCCAGGACCGCCTTCTGCTGCATGAATCCCAGCGACTGGTTAGGTCCCACAGAGTTGGCCTTCTTCGGGTCCTGTCGATGAAACAATGTCATCTGGTGGGACCCAGGGGAAGAGCCTTCTTGGTGGCAGCCCCGGCTCTCTGGAATCAACTTCCCCCGGAGATTAGGACTATCCCCAACCTCCTTGCCTTTCATAAACTCCTCAAAACCCACCTCTGCCATCAGGCATGGGGAAATTGATTCCCCTGGGCTGTATGAGATGTATGATTATTTTTATATTAAGGGTTTTAAATTGTTTTAAGTATTGAATTTGTACTGTTTCTTGTTGCGAGCTGCTTTGAGTCCTCAGAGAGGGGCGGCATACAAATCTAATTAATAATACTAATACTAATAATAATAACAATAATAATAATGTGATCAGCAAAGAGTATATCCAGAGGCCCAGAAAAATTTTGAAGAGCAAACTGAATGGTGGCTACACTATCAAGGCTATAAATGCTTGGGTAATTCCTGTCATTAGATACACAGCTGGCATAGTGAACTGGACTCAAGCAGAGCTGGACAACTTGGACAGAAAAACCAGAAAATTAATGACGATCCATCATGCACTACACCCCTGCAGTGACGTTGACAGGCTGTATTTACCAAGAAAAATAGGCGGAAGAGGACTTTTGCAAGTGAAGCAGACAGTGGAAGAAGAGAAGCATGCATTAGCTGACTATGTGAAGGAGAGCAAAGAGTCAGTGTTGATGGAGTGGCAAAGAACTGGTGGGATCATAAGCCCAAAAAAGTGGTCGAAAATGAGCAAGCAAAACTATTGTGGGACTTCCGACTTCAGACTGACCGAATTCTGAAGCATAACACATCAGACATTCTGATTATGGAGAAAAAGAAAGTATGGATCATCGACATCACAATCCCAGGGGACAGCAGAATTGAGGAGAAGCAGCTAGAGAAATTAGTGAAATACGAAGATCTAAAAATCGAGCTGCAATGACTCTGGCATAAGCCAGTGAAAGTGGTCCCAATGGTATTTGGCACGCTGGGTGCAGTGACAAAGGATCTCAGTGGACATTTGAAAACCATCGGAATTGACAAAATCTCCATCTGTCAATTGCAAAAGGCCGCTTTACTGGGTTTGGCAAACATAAGTCGCCGCTACATGATGCAGTCCTAGGTGCTTGGGAAGCGCCCGACTGGTGATGAAATACGAAATCCAGCATAGTGATCTTGTTTGCTGTGTTTGCCAATCCCAGTAAAGTGGCTTGAACAGGGTGAGGCTATCAGGGTGAGGCTTGCCCTGTCCTCAGCCATGTCTCTTGGCATGTGGGAGGGCTCACACCCCATGCCCTGGAACTGTGAGCCTCAAGGGCACCCCCTCCAATGCCCTGGCTGGGTAGGCCTTGAGCTTCTGGAGAGTGGCAGCCCATCACCTTACAAAAGATGCCCAACAGGACACCATGCAGTTGCTACTGATACCCATTTCCACCCCTTTCTGCCACCCCCAGTGATTAAAGGGAAAAGTAGCCAGTTAAATTGCTTTCTTGTCTACTGAAAGTGATGCACCCCCTAACCAAATCCCTGCTTCGTCTTCCAGTGTGGAATAGGGGTGTTTTTTCAGGAGGCCGATGTGGTGAAACAGTAGGGTGTGGGTGGTGAGCCGGCACTTTTATATGGGCTCCCAAGACCACTCACAGCCTCTTCTGTGTCTGTGCTGAACGCGCAGGGGCAGATGGGTGATCTATCGTTGTCACGTGAGACCACCTCCTCCCATGCCGGCTAAAATGCTGGGACCATATTTTTCCAGCCCAACGCAAATGCCGGCTCACCATCAAGCCATCCAGCCTTTCAACAGTGATAGTTGAAGTTGAGGTTGAGATAGTGGTTGATATATTGGAATATGATTTTGAGCATTTGAATTTCTATTTATCTGTGCAGTATTTTTTTTTCAAAAGATGTGAAACATGCTTCTAAATGAGAATCTATGTGTGATTTCTATGGAGTCAATGTATGTTTTTGTGCTTTTATGGTTGTTTCTAAAGTTTTGAAATTATCAGGCATAGTAGTTAGATTATCCAGTATCGATAGACATGATGGGCCGAAATGAAGAATGTGGAAGTTTGAAGGAATTGCTTATGCCCAGGCAGATATTGTGGGCATATTTTGAGCATATGTTGCATTTTTTGTATTTTTTATTCTCTTTGGTGGTTTTGTTACAGTTGTAACAAAATTGTAACAGTCATTGGTAGAAATGTCTTCAATTTGGGGGTGTTTGTGGAGTTTATTAAAAAAATTTGTTTGGCATTGTCAATAATGAGGTATAGGTCAATAAACAAGTAGTGGGTGACAATTAAATAGTATCAATAATCCATCAAAATAATTAATTAATATAAATGATAATCAAAATAATTAAGATCAATAATCAATCTAATTAATTAATATCAATAATCAAACAGTCTAATCGACAGCCAATTAATTAATTATACTAATTAATTCATGGATAACCAATAAATAATGAAGTATAGGGGGAGAAGTGGGGGGGTCTGATGGCTGCAGCAGCAGGGAATATTCCCTCTCTCTTGGGAATGTCCCCAATTTCTCATTCCTTTTCGACCAGACTGGCCTGGCAGGGGCTGGCATGCCCTGCTGGGCGAACTGACTTGTCTCGCCCCGGCTGTAGTGAAGCTGAACAAGAAGCCATGCCTGAGCCAATACAGCTGTGGAGGCAACGTGACGCCGGGATGGTAGCCGAATGATTACATCTGGAAAGTGAGTTGAAGGAGTTATTTACAGAGGAAAGAAGGGATTTCCTGTCTATGGTGATAAGTGGAGAGTGCCTGAATGGGATTTTATACTTTTGTTTTTGCGCTTGGTTGCTGGAAGGAGCTAAAATGGCCTGAGATTGAAGAAGGCAGCTATATGTGTGACGTGGCATTTCAGCGGAAGCTTTGAAAAGTAGCGAATTGCCCATCATTTGAGTCTTTCTAGCTATCTAATTGGTCTTCTTTGAAATTTGCCTTTTGGGATCTGGAACCTTAAATTTCTGCTGTAGAAGTTTTATTTTTCCTTTCTTATATAAACAAAGAGGAACATAATACCGGAAGAACAAGTCACTAAAAAAACGGAAAGAGCTGTAAAAGAGCTATCCAGAAAAGACTTGGAAAATTGTGTGACATCGTGTGGCCGGAGGAAATATAGCAGTTTGTTAAATGTCTAAAGACTTTGACATTTTGGCTATGAGGAGGTGGATCAGCTAATGCATGGAAGGAAGAAAATATTCAAGATGAAATTGACTGAGCTGAACTGAATTGATTTGAACTGATTTGATCTGATTGGACTGCTCAATTTGATTGAAGTTACATTTGGACTACTTGATTTGACTGAAATCACACTGGACAATATAATTTGAAATTAAATACTTTTAAGAATTAAATACTTTTAAGAAAATCCAGATCCAAAAGCTATCAGCACTTTCTTTTTCTTCTTTTCTCTTCTCTCACAAAGTTATAAAATATAAAAAGAATTGAGTATGCATAATGAATTGGATTTATTAATATTTTAATCTTATGGGAGTTTGCTAATGAAAATACGTATATTCTATACATATATACAAATATATAAACAAGTGATATAAAGTATAAAATGGAAGAACTGTACAAGAGGAAAAAATTTAATGGCTTATAAATGAGAAAATTGAAAAAAGCTCTGATTATTGTACGTAATATAGGTGAGATATTTGATAATGATTATGATTGTTTTTGGATGATTTTCTTTTTCTCTTTTCTTTTTTGTTCTTTTCTCTCTTTTTTTCTTCTGATTGATTGAATTATAAATTTCTGGTGACAAATAAAATAGGAAGAAGGGGGAAAAGAAAAGGGAAGAGAGATATGATTTCAGGAGTAGGATTAATATGGGATAATAATTAGCACTGATTATGTTAGGCATCATAAGGAAAGACAGATGAAACAAGGAAGAGATAAAATGAATAGATTATGGAAGATTGAATTCGATAGTGGAACATATTTAGAATTAGGAATAATATATAGATTAGGGAAATATATAGATTAGGGAAGATTATTGCAGTGATATGACAGTGACACACAGATTATGGAAGATAATTACACTGAGATTGGCAGTGGAATTTATAGATTAGGGAAGACTATCACACTAAGAATGGAAGTGGAAAATATCTAGATTAGGGAAGAATGTTAATACATTGGTCTTTCTTTTTTAATGAAAGATACTTTTCACACAAAATAATGGAATAATAATGATTTATATTTATTTTGATCTGTTAAAGTAGAAACAATATACTGATATAATGAAATAAGTGAAAGCAATGAATTGAGTAGGAAATACATTTTAAAATCTCTAACAACAACCCTTCCTCCTATGTATAGATTAAGATTTGATATGAATACTGCTTCTTTTTTTCTTTTTTTCTTTCCTTCCTGGGTTTTTAAAGAGAAGTAAATTCGGATATTTCTATTGTTAAGGGCAGTTATGATAAAATGAAGGTTTTTCAAATGAAAGCAGGAATGTGTTTACTAAGAACGTTAGAAAGAGACTGAAGCACGATGGTACAGTTATGAAAAATAGCAAACAGCCAAGATAAATTTAGATAGCTATAGCACTTTAAATACAAATGAAAGCGAAGAACAATATCTAAAATCCAGATGGTAGTATTTGGAAAGGAGGTAGCACAGGATGAATGATATTTACCAGAATAAATTGGATAAATAATTAGAAAAAAAATATTTATTTGGCTAAGAATTTGGCATTTGATATTGTATTGTATTATATTTTAATTTGAGGTATGTAAATTGGAATCTCTGTAAGGTGTGAAAAACAATAAAAAATTTATACCCCCTAAAAAATAATGAAGTATAGGTCAATAAACAAGTACTGGGTGACAATTAAATAGTATCAATAATCCATCAAAATAAGTAATTAATATGAATGATAAATCAAAATGATTAATTAAGATCAATAATCAATCTAATTAATTAAGATCAATAATCAAACATTCTAATTGACAACCAGCTAATTAATTATACTAATTAATGCATGGATAACCAATCAATAATTAATCAATATTAATGATAAATCAAAATAATAATTAATTAATATCAATAATAAAACAGTCTAACTGACAACCAGCTAATTAAGTATACTAATTAATGCATGGATAACAACCAGCTAATTAATTATACTAATTAATGCATGGATAGCAATCAATAATTAATCAATATTAATAATAAATCAAAACAGTTAATTAATATCAATAATCAATCTAATTAATTAATTAATATCAATAATGAAACAGTTTAACTGATAATCAGCTAATTAATTAGCAGTGTCGGCTGGCATGCCTGTGGGTGAGGCCTTTTCTGTGGCAGCTCTGTCTCTTTGGAACCAGATACCTCCCAGGATCTGGACTGCCCTCACTCTACTGGCCTTCCGTAAAGCCATAAAGACCTGGCTTTTCTGGCAGGCCTGGGGTCATTGATCAGATGGTATGCCATCAGGATCTGACCAAAAAAGACATGTATGGTTTTTAGCTGTTTTGCTTGATAATTGTGGGTTTAAAATTGTTTTGTGCTGTTTTTTAAGGGTTCTTTTTATATACTGTTTTTAGGGGGTTTTGTATTTTATATTTAAGGGATGTTTATATTGTTGTATTTGGTTGTAACCCACCTAGAGTCCTTCAGGAGTGGGGCAGCATATAAATTCAAATAAATAATAAATAAAATTATACTAATTAATGCATCAAGAAAACTAAAATATTTTTGTTTTGTTTTGTTTTGAATTGCTTTACTTGTTAGTTTACAGGTAGTGATGATAGCAGTAGTTGGTTCTGGTGGATCAGTGGGTCCTGCTAGGTGGAGATAATGTCAGTAATAGTAGTCAATGGGTGCAGTAGAAGTGAAATGTTAGCAGAGAAGAGAGGTTTCTCAGCAGAAATGGATATTTCATACAGATCTTTGTTATTTAGGGAAAATGCAGAGTTCCACTGGGCAGTTTTATAACCTTTGCTGGGTAACACATCCTTTATTCTGGGTTTTGCCATGTAGATTGAGGTGGACTAGCAGCCAGATAACTTTTTTTAAAAAAATGGTTTTAGATTTTTCGAACAATCTCTGCAAGGGGAACTCAAAAATGCATTTTCTTGTGGCAGCAAGCAACCACCTCATTTGGCACAACAATTTTTTCTTCACTTCCAAGCAGGATTACTTAAAGCTTTATACTTAAGCAAAGTCTTTTGTAGATTGATGCAGGAGGGTGGGTTTTTTCCCCTTCAAATGCTACTTCTTTAATGTAGCTTTAATGTAGTTCTTCTACTTTCTCATACCATGTGCAGTCCCTTTCATCTTGGCCAATGTTCCCTCTAATTTTTTTTCGGTGTGCGCGGAAAAGTATAGTGTCTGAGCGGCAGTCCTTTTGGGACTGGGCGGCATAGAAGTATAGATGAATGAATGAATGAATAAATAAATAAATAAATGAGAAAAAAATTCCCTTCTTTATTATTAAAAGAAATTAATAATAAAACCAAACCAAAATCTATTACTATTATTACTATCTTCTCCTCTTTTTCCATCCCTGTCTCCTCCCCCCTTGTGTGTGTGTGAACTCTTGAACCATTTCCAATAACAGGTGAGCTATTGGAAATGGTTCAAGAGTTCACACCCACACCCACACCCACACAAAGGGCTGGGGTTTTTTTTCTGTTATTATTTGGGTGCTTTTTACCATATGCTTTAAATCAAGAGTCATTTCTCTCTCTTTCTCTCTCCCCCTCTTGCTCTCTCTCTCTCTTTCTCTCTTGTTTTCTTTCTCTTCTCTCTCTTGCTATCTCTCTCTCCCCCCTTTCTCTCTCTCTCTCTCTTTCTCACTTACTTTCTCTCTCTCTCTCTGTCAGCGAGGGGGCTGCGAGAGCGCTTTCTCTGAGCTCTTCGGGGACGCCTGCCCTGCCTCTACTGCAGCCCTCTTGCTGAAAGTCCGGGACGAAAGCACTCCCAGCAAAGGAGCTGCGAGAGGGGCAGGGCGGGCATTCCCGAAGCGCGCGGAGAGAAGAGAAGCCACAGCCACAGCCGCAAGAGAAGTCGCGCCCCAAGGCAGGAGGCAGCGGAGGAGGAGAGGGGGCAGACCAGGCGGGCGGGGGGCAGGGCCGAGAGGCCAGGGGCACAAGGGGGCCGAAGGCACCATGGGGAGGCAGGGGAGGCAGGGGCGGCAGCGGCTCCCTTTCTTTCTACTGCTGGTGCCTCCCCCCCCCTGGGCTGGCAGGGGGATGGGGAGCGCGCGCCCATGGAAAAGGGTGCATGGGGGAATATTTTGGGGCGTGCGCGTGCGCACGCGCACAGATTACAGGGAACACTACTCTTGGCTATTTCTGCCCTGATCTTTCTGGAGAAATGCCCCAAAAGGATGTGAGACAAGGAATAGATATATCATATAGTAAAAATAAGTTATTTATTTATTCAATTTTTTAATGCCACCCTTCTCCTTAGATTCAGGGTGGCTTACAACATGTTAGCAATAGCACTTTTTAACAGAGCCAGCATAATATTGCCCCCACGATCTGGGTCCCCATTTTACCCATCTCGGAAGGATGGAAGGCTGAGTCAACTTTGAGCCAGTGATGAGATTTGAACCGCTGACCTGCAGATCTAGCAGTCAGCTTTAGTGGCCTTCAGTACTGCACTCTACCACTGCACCACCTCGGTTCTTTATATAATGGACCCTCTCATTCCTGTTACTGAGTCCTGATTAGAGGATATTTTCATTGTTGCCTAATAACTTGTTAAGCTGGAAAGGTAGTAAAATGAAAGGATCAATGATTTCCTATCATAATGGATACTGTAATGAATCCATATAATGCCCAGCTGGACTGGAACTGATAATAAAGAAGACCAATTGTTATGCTAATGCTTAATGCCAACTTTAAAATGGCTGGGTAATCTTTAACTGAGAAAACACCTTGCAACAACCTGCCGTTTTACATTGGCTAAGAGCTGTATCACAGTCAATCAAAGTGTCTCAATAACGTAGGGATTGTAGTTGATCAAGTAAAACAGATTTCTCTTCATGGCTCCCAGACTTTGTTTTATATTTATTGAATAATCCAATGTCTTGATCTAATGTAGATGCTCACTGTTCACATCATGATAAAGATACTCAAGATTCTGTTACTTTTGTATATCAATACATACAGTATATCCATACTTCTATAGCAGTTTATGGATTCATAATGATTAAAATAAATAATATGCTCTTTAGTTGTGTTAGAATTGTAAATTTAGAAATATTCTGAGTAGTAACAAGTTATGCATCTAAGCTTTTCTTCATTTGTATTGTCTTTTGTTCTCATTTCCTCCTTTTGTTCAGTATATGCAAATATCTGGTTCCATTGCTTCAATATAATAAATATCAATATCAACTTTAATATAATACTTATTTATTTATTTATTTTATTTGTTTGGATTTCTATGCCACCCTTCTCCACAGAATCAGGGTTACTTACAAAAATAATAATACAATACAAAATATAGCAAAGATAACCACAAATACATTCATATCATCGGCCGTGGCAAGATACCAATGCTCAACACCCCCAGGTCTGACAGCAAAAGTGAGTCTTTAGGACATTATGAAAGGCCAGGAGGGTGGGGGCAGTGTGAATCTCTGGAGGAAATTGATTCCAGAGGGCTGGGAATACCACAAAGAAGGCTTTCCCCTAGGCCCCACCAGATGGCATTGCTTAGCTGACGGAACCTGGAGAAGGCCAACTTTGTGTGACCTGACCAGCTGTTGGGATACATGAGGCATATAGGGCTGGGGTATATAAGCCATATAGGGCTTTATAGATCATAACCAGAGAGAGCCTTGATGCTGCAGTGATTAGAGTGCAATATTGCAAGCTACTTCTGATCACTGGCTGCCACCAGTTTGGCAGATCGAATCTCAGTAGGCTCTAGGTTGACTTGATCTTCCATCCTTCCAAGGTCAGTAAAATGAAGACCCAGATTGTTGGGGACAATATGTTTACTCTCTGTAAAGAGAGGGCTGTAAAGCACTGCAAAACAGTATATAAATCTAAATGCTATTGCTATAACCAGCACTTTAAATTGTGTTCAGAGACCAATCGGCAACCAATACAGCTCACAGAGTGATGGTGAGATATGTTCATGTCTTAGAAGGCCCAGCACAGCTCTTGCAGATGCATTTTGCACCAAAACAAACGTTCTTTTAAAGCCCCCATGTAGAGGGCATTGCAGTAGTCTAACCTTGAGATGATGAGGGCATGAGTATCAATTATTATATTTAAATATAATAAATATTAATATTAAATATCCATTACTTCTCTTTTTATCTTCTGTCTAGTTATCAAACCTCCAATACATCAGTCCAAGAAATCCAATTTTGCCTCTGCAAATACTACCTTCCCACATTTCCACAAGAAAACTGAAGACTACTTGGTGAAATACAAACTGCTTGACCAGAGGGGCAGAATGAAGAAGATTCAGCATATCTCTGAGCATTGGAATAGGAAATAGGCCAGGTTTCCACTTATTAATGAAGGAAACTCTGAAAGTTATACAGATTATTCAGACAGCAAGCAAATATACAATTAAACAAATATAATGGAAGCATTCTGCTTAGACACATTCTCCTTATGTAAAGGTTTGCCTCTCCAATCTTTGATTCCAAAAGGAGCTTTGTGATAGGAAGGTTTGTGATAAGAAGAGATTAGGCAAGAACTGAACTTTCTCATTTAGAACCAGCTATTTAAAACAATGCTAACCAAGCCCCTCCCACACTACATCAATGCAGGGAAACAGAAACTTCATATACAGACTACTCCATCTCCCCCCCCCACTCCTCCCATCAAAATACAGTGATACCTCTACCTAAGAATGCCTCTACTTAAGAACTTTTCTAGATAAGAACTGGGTGTTCAAGATTTTTTTTGCCTCTTCTTAAGGACCACTTCCTACTTAAGAACCTGAACCTGGAAAAATTTCAGGCCCGGCCAGTTTCCTGCCATTCTCCCTTTAATCTTGGCCATCTCGGGCTTTTCTGGGCTGTCAAAGGAACCTTTCAGTGGTGCTTAAGGAGGTTTTGGCAGTCTAAAGTGAACAAAGCATTTTCCTTTCTCTGGGTGCTCTGCCAGCACCCAGAGAAAAGAAATGCTCCCTTTGCTCTGGGCAGCCCAGAGCGAACATAATGTTTTCCTTTCTCTGGGTGCTTGGAGAGGGAATAAACCACTTCACTCTGGTAACTCCCTCACACTGCCTCCCATACACCCAGCAAGAGGTTGCCTCCCAGAGCATCTGGGCGCAGAAAGGCAAAAGTGGGCACTTCACCCCGGCCAGATCAACTCGGCTTCAGCCAAACCGAGAAGTCACCACTTTTTATGTTGTGTGTATATTTGAAAAAACCAACAAAAATATTTAAATATATATTAAAAAACACAGTGAAGGAAAGGCACCGGTTACAAAGTGAGCAAGCAAGAGGAGACAGGAGCCCTTCAGCATGGGAAGAAAGAGGAAGCAGGAAGAAGCAGCAGCAACTGCCTTTCAGTCAAAGAAGTGGGTGGTTCCCCTCTCTCACCTGCCTGGGTTTCTCTCTCTGGCACAGTGAATGGGAAACAGCCTCGCACCAGGTGTATGGGAGGCGTGTACTCCTCCTCGCCGCCTCAGAGTCCCTCTTTTTTTAAGCCTTAAAGTTTTGATTTTTTTTTATTCCCCTCCCCTCCCCTTCTTCCTTCAGCAGCGACTGTCCTCCTCCTCTTCTTCCTCCTCCTTCTCCCACCCAAATTCCGAGCTTTTATTTCTTTCCTAATGGTTTTGCATGCATTATCTGCTTTTACATTGGTTACTATGAGAAAAATTGCTTCTACTTACAAACTTTTCTACTTAAGAAATTGGTCTCAGAACAAATTAAGTTTTTAACTATAGATACCACTGCACTAGCATCCCTGTAGAAATATCTGGGACCTGACCACTCTGATTCATCAAAGATGCCCCATATGCAGCATGCATATGTATGTATAAAGGACTGAAAATGTTCATGATTATTTGCAAGTTAACTGTTTCTGCTTTTCTCCTAATAGATGAATGACATATTATACCAATGTGTAATGAGTGTGTTTGGATTCCATTTTGAGGATTTTGATATTGGGAGTGAGATTAAATATGAAGCAATGCATGATTGCATGAAGCAATGCATGAGATTAAATATGAAGCAATGAAGCAAAGATGATGATGATGATGATGATGATGTTGTTGTTGTTGTTGATGATGATGATGATCTCATAATTACTATGATGGTTCGACATAGATTGGTAGATCCAGTCAACTTCTCTGCCTAACGAGGACTATGACTCAGACTCCAATATTCAAGCTAACACTTAACTTCACACTACACCATTGCAGGTTTTCATATATGTAGCTTCAAGACATCCAAGTTTCTCAGAATCATGCAAATATTTTTTTAAAAAAAGAAGACATTCCTTTTTGAATTCCACCTTCATTTCATTATTGTACTTTGTCTCTTTCTGATTTGAGTGTTTGAGTATGTGTGGGTTTATTTATTTGTTTGATTTATTTTCCATCTTTCCTCTAAGAACTCAAGGTGACTTTTATGAGATTTCCATGCATTCATTCTATCCCCACAAGAACAATCCTGTGAAATACATTGGTGGGCAGAGGCATTCAGTGGATTTCCATAGCTAAGAGGGGCAGCGTTCCCCGTAAGCTGTGCGTGTGAGCAAGCACGCACCCCAAAATACCCCCCACGCACCCTTTTTCATGGGCTCGTGCTACCCATCCCCCTGCCAGCCCGTGGGGGGGCGGGGAAGCACCGGCAGTAGAAGGGAAGGGAGCCACGGCCGCCCCTGCCTCCCCACAGTGCCTCCGGCCCCCTCGACCTTTTGCCACTGCCCCCCACCCACCCGATCTGCCCCCTCTGCTCCTCCGCCGCCTCCTGCCTTTGGGTGCGGCTCCTCCCGCACCAGGAACTCACACCCTGCCCGTCTCACAGTCCCTTTGCCGAGAGCACTTTCGTCCCGGGCTCTCAGCAAGGGGGTTGCAGGAGAGGCGAGGCAGGCGTTCTCACAGCGGAGGCTGGCGAAGGTGATATTCAATGTCGGGGGTGCGCGGGCGGTTGCAAGCACTCCCTATCCCCCTGCCAGCTCGCTCGGAACATTCAAAATAAGAAAAACCTTCGCCGGCGAAGGCTTTTCTTATTTTGAATGTTCCAGGCAGGCTGGCAGGGGGATGGGGAGCGCGCGCAACCACCCACGCACCCCCAACATTGAATATCACCTTTGCCAGCCTCCGCTGTGAGAAGAACGGAGAAAGAACGAGAGAGAGTGAGAGCAACAGACAGCAAGGTAGAGAGAAAGTGAGAAAGAGAGAGAAAGGGGGGAGAGAAAGAGATAGAAAGAGAGAGAGAACAAGAGAGAGAAAGAGTGTGAGAAAGAGAAAGAAAAGAAGAGAGAGAGAAAGAAAACAAGAGAGAGAAAGTGAGAAAAAGAGAGAGAGAGCAAGAGGGAGAGAGAGAGAGAAAGAGAGAGAGAGAAAGAGAGAGAGAGAAAGAAAGAGAGAGATGAGAGAGGAAGGAAGAGAGTGAGAGAGAAGAAGAAAGCAAGAGAGAGAGAGACAGAGAAAGCAAGAGAGAGAGAGAAGAGTGGAAGGAAGAGATAAAGAGAAATGATAGAAAAAGGGGAGAAAAAAGAGAAATGAGAAAATGATTGAGGCAGAGAATGACAGGAAAGAGAGAGAAACAGAGAGAAAAGTGACTCTTGATTTAAAGCATATGGTAAAAGCACTTAAATAATAACAGAGAGAAAAAAACCCAGCCCTCACCTGTTTTTATTAATAGTTATGTTTTTGGTTTTGCTGGTTGATTTAGTTATAACAGTAATGGATGTTGGTTTTTTTAAATTATTAATTTCTTTTAATAAAAAAGAAGGGATTTTTTTCTTATTTATTTATTTTATTTATTTATATGCCACCCAGTCCCAAGGGGACTGCCGCTCAGACACTATACTTTTCCACCCACACTGAAAAAAATTAGAGGGAACATTGAAGAGGGGGCTTGTGTATTAGTCTTCCCACTCACAGTCTAACTTTTTAATCATATCACACTTAACTAACTACATTACTCTATACTACATAGATCTAGAGAACAGAAGAAAATACATGTAGGTTAAAGTGAAGAATTCTTTTCTTTAGTCCAATATCTTTATGGCAACATTTTCTGAATATTATGTTTAATCATACTATGCATTCAATAGAATAGGAAAACCATTAATTTGATCACTGCTTAAGTTTATTTGTTTATAAACATTGGTGAATCTTACCTGCTCTCCTTTTCCTGTGTGACAAATTTAGTTTTGAATTCAGATGGGGAAAAAGATGAGGGATAAGCAAATTTTTCAGATAGCTATCCATAAGAATAAAAATCTTGCAATAATCAGTGTAAAAGTGGCTATTGGCTTCTGTTTTGTTCCATTTTAAACCAGCTGCAAATAGTCCTCAACTTATGACCACAGCTGAGCTCAAAACGGCTATCACTAAGTGACACATTTGTTAAATGAGCTTTGCCCCATTTTACAACCTTTTTTGCCACAGCTGTTAAATAGTCATCTCAGTTGTTAAGTTAGTGATGCAATTGTTAAGTGAACCTGGCTTCCCCATTGACTTTGCTTGTCAGAATAGCAGAAAAGGTGATAACATGGTTCTGGAACAGTGAAACGGTCACAACTATAATCAGTTGCAAGCATCTGAATTTTAATCATGTGACCATAGGAATGCTGCATTGCTTCTAAGTGTGAAAAATGGTCATAAGTCACTTTTTAAAGTGCCGTTGTAACTTTGAATGGTCCTCAAATGAACAGTGGTAAGTTGAGGACTATCTGTATGTGAGGTAGTTACTTCAGTCTGCTAAATGATAGGACATTTTATTTGTCTAATGTGTGTAACACCTGGGCATTGAAATTCAGCACATGCATAGGAAGTATACATATATTTGGAGAAATTACTCCATATGTCGAAAATGCTTTCTGTTTCTATCTGGGTTGGTAGTTTACAGATTGCTTTATCATATTATATCACACAAAGGTTTAATTTCTGGGGCTATAATGGGGAGGAATGTGGTTTGCTCTAAGAATTGTGTAACTCAGAGAACATATATTTTGAGAATGTGTTGGTTGTGCCATTAGATTATTTGAATAAATGCTTGTATAAAATAAAATATTCTATTCCTTCAAATGAATTTAATGTGTGGATCTATTCTTTTTTCTATCACAATTTACTTATTCAAGACTAGCTTTTTAGACGATAGGGTTTCTACATATTGGCTTTGGAAGCAAGTCATTATGTAAAAATATAGGACATCTACTGTATTTTGGTTAGGGTATCTGGTAAATAGCAGAATGCTATTAATTTTACCAACACAACACTGCCACCTAATACTCAATTAAAACAGAATCAACTATAACTTTTTATTTTATTGTTTACTTTAGGCAATGTAATTAAGAATGAATTTATCAACCACAATATTTACTATATATTTAGTAATTCCTTAAATTATGAACCTGAACATGTGTTTTGTTTTATTGTTTTATTTATTTGTTTGTTGGTTGATTTGATTTGATTTGATTTGAATGCTGCCTGTCTCTGAAGACTCAAAGCGGCTCATAACAATGATACAAAATACAAATCCAATGATTAAAACAGGAAAACAGTTAAAAACCCTTGATTTAAAAACACTCATACAACCCAAACAAACCATACATAAAATGGAGCGGCCGAGGGGAATCAATTTCCCCATGCCTGGCAGCAAAGGTGGGTTTTTAGGAGTTTACAAAAGGCAAGGAGGGTGGGTGCAGTCCTAATCTCTGGGAGGAGTTGATTCCAGAGGGTTGGGGCTGCCACAAAGAAGGCTCTTCCCCTGGGTCAACGGGACCCGGAGAAGGCCAACTCTGTGGGACCTAATTGGTCGCTGGGATTCGTGCGGCAGAAGGCGGTCCCAACGGAATTCTAGTCCGATGCCATGAAGGGCTTTATAGGTCATAACCAACATTTTGAATTGTGACCGGAAACTGATCGGCAACCAATACAGACTGAGGAGTGTTGATGTGACATGGGCATATCTGGGAAAGTCCATGATTGCTCTCACCAGCTGCATTCTGCACGATCTGTAGACAGCATTACCGTAGCCGAACTTCGAGGTGATGAGGGCATGAGTGACTGTGAACAGTGACTCCCGGTCCAGGTAGGGCTGCAACTGGTGCACCAGGCAAACCTGGGCAAACACCCCCCTCACCACAGCCAAAAGATGGTTCTCTAATGTTAGCTGTGGATTGAGGAGGACGCCCAAGTTGTGGACCCTCTCCAAGGGGGTGAGTGATTCCCCCCTCAGGGTAATGGATGGACAGATGGAATTGTCCTTAGGAGACAAAACCCACGGCCACTCTGTCTTGTCAGGGTTGAGTTTGAGCCTGTTGACACCCATCCAGACCCCAACAGCCCCCAGGCACCGGCTCAACATTTACATTGCTTTGTTAACTGGACATGGGGTGGAGATATACAGCTGGGTATCATCAGCATACTGATGATACCTCAACCCATGCCCCTGGATGATCTCACCCAGCAGTTTCTTGTAGATATTAAAGAGTTGGGGGGGAGAGAACTGACCCCTGAGGTGACCCACAAGGGAGAGATCTAGAGGTTGACCTCTGATCTCCCACTAACAACGACTGCAACCCACCGGACAGGTGGGAGGAGAACCATTGAAGGACAGTGCCCAACCCCTCCAGTCAGTGCAGAACGATACCATGGTTGATGGTATTGAAAGCCGCGGAGAGGTCAAGGAGCATCAGGACAGAGGATAAGCCCCTATCCTGGACCCATCAGAGACCTGGCCAGAGATCATCCATCAGCGCAATCAAAGCAGTTTCCATGCTGTAGCCGTGTCTGAATCCTGTCTGTTGAGGACCTAGATAATCGGCTTCTTCCAAGGACCGCTGGAGCTGGAGTGCCACCACCTTCTCAACAACCTTCCCCATAAAGGGAAGTTGGAGACTGGATGATAGTTGTTGAGAATGGCTGGGTCCAGGGAAGGCTTCTTGAGCAGGGGGCACACAAGTGCCTCCTTGTAGGGATCTGAGAAGGACCCCCTCCCCAAAGAAGCGTTGACAATTTCCTGGACCCAGCTCCGTGTCACCTCCCTGCTGGCCGAAACCTGCCAGGAGAGACACGGACCCAGCAAACAGGTGGCGGAACTTACAGCTCCAATGGCCTTGTCCACTTCATCAGGTGTCACCAGGTCAAACTCCTCCCAGACAGATGGACAAGGATAAGCCCCAGTCATCTCGACTGACTTGTTGTCAGTCGACTCTGTTATCCAGAGTCGAGGTCCGCTTGGATCCGAGCTATTTTATCAACGAAAAATGTTTTAAAATTCTTGGCACTGCTCTGCAAGGGGTCCCCAACTCTCCCCTGGTTAAGGAAGCAGTGGGTCACCCTAAATAGAGTGGCCAGGGAAGATTCCGCTGATGCAATCAAGGTGGCATGATATGCACATCTTGCCGCCTTGAGCACCACTTTGTAAGTCTTAATATGAGCTCTTACAAGTGTTCGATCGGACTTGGACTTACTCTTCCTCCATCACTTCTCTAGGCATCTCTTCTGGCGTTTCAACTCCCGGAGCTCCTCAGTAAACCAAGGAGCCCTCCGGGGTCTAGTGCCACAGAGAGGTCACAATGGTGCAATCTGGTCAAGAGTCTCTGTCACAGCCTTATTCCAGGCCATGGCAAGAGACTCCGCCAAACTGTGGATGAGTGCATCTGGTATAACCCAAGCACCCTCTGAAAGCCTTCTGGGTCCATCAGGCGTCTGGGGCGGAACCACCTAATCGGTTCCACTTCCCTGCGAGGGAGGATTGGATCCAGGAAGTCAAGCTGCAGCAGAAAATGGTCTGACCATGACAAAGGCAATACTTCTAAGCCCCTTAGTCTCAGACCATTATTCAATTGCTCCAAGAGGAATACCATGTCGGGTGCATGTCCCCCCTTGTGAGTCGGACCCTGTACTACTTGAGTCAGGTCCATGGCTGTCATGGTGGCCTTGAACTCCTGTGCTAGCCCAGAGATTTCACCGAGCGATGGTAGGTTAAAGGCCCGCAAGACAATAAGTCTGGGGAACCCCACTGCCAACCCGGCTGCCTCCTTGAGCAGCACAGGCAGGTCTGTTGACACGCAGCTGTTTTAATTTTCTGGAAACAGAAAATAGGAGAAATCACACATTAGTTTTAACAACAGTTTAAAAATAAAACTGGAAATTATGTAAGATCATGAATTTTTGGGTGAAAAGAAATCAAACTTCTTGCCAGCTTTCATTTTGATTTGAAAAGTTAGAATTTTTTCCCCCCATTGAACTGAGTTAAAGATTTATATATCATCGTCTGTGTTCATGCAAAGCTGGTATTAGACATTGGAACAATTTTGTGTTCGTATGAGATTTGAGAGAGTTGGAATCTAACCCAAGCAAAAATTAGTGAAGCAGGTTTATAACTTCAGCACAAAGGTTTATTCATGGAAATGTAAGATGGGAGGGGAAAACAAACAAACTGTGAGCACATAAATTCTGTCAGGAGGCAGAAAGTCAAAATGCCCTGGGCATTTATGCCTTAGGAACAAAGGCAGAAAAGAAGAATTAGTTAACACTTTTATACAAAAGCAACAAAGTGAAAGACAAAATAGAGTTACAGACCAAATCTCTAATTACCTACATGTTGCTACTGCCATTACTTTGTCATCATCGTTGTCATCCTCCACCTCATCCTCATCCTCTCTGAATAAAGTGATTCAGTTTGAAAAATTTCAAACATAAAAATAAATTTAAAAAAACCAAAGAAAAATCTGATTAATTAGATTAGTGTTGATTAATTTTTTTCGGTATAAATTGTTTGTCCATTTTAACTTATGCCCATGACACAATATCTAAGAAGACTATTAATTCAATAAATTTATTAAGATACTGTCTATCCTTTTGGAATAGATCCAGATACAAGGCAGGAAAATCTTTGCAGGATTATAACAGAAAACATAATTTCCAGATTTACTTAACAAACATGAATCAACAGGAATTTAAAGCTCTGTAAATTGCCCCAATAAATTATTATAGGAGATCATCCAAAGTTCAAAGACTAAAATCAATCAAATAAGGACTTTTTCACTACATATACATACTTTCACTTATTATACATTAAATTTTCTGGTCCCTACTTTTCTTTCTCCTTTCTCCTCTTTTAAGTCAAACGTAAACATGCTTTTCCTGTTTTCATTACAATGGTCTCAATCCAATTGGTGGGAATGGACTGTGACCCACTCACAATAGCCAACTCGCCATGGTCAAATCATTGCAGCCAAATCATCATGTCCAGCTCACTGGAGAACAATTCACCATGGCCAACTCATCAGAGTCAGAGGCAGCCAGCAATAGAAAATAATATAACCAGCTCAGGAACTCAATTAAGCAAACCAATGCTAGAACAGAAGCAACTGAGAGCAACAAACTGGCAGCTGAACAGCAAAGAAGGGAGGATGTTGGAGGCAGTGAACTGGTGGATAGTAATATATTTTTTAATTGCCTAGACTGGGTGTTGGCAACCCATATGTCCGGAGCTGCATGCTGCTTCTTCATCCCGCTGCTGTTTCTAACAGTTGGCTAAACCCACCACTACTGGCCCCATCCCTCGCCTTACCCTCCCAGTTACTCCTTGCCTGGCCTGAGAAAATAAGGGTAATGGCAGGGGATGGAGACTCACTCCATATTCCAGAGCAGGAGCAAAGCACCCTGAGTACTTGCCTTTCTATTGCTGCATCTTATGGGTGCTTCTTTCAGCCCTTGTTGGTACTGCACACATACCTCGGTCACTTGGGGAGACACACAACTTGCTCTCTGTCCTGAGACACTGGCCCAGATGGCTGCAGCCAATGCTCTGTGTCCTAATGGGCTCCAGGTGGAGGAGGAGGAGGAGGGAATGTCAAAATCTGGATTCAACTGGAATCCAGACATGGCTGTTAATAAATCTTACCCAGCAAGAAGCACAGGCCTGGAATTGATTTATTGCTCAAGCTATTTGGTTCGCTGACATTTCAATTCCAACTCTGAGTCCCTTAGATTATATCCAGGTAAAAACCCCATCTCACATCCCCACACCCACAAGTGCAGTCATGAGGGCCAATCCTATGCAGGATTCCTGATTCCTTCCTGTGTTTGTTACTATGGCATCTGGAGAAAGGAATGTGTGGTGGCATATCTCTCTCTCTCACTCCCAAACTGTGTCAGGCCCACCTTGGACTTCGCATAATGACTTTGGGCCTGACAGATGGCCTCCCTTCCCACAAAATCTGTCTCCTGGAATGATAGAATAAGTATAGGGGTTAGTACCGTTCCAAACCATCCTACTTCCCCCCTCCAGAACCCTTGGGTTTGTTCAGTTAATTCTCATGGAACTGCTTGACTAATCTATCAGCACTGATATCCTGACTCTTTACCCAGGTAGCCTCCGACAGAGGGTACCCCTTCCAATGAATTAGGTACTGCAAATTTCCCTGGAAAATGCGTGAGTCCAAAAATTTTTCACTTCATAGTAGGGTTCCCCCTGAATTACTACAGGTAAAGGGGGCGGCTGTGCATGTGGCCTTATGTTGGACCCAATCACCAGCTTAAGCAGACTGCAGTGAAATACTGGGTGGATCCTCCCTAGGATTCTAGGCAGTGCAAACTGCACCGTGACCGGGTTGATTACTTTCACTATTGGGAAAGGGCCCAGGAATTTTGGACCTAGCTTTTTGCTAGGCAGCCTTAACCGAATGTATTTGGTAGACAGGAAAACTTTATCTTCCACTCAAAAAGGGGTTGGGGAGATCGGTGCTTATCTGCTTGTTTCTTGTAGGCTTGCACTGCCTCCGTCAGTGCCTTCTTGGCATTCTCCCATTCTCTCTTCAGCTTCTCCATCCACTCCACCAACATGATAGATAGGGAGGTTCTGTAGGTAGTTCCAGCATGGGAATGAAATCTTGACCACTGGTAACTTGGAAAGGGGTTAGTCCCCTGCTGCTGTGTATAGAATTATTGTACGCTACTTCTGCAAAAGGTAGCAATTCAGCCCAATTGTTCTGCTGGTAACTCACATAACATCTAAGGTACTGTTCCACTAGGGCATTAGCTCTTTCTGCTGCTCCATTTGTGGAAGGATGAAGTGCAGAACTGAGTCCTTGGGTGGAACCAATGGTGCGGACGAATTCTCTCCAGAATCTGGCTGTGAATTGGACCCCCCAATCTTATATGATTCTGCGGGGGACTGCATGCAATCTGTAAAAGTGTTTTAAGAATAATTTAGTCAAATGTCTGGCTGTGGGTAGCCCCGAACATGCGATGAAATGGCTTGTTTGGAGAACAAATCAATGACAGTCCAAATAACAGTGTTTCCCTTGCTCTATGAAATCCATCGCTATTTCTTCCCAGGGCCTAGTAGGGTTGGCTACTTGCTGCAGCAACCGGGGGGGGGGGATTTCCAGGCTGATGCTTTCTGGTGGCATAGGTAGCACAACTTTTCACATAATCTTCAACTTCTGCTCTCATTCTGGACCACCAGAACTGTCTCTGCATCAGATGCAATGTTTTCAGGAACCCGAAGTGGCCCCCTAGTCTGGAGTAATGACTCCATTGGAGAATATCTAGTCGCAGGCTGGCAGGCACATACAGCTTGGTTCCCTTCCAATCCAACCCTTCCCTCAGTATTAGGATTTCCTTATGATCATTGAACCATGGGTCAGTGGGCAAAGCTGACTTCAGTTTGTTTTCCCATTCCCCCTTCCCTGGTGGAACCTGTCTCCTGGTCTGGTCTCTGGTGAGGACAGGTGCAGCTTTCTCCTTACTTTCAGGATGGGGGGAAATATTCGACTGGAATCCAGACATGGCTGTTAATAAATCTTACCCAGCAAGAAGCACAGGCCTCGAATTGATTTATTGCTCAAGCTATTTGGTTTGCTGACATTTCAATTCCAACTCAGTTCCTTAGATTACACCTGGGTAAAAATCCCATCTCACATCCCCACACCCACAAGTGCAGTCATGAGGGCCAATCATATGCAGGATTCCTGATTCCTTCCTGTGTTTGTTACTATGGCATCTGGAGAAAGGAGTGTGTGGTGGCATATCTCTCTCTCTCACTTCCAAACTGTGTCACGCCCACCTTGGACTTCACATAATGACTTTGGGCCCGACACCCAGTGAGTTTTCAATGTCTCTCGCCTACCCTCATTGCTGCCAGCTGCTCCCTAACAAAAGAAAGAATCTCTGTAGCTTAAATCTGAGGCACAAATTCTCCCCCTCCTGCATGTCTCACCTACCTTCATTGCTTCTAGCTGCTCCATAACAAAACAAGAATCTCCGTAGCTTAAATCTGGGCATAAGTTCTCCCCCACCTGCATCAACAGCAAAATCTCAGTGTGGCTTGTAAAGATCAATGGCTGGTAGCCCTTTATTTATTTATTTATTTTGGTATAACGTTTTTTATTATTTTTTGCTTCATACGCTTTAGTACAATGTCAAATATCTTCTATTTCCAGTACAATAAAATGCAGTATTTTGTTAGTAACTCTTGTATAATCCCAGAAAGAATCATAATACAAAACTATTAATTTCTCTATAAATCTTTTATCCCTTATTGCATATTTTAAAATCTAATCTTGCCATCCAGCAACCACAATCATTATATAATACCTCTCTTCATTAATGTTCCCTCAAGTATATACTGACAAATAAACAATATTTCTAACATTCTAATTAACTGGTAGACCATATTGCCTCCTATTTCTCTTTACACATTTTACTTAAATCTAAAAACTGCTATATAGTCTATCAAATCACAAACATTGAAAATACGAAAAAAAGGGGGAGAGAGAAAAAAGATAAGAAAAAATATATAACCAATTTCATACATTTTTTCTAGTGCACCATAAATCATCTATTTTTCGCTAATTCCATTTTTATGAATCTTTCAAAACCATCTCTGTACTTATGTGCCAATTTTACTTATCAAATTCAACTTGCTTTATTAATATACTTCTTTAAAAATATCTCTACTATGGTATATTCAAATTTTACTTATCAAATTCAATTTGCCTTATTTGTACATTTCAATAAAACGAATTAAGCTTATTTTAATATAATCAACCAACCTAATATTTCCTTAATATATTCATTAAAATTGTTTGAACCTATTTTATTATATTCAATGAATCAAATATTTCCCAAAATTCTAAGCATATTTAATACATTTCATTAAATTCAGTTTAACCAATTTTAACATAATTAATAAACCTAAAATTTCCATAAAATCCATGCATCAAATCCAAAATAGGACATCTAATAGAAGCTAATAATTAGAAATTAATCTAAATCTAATCAACCATCTTAATAATCGCAACCCTTCTCACAATCCCAAATCTCTTGTGTAAATCCAAATTTAAACTTCTTTCTAATCATTTTATATTCCCATTTTCTTCCCTTTCATTTTTTTATTCTGTCTCCTTTACTTCCTTACAAATCTCAACCAATCAATTTTATTTTTAAATCTTTTATTCTGGAAATTCCAGTGCTTCTGACCACATCTTTCCCCTTTTATATTTGTGCTTATCTCAATGTGCTCATAGTAAAATCTGTGGTCATCAATGCTTTCCATATCCAGGCAATTCTTTTTTAAAAATGTTATATCATCACTCAAAATTTGATAATCAGAGTATTTAATATCATGTCCACTAACTAGTAGAACTTCATTCATATCATTGCTTAGTTCGCCATAGTCCCTTGTTGTTTCCTCAATCTGTAAATCCATAATTATAATATTTTCATCTTCAAATGTCTTCTTTAATTCTACCATGTCATGTAATTTTCTATTAGCTTCAATTGTAAGTTCCTTAGTAGTTTGAAAAAATCCATTCATCAAGCCTCTCAGTTCTTTAAGGTCTCCAGATAAAACTTTACACAATTATCTTATCTCTTGAATTTCCATTTCCATTTTCTCAGGGGGGGGGAGCTGGCTGTCCAGGCGCCAGGAGTCTGGTGGGTGCATGTGGCTGAGTTCCTCCCGTGTGGGCTTCCCGGGTGAAGCAAGCAAGAGAGAGAAAGAAAGCAAGGAAGAGAGAAAGAGAAAGAGAAAGAGAGAGAAAGCAAGCAAGAGAGAGAGAAAGAGAGAGAAAGCAAGCGAGCGAGAGAGAAAGACAGAGAAAGAAAGCAAGTGAGAGAGAAAGAGAGAAAGAAAGCAAGAGAAAGCGAGAAAGCAAGAGAAAGAGAGAGAAAGAGAGAGAGAAAGAGAGAGAAAGAAAGCAAGAGAGAGAGAAAGAGAGAGAAAGAAAGCAAGAGAGAGAGAGAAAGACAGAGAAAGCAAGAAAGCAAGAGAAAGAGAGAGAGAGAGAAAGAAAGAGAAACAAAAAAAGGAGAGAAGTGACTCTTCATTTAAAGCATATGGTAAAAAGCACCCAAATAATAACAGCCACCAGCCCTCATCTGTTTTTGGAAATGGTTTAAGAGTTCTCTCTCTCTCTCTCTCTCTCTCTCTCTCTCTCACACACACACACACACACACACATAAGGGAGGGAGGAGATGGATGGAAAAAGAGAGAAGTGAGAGGGGCAAAAAATGAGAGGAAGAGGGAGAGAGGGGAGAGGTACCCAAAAATGAGACAGTTAAATGTTGTCTGTCTTGTTTGTTTTAAAGAAAAATCAATTAAAAATTATTTTTTAAAAAATGAGACAGTGGTAGAAATTTGAGGAGGGATGATTGATTATTAACTATGGATTGACTATGGAATGATGGTAAAATATATATTTAGGTGTTGTTTAATATTAGGATGTATTAATTTGTAAAATTGGATTAGAATTATACAACTATATAGAATTACATAGGTAAAATTAATGGAAGATACATATGATAAATAAGGGGTTTATGATATGTACTGTATGATTTTATGACTTTGCATTATGAATTTAAAATATACTTGAAAATGTAGAAGATTGACGAGAGTTAATAATAGTAAGTGCTAAGTGCCTTAAAATTATTTGAGCTATTGAATGAAATTATAGCAAAGTAAATATGGAAATATATTAATTGATGCATTGGTGTTCAGGTAGATTTTCATAGTAGTATTAGATTACTTTAATACTATGATAAATATTTTAGAAAAGAAGATTTTAAAGCATGGATTTATTAATAGTTGTGTTTTTGGTTTTGCTGGCTGTTTTAGTTTTAATAGTAATAGATTTTGGTTTTGTTTTATTATTAATTTCTTAATAATAGAAGGGATAAATAAAAGAAGGGATTTTTTTTCTTATTTATTTATTTATTTTTATTATTTGTTTGTTTGTTTATTTATTTATTTTTACTTCTATGCTGCCCCGTCTCGAAGGGACTGCTGCTCAAACACTATACTTTTCCGCCCACACCAAAAAAAAATTAGAGGGAACACTGCTCAGCAGCCTAGTTATATTGTGCAAAACAGTTCAAATAAAGTTCAGGCTTACACATTTATTTATTTATTTATTGGATTTGTATGCCGCCCCTCTCCGCAGACTTGGGGCGGCTAACAACAGCAATAAAACAGCATATAATAATAATCCAATACTAAAACAGTTAAACACCCATTATTATAAAACCAAACATACATACAGACATACCATGCATAAAATTGTAAAGGCCTAGGTGGAAAGAGTATCTCAATTCCCCCATGCCTGGCAGCAGAGGTGGGTTTTAAGCAGCTTATGAAAGGCAAGGAGGGTGGGGGCAATTCTAATCTCTGGGGGTAGTTGGTTCCAGAGGGTCGGGGCCACCACAGAGAAGGCTCTTCTCCTGGGTCCCGCCAAGCGACATTGTTTAGTTGACGGGACCTGGAGAAGACCCACTCTGTGGGACCTAACTGGTCGCTGGGATTTGTGCAGCAGAAGGCGGTCCCTGAGATAATCTGGTCCAGTGCCATGAAGGGCTTTATAGGTCATAACCAACACTTTGAATTGTGACCGGAAACTGATCGGCAACCAATGCAGACTGCGGAGTGTTGGTGTAACATGGGCATATTTGGGAAAGCCCATGATTGCTCTCGCAGCTGCATTCTGCACGATCTGAAGTTTCCGAACACTTTTCAAAGGTAGCCCCATGTAGAGAGTGTTACAGTAGTCGAGCCTCGAGGTGATGAGGGCATGAGTGACTGTGAGCAGTGACTCCTGGTCCAAATAGGGCCACAACTGGTGCACCAGGCGAACCTGGGCAAATGCCCCCCTTGCCACAGCTGAAAGATATTTCTCTAATGTGAGCTGTGGATCAAGAAGTACGCCCACATGTTTCATAATTATTCTTTCCAATTCTTCTTTTGTTATTTCTTTGCTTAACATTTCTTTATCTTCTTTACTTATTGATTTAATTTTACATGTCTCTAAATATTTTAATATATCTCCTTCCTTAATATTTTCTTCACTGTACAGTTCTTTATAGTATTCTAATGCTATTTCTTTCTTTTTTTCTGATTGGTAATGTGTTGTTTCTTTTTTATCTATTAATTGTTGGATTAATTTCTTCTCTCTTTCTTTCCTCAATTTATATGATAGCCATCTACCAGGTTTGTTTGCGTGTTCAAATTGATTTTGTTTTACTTCTCTTAGTTTCTTTGTTACTTCTTCTATCTCTATTAGTTCTAGTTTATGTTTTATCAGCATGATTTGTTGCCTTATATTTAGGTTTCCTGGGTCTTTTTGAGATTCTTTTTCTAATTTTCCTAATTTAAATATCCACTCTTTTTTGTTTTGTCTTTTTTCCTTGTTTTTTGTTGATAGGCTTTTGCTGTATCCCATAGATTCTGAAGGGAGGTATCTAAATTGTTATTTTCTTTTAAGAATAATTTTATTTCTCTTTCAATCAAATCTATGTATTCTTGTTCTTTTAATAGTTGTAGATCTAATCTCCAACTCCTATTTTTCTTCTCCTCATTCCATATAATTTTTATTGGGTTATGGTCAGCCCAGTCATTTTTATCAATTTGAATTTGTTTTATTAAATTTCCTATTTTATTATTAACCCACGCCATATCAATCCTGGACCAGCTTTGGTGAGCATTGGAGTAGAATGTATATTCTTCTTTTTTTTATTTCTTGTTCTCCAACAATCTCTCAAGTTTAATTCTTCACACATTTGATGAAATGTTTTTGGTAGTGCTTTTCTTTTTTATATCGATTTTTATTAGCACTTTTATATCCTTAATGGGGTCAATTATACCGTTAAAATCACCTATCATACAAATGTCTTCTAATTCTAATTCTATCAGTTTCTGGTGCAAGTTATAAAAGAATTTTTTAATATTTTTATTTGGTGCATATATGACAACTAATGATACATATACGTTAACAATTTTTACTGTTATGATTAAAATTCTTCCCTTTTTATCTGCATATATTTTTCTTGGATCTAGTTCTTTTTTGACATAAACTGCAATCCCTCTTTTTTTGTTGTGTGATAAGGACGTAAATACTTTCCAATTTTCTCATTTTCTAATTGCTTTTCATTTTTTTGTGGAATATGTATTTCCTGTAGACAAACAATATCTAAATTTTGTTTTTGTATTTTATTAAATATCCTATTTCTTTTAATAAATTTAAACCATTTACATTGATTGAGATTAACTTAATTTCTGTTCCCATCCCCCTTTATTTCCTTATTTGTCTTCTGTTTGTCCTGTTTTCTTTCTGCACTCTTGTTAGTATTCTTTCTTCCTCCTGTTCTTTATCTGTAGAGGTTCCTTCTTTCCCGCTATCTAGATCTATCAGTGGTTCTTCTATCTCTTTTTGACTACCTATTTTTACCCTCTCTTCCGCTATTAGTTCTTCATAAAATTCCTGTGCCTTAAGTTCGTTATCTACTTTTATTTTTTCCCCTTTCCATGTAATAAGCATTCCCTCTGGAATTAACCATCTGAAGGGAATTTTCCTTTGATTCAACATATCTGCCAACGGTCTATATCCTCTTCGATTATCCCTTAATTTTGGGGGGATTTGCTTAAGAACTCTGATTTCCTTCCCATTATGAATTATTGCTTCATCTTTTGTGATTTTTAATATTTCATTTCTAATCTCCTTTTTTACACATCTCACGTGTACTTCTCTAGGAAGCTTATGTTTTCGGGCGTAGTTAGTATGCACACTGTAAATCTCATCTATTCCATTGGCTGTTTCTTGTTTATCTTTTGGTAGTATATTAGCAATCATTTCTGTCATTGTCTCTATTCTCATCTTTCTCCTCTTCTACATTTTGGAATCTGACATAAAATTCTGCTCTATCGATCTCAAAATTTATTATCGATTCCTCTAACTCTCTGTTTAATTGTATCAATTTATCATCCATTGTTACTACTTTTTTATCGTTTTGTTCTACCTTCTTTTTGATTTGTTTTATTCTTTTTTCATTTTTTTCCAAAATTTGGTGTATTATTTCTATTTTATTGTCCATTCTTTGCATATCTTCCCTCATTATCTCATGATTCCTATCTAGTTTTTCCTGAAGTTTAAGCATAGTTTCTTGGATTGCCACTAATGCTTCCTGTGTTGTTTGTGAGGTATTGCTATTGCTAGCCTTTTCTGTCGCTAACATACTGACTATTGATTTTTGGGTTGAGAGAGAACCAAGTGTTTTTTAGAGTATTTCTGGAAGGTTGCCATTTTTCCCCCTCCCCTTACCCCAATTGTTCAATATAGTTCAATATAATTCCATACAATATAGTTCAATATAAATATAAATCAATATCCGTATCAATATTGTATTAATATTGTTAAGTTAATATGTATGTTATAGATATAAGTGTTATAAATTATAAGTATATTATAACTAAGATAAGGGTAAAGTTGATGGATAGTAACAATTGCTTATTTCATTTATATCATTAATCCTATCAATACTTTGCTATCATAAGAAATCAGCTCATCAATTTCATTAAGAGAATAATCAGAGAAAAAGAAAGAAGTAATGATCAACTTTTCTATTTGTTATGAGATTTTACCTAGTTCTTTGTTTTTAAAGTTTTGGATTCAAATTCAGTATGTTCAATATATTCAATATATCAAGGATCAATCAAGGGTCAATCAGAGTTCAGTCAAGTTCTTTTTCTTCCATTATAAATAGCCGTTTATCGATTAGTCAGTTAATCAGTTAATCAGTTAATCAGTTGACCAGATATTAAGTTAATTGGTTAATCAATTGACCAGGCTTTCCCCCCCCCCTCAGTTTGAGAAGGCAGAAAAAGAAAAAAGTGAAAGAAGTCAAAGGAGGGGGAAGATGTAAGATGATGGTTGGTTTTACTAAGTTCCTCTTTCTCCGCTGTTATTCTCCACAGTCCCGTCTCAGTTCACTACTCCTCCACCTCTCTTCTCGGCTTCCGCAGACTCTGCCACCACTCCTAATCACATTCCATCACTGCTGTCACTTCCTTCAACCACGGCCCCCAGCTTCTTTCACATGGATTTAAGACCTCAGAACACCTCCTCTTCCCTCCGACTCCCAACAGCCTCGAGATCCCCGTGCTACCGTCTCCTCTGTATCCCCGTCGCCTCCACAATCTTCGCAAATTCCATAGTTTCTCATAATCTCCGCACTCATAAGCCTTCCGGTTTCGCCGTTTCAACTTTCTTCTTCTATTTTTTTTGTCCTCCGCTGTTTCTTTTGGGCACAAAGCTTCTGGAAGTTATTTAGTCTCTCTTTTTTTTCAGGTTTACCTTGTTAGTCTACTCCTGTTATTTTAAGTAAATCTCCACTTGACTTCCGGGTTTCTCGATTGAGGTTTTTTTTCTTCCTTTTCTCCCCCACCGCTGAGTAGCCGCTATTCAACTTGGTGGGTCCCCACGCTGCTGCTATTCTCTCGGTTCAATCTTCTATTATTGGACTATGTATATTTTATTTTCCAAGCCAAGGGTTCACCTTCTTTATAAATAGAATTGTAGATCACTCTCACTTGCTTCCTCTGTTGCGCTGGGCTGTCACAGCTCTGACGTCACCATGTTGTTTGGCAACTCTCTTGTCTCGAGGTTTGCGAGGTTCTCACTCCTACACACAGGGTGCTTGCTTTACACCTCCGTGCTTGGAGGAACCCTCGCTACTTCACCCACCTCTCCAATTCTTAAAGTTCTTTTTTTTCCTTTAAATCCAATTTCAAAGCCTCAAAGCATCCAATTTTTATCCAAATGGGTTTTAGAATCACTTCCTTATTCTCCTTAATTTTTGCAAGTTAGAAAGTTCTGGTTTCAATTTAGCTGCTTACCCCAATTAGTCAGAAAGTTCTTTTATCATAACACAGTTCTTTAACAAAATCTCACCTCCAGCCAAAATGCAAGTCTCAACCAACAATTCTCTGTTTCTTTTCCTCCAGCACAAAGTTTACTTTCCTTTTCCATTCTGGGTGACATGTCTTTTTCTCTCTCTCCTTCCTCTGAATTAGATTGTAGAACTCAATAAATATTTCTGATTAATCTCTCTAATATTGACTGTAACAACTGTGC